>NC_092817.1:7233750-7565000 GCF_023375885.2 Dermacentor andersoni | reverse complement strand
GGTTTTATATGTAGGGAGTTTAGTTTCTTGAGGAGTAATACACAGCGTATGATGTAAGTAGGTTTAGTCGTTTAAAGGCCTTGCTACAGGTGACATCAATGTGTTTTGACAATGACAAATCGTGTGTTAACAGGATACTTAAATATTTGAATTCGAAGGCCCTATTTAAAGTAATATTGTTAAAGGCTTAGGCAAAGAAGGAAGGGCATGAGCGTTGTGTAAAAGACAGTTTTGGAAAAGTTTATATTCATTTGCCATGCTTTGGAGCAGTTACAGAAGTCAGCAAACAAATTATTGAGGACAATATGATCAGTAGCAGATTTAATTGTATGATATTGTCACGTGGAGTGATGTATGAAGAACACAGTAGCAATACTGTGAAAGACGAAACTAACTTTTATTGGGCGAACCTGTGCCCACAAAAACAAGCTACACTTAAAGAACGGCGACAACGGCGAACACAGTCGGCGATTGTCAAAATCTGATCAGCGGGTCAAGCGCATCGGCTTTTATAGATCAGTCGTTGAATGTTCCAGAGTAACCGCTGGGACCCACGTGCCTTCCACAAAGTTGTACACCATTCGCGTCGCACATACATGCAATCAGATTACACAAGGTTCGGCGACAACAGACAGCGGATAGAAGCATCGGTAACATTCTAGAAACATCTGAAACTTGTAGACGCATCCTGCGCTGAGCGATAACATTTCTTAGACATTAAAGGGACACTAAAGAGAAAAATGATTTCTTCTGCATCAGTAGATTAGCTTTCTACAACACCAAAAACACCACTCTTACCACGATAAGACACTTGGTAAGCCAGAAAAAGCGCACAACGAAAGAAAGGTGGCGACGCCTCCTTCAAGTTCCCGCACCTGGTCGCTGTGACGTCATGGATGTTGATTGCACCTTCTGGGCCTACTAATTATATATAGCGGTACAGATTGACTACATTGTGTTCTAAAGGAACCAAATATTCAACATGGAAAGTTTCGGGAACTTTTACTCAGCCAACGCAGCCCAAATGCGAAAACATATTTTGGAGTCCCTGACGTCACACTGATGTACCGGCGTCGGGGTTTTGGCACGAAATTCAAATACTGATACTTCGACGTTCATTTTCTCATCGAATAATGAGACTATTATCTTGGCATGACTGCCTGCAAGGTTCTCAAACAATGCTTTATTAGTATAAACTGATTTGTTGCTTCGCTTTAGTGTCCCTTTAAAAGCGCTCACCCGTGAAAGATAAACGAGTTCACGTGTCAATACCCCCCTCTCAAAAGGCATCGTCCCGATGCTACAAACATAACAGGAGAGTGAAACACAAAAGGTCACTTGTTAAAAAAAAGTAACAAGACAACAAAAAACAAAGCCCAAGGTGACACAATCCAAGAAAAGTTCAACTATGTGACGTCGCCAAAGTTCATTAGCACTGGTGGAATGGCTTAAGTCGCACAACATGAACCATTTCAGGTCGTGAGCGCTGCCGCTGTGATAGCGAAATGCCATCTGGCACGACTTCATAGTCGAGTGTGCCAATGCGTCGGGTGATCTTGTATGGTCCGAAACAGCGGCATAAAAGCTTGTCGCTCAGTCCTCGTTGGTGTATAGGGGTCCAAACCCAAACATGGTCGCCGGGCTGGTACTTGACGTAGCGTCGTCAAAGGTTGTAGTGTCGGCTGTCGGGCTTCTTCGGCGCGCTGGAGATAGGTGGCGACGTCAAGATTCTCTTCGTCACAGACGTGCAGCAGCATGGCGTCTAGAGTAGTCGTCGGATTCCTGCCGTAAACCAGCTTGACCGGCGTGATCTGTGTTGTTTCTTGCACTGCCGTGTTGTAAGCAAAGGTTACGTAAGGCAGGACCGCGTCCGACGTCTTGTGCTCGACGTCGACGTACATTGCTAGCATGTCGGCGAGGGTTTTGTTCAGGCGCTCCGTGAGACCATTCGTCTGCGGGTGGTAGGCAGTTGTCCTCCTTTGGCTTGTCTGGCTGTATTGCAGAATGGCTTGGGTGAGCTCTGCTCTAAAGGCCGTTCCTCTGTCGGTGATAAGGACTTCTGGGGCACCATGTCGCAGCAGGATGTTCTCGACGAAAAATTTCGGCACTTCGGCTGCGCTTCCTTTCGGTAGAGCTTTAGTTTCAGCGAAGCGGGTGAGATAGTCCGTCGCCACGATGATCCACTTATTTCTAGATGTTGCCGTCGGAAACGGTCCGAACAAATCCATGCCGGTCTGCTGAAATGGTCGGCAAGGAGGTTCGATCGGCTGTAGTAATCCTGCTGGCCTTGTCGGTGGTGTCTTGAGTCGCTGACAGTCTCGGCATGTCTTGACGTAACAGGCGACGTTGGCGGTCAGACGCGGCCAGTAATACCTTTCCTGTATCCTTCACAGCGTCCGGGAGAATATGAGGTGCCCAGCGGTTGGATCGTCATGTAGGACGTGCAGTACTTCTGGACGCATCGCTAATGAAATAACAAGAAGGAAGTTGGCGCGAACTGGTGAGAAGTTCTTCACGAGCAGGTTGTTTTGTAGCGTGAACGAAGACAATACGCGCTTAAATGCCCTAGGGACAACATTGGTGTTCCCTTCCAAATACTCGACGAGGCCTTTTAGCTCTGGGTCTGCTCGTTGCTGCTTAGTGAAATCTTCCGTGCCTATTATTCCAAGGAAGGCGTCATCGTCCTCATCGTCTTACGGTGGGGGATCAATGGGGGCACGTGATAGGCAGTCGGCGTCAGAGTGTTTTCATCCGAACTTATAGATTACCGTGACGTCATATTCTTGCAGTCTGAGGCTCCACCGCGCCAGCTGTCCTGAAAGGTCCTTTAAGTTAGCTAGCCAACACAACGCGTGATGGTCGCTGACCACTTTGAATGGCCTGCCATATAGGTAAGGGCGGAATTTGCTGTAGCCCAAAAGATGGCAAGGCATTCCTTTTCAGTTGTAGAATTGCCTTCCGCTTTTGACATCGGCCGGCTAGCATAAGATATCATCCGTTCAAGTCCGTCTTTCCTCTGGACAAGGATGGCACCGAGGCCTAGGCTACTGGCGTCAGTGTGGATTTCGGTATCGGCGTCCTCATCGAAGTGTGCAAGTACCGGCAGCGACTGCATGCGTTGTTTGAGTTCTTGAAATGCATCGGCCTGCAGCGTTTCCCACTTGAACTCGACATCACATTTGGTTAGATGTGTTAGCGGCTCTGCGATGCGTGAGAAGTCCTTGACAAAGTGCCTATAGTAGGCACACATGCCAAGGAATCTACGCACTGCCTTCTTGTCGATGGGCTGCGGGAACTTTGCGATGGCAACTGTCTTCTGTGGGTCGGGGCGGACTCCAGATTTGCTGATGATGTGGCCTAGCAACAGAACCTCATTGTAAGTAAAGCGGCACTTTTCCGGCTTCAGTGTAAGCCCTGATGACTTGATGGCCTCTAGCACTGTCGCAAGCCGCCTAAGGTGATCGTTTAAATTTCCGGCGGAGACGACGATGTCATCCAAGTAAACAGGACAGCTCTGCCACTTCAATCCCGCTGAAACCGTGTCCATCACGCGCTGGAATGTTGCAGGCGCCGAGCCAAATGGCAGTCCAAATGGCATAACCTTGAACTCATAGAGGCCATCTGGCATGATGAAGGCGGTCTTTTCGCGATCCCTATCATCGACTTTTATTTGCCAGTAGCCAGACTTGAGGTCCATCGACGAGAAGTATTTAGCGTTGCAGAGACGATCCAAGTTTCAGCTTCCACACGGAAGCCTTGTTCACTGAGCTGAGAGGCAAAAAACCTTCCGCTTAAATCTGCATCAATAATTGCTTCAGGCATCTTGCGTATGTTGGTGGTAGATTGCCATCGTTTCGATTAAGCATGTGTGTGGTTGTTTGGATAGTTAGGGATTCCAGATACTGTCGCTTTGTCCAGTTCTTTTCTTGGGCGATGACTTAAGCTTGGCTCCAGTTGAAATCGTGTTGCTTGGCTTCTGCGTGTTGAACGAGTGCACTGGAAGCGACTTTTTTTTTTCTTTTTCACATGAATCATGTGCTCCTTTAGGTGCCGCCCAAAATTATTGACGTGGATTTAAGCTGAAGGTTTTTTGCCTCTCAGCTCAGTGTGGAAACCGAAATGTTTAACAATTTTTTGACAACCCCATTTTGGTTGTCCTGTGTTTTATTCCTATTATGCTGTTTTTTCCCGACCAGACAAGATTTCGTCACTCTTAATTTCAAAGAAAGCTTCACTTTAAGAATAAAACACATGATTGCAAAACAGAAATAGCTTCCGCCTAAGATGGACATTCCACGATGGCACATTTTCTTATTATATTCAAAATGTGTTTCAGGGCCCCTTTAAGCTGTGTTACCAGACTTGGCTGTAATGGCAGGGTGCAAACTTGGCATTCACTTTTATGTAGTCTGCAATTTTTTTGCACTTCATTAAACTCTTCTTCTAGACAAAAAGAGGTTTGGGATCATAGATGTGAGTCATTGGACACCGACACAAATAAAAGCAGGACAATTAAAAATGCCAACCAAACTTCCCTTTGTTCTGTCTTTCCTGAAATCAGCCTGTACTGGTAAAGCTGGACTTGTCTTTTGCACTTGCATGCACTGCGCAATAAGCGGTCTTGGCAAGAGCTTTTCACTCTTGCCAGTTAAAAAACTTTGAACATGCTTTGAACTTTGGCATGCTTTGAATATCAATCTCCTGGGGCCATTTGACTAACGTGCCACCAGTAGGTTACTGCATTTGTTGCCTGTTAATAGGTGCTCAAAATGACAAAGCTCACCAAAGAGCTGGTGCCAGTTGGAAGTGCTCTTAGACTTTTTGTTTCTTGTTGTAATGATGGGGAAAATTTCGTTTTATAGTTTTTTTCCTCCTTTGGTGATGAAACAAATAGCAAGCCCCTGTAGTTTTCACGATTCGCTCTGTCCACATTGTGGAGATTCGCGACAGGTATAATTGAAGAGCTCTGGTCCTGACAGCCAAAAAGTGACTGATGCATGATTGTGGTGACCTTGCTTTTGGAATATGCACAGGTACTCATGGGTCTGAATGTAGCTGCATCAGATAGCCTGCGCCTCTAGCTGATGCACCTTCTTGTTGTGCATCTGTCTGCACCTGACCCCATTGTGCATTCCAGCTTCTGTTCAGCCGAGGCCCACTTGTGGAGCTGCTCATCTCCTCAAACATTGCCCGCTATGCTGAGTTCAAGGCACTGACCCGCATTCTGACCATGCACAATGGAAACCTGCAGCAGGTACCCTGCTCACGTGCTGATGTGTTCAGCTGCAAAAATGTGACTGTGGTGGAGAAACGCATGCTCATGAAGTTCCTCGCCTTCTGCAAGGAATTTGAGCAGCACCCCGACGAATACAGAGGTGAGTTCTAGTGCTTCCATACCAACATTGTGGAGAGCACTGCCTGTAATTATTAATAAACCTAGTGCATTTGAGTGATACTTTCTTTAGCTTAACAATTCCAGCTAATGCTTCAATGCTATATTCGCCTGCCTTTCTTTAGTTGAGGGTTTATCGCTTTGTTTGCTGGACAGAAACTAGTGAAAGAAAAAGAAGTATGCTGCATTCATTGTCATTCACTTTGTTGCTTCTCATATTTCTTATTGCTTCATAATACCACTGCTGCATTGCATTCAAGTATTGTTTGCTTGCTTGCTTAAGCAGACGTATTGGTTTAGTGAACTCAGTGCGAATGGAAATATGAGCATCTGAGCACTTGGCTTTCTTGTGCAGCTTAGCAAAACGCAGTAGACAAAAAAATTCACAACTGGATTTGACATATCCCAAGTCATGTTCATGATATGTTGGAGCTAGTTGCAAGTCTTAGCGCCCATTGCCTTTTGTTAGGCTGCACAAAAACTACACGCTTTTCTGTTAGAATTACAATTTCTTATTATAGTACAACATGTGGTGTGAACATGTATGGAATTTGGCATATGATTGTCTGTTCCAGTAACCACATATGACATATTTCTAAGTCCAAGCAAGTTTCAGTGGTTGAAGCAGTCATTTTTTTTTATTCATAAAACATCTTTCCGAATGCCATATCTTTCCTGCCTACTTGCTGAGATGCCTTAGATAACATATTTTGTTATCTTCTTCTCTTCTTTCTCCTCCCCATTCTCAAGGTGTTTGTGCTGTTTTTTTAGTTTGGCTATTGCACTGATTGAAAGTGTTTTAATGTGTCAGTTTTGCACATATCACACAAGTCTAAAAAAAAGGTGTCAAGATGCTTTGAGATAAAACCTCTCCAGAGGCAGTGTCAAATACGTAAGTGAGCCCATCTTGATACCAGTATAGAATGCAAACCCTCACAAGGGTTTTAGTAAAGTAATATTAGACAGATCAGAACTTTGCATTGTCCTCTGCAGAGCCTTGAGCAAGTTGAGAGAAACAGAGCTTGAATGGTGGTGCAGTGGAGTGGTGTACAGAAGCATGTGACAGCAGGAGTGGTGGTGGTTGCACAGTGCTTTCCTCCGCATTGCTCTGTATGTAGGTGGTTCTAATAAAGCAGTGTCAGTGCATAGTGATCAAATTAAATGATGCCATCATGATATTGCTTTACTGTTGCTCAGGCATAGCATGAGGACCTGTGAGTGGGAGGTGCAGCTGGTATTTGGAGGATTGTATAATACTATTGCTAGATTGCGCCACCGGCAGACACTGTGAACATAAAGTGGTGGTGGGGCAATGGAAAAGTAGCAGGAGTACCATCATCAAAACTCCAATGTCCCTATGTGAATGTATGTCCATTCACTCATCATCATCATCGTCACCATCATCATCATCAGCAGCCTGTTTTATGTCCACTGCAGGACGAAGGCCCCTCCCTGCGATCTCCAGTTACCCCTGTCCTGCGCCAATCGATTCACACTAGCGCCCACGAATTTCCTAATTTCATCGCTCCACCTAGTCTTCTGTCCTCGATTGCATTTCCCTTCTCTTGGCACCCATTCTGTAACCCTAATAGTCCAACGGTTATCTAACCTGTGCATTGCATGACCTGCCCAACTCCATTTTTTTCTCTTGATGTCAATTAGTGTATATTGTCTATACTCGTTTGCTCTCTGATCCAAACCGCTCTCTTTCTGCCTCTTAACGTTATGCCTAGCAATCTTCATTCCATCGCTCTTTACATGGTCCTTAACTTGTTCTCAAGCTTCTTTATCAGTCTCCAAGTCTCTGCCATATATGTCAGCACTTGTAAAATGCACTGATTGCACACCTTCCTTTTCAATGATAATGGTATGCTTCCAGTCAGGAGCTGGCAATGTCTGCCGTATGCGATCCAACCCATTCTTATTCTTCTGTGAATTTCCTTTTCATGATCAGGGTTCCCTGTGATTAATTGACCTAGGTAAACATACTCCTTCACAGACTCTAGAAGCCGATTGGCGATCCTGATCTCTTGTTCTTTTGCCCAGCTATTTATCATTTTCTTTGTCTTCTGCATATTAATCTTCAATCTCACTCTTACACTCTCTCTGTTAAGGTCCTCAATCATTTGTTGTAATTCGTCTGCATTGTTGCTGAGATATTCACTGTCGATCTTTACTTCTAAGCCTTCCCAGTTTAATAGCTTGAATACTTCTTCCAAGCACACAATGAATAGCATTGGAGAGATTGTGTTTTCCTGTCTGACCCCTTTCTTTATGGGTATCTTCCTGCTTGTGTAGAATTAAGGTAGCTGTAGAACCTCTGTAGACATTTTCCAAGGTATTTACGTAAGCATTCTGTACTCCTTGATTACGTAATGCCGCTATGACTCTATGATCTCTACTGAATCAAATGCATTTTTGTAATTTATGAAAGCCATTTAGAGAGGCTTATTATACTCTGCGGATTTCTCGATTACCTGATTAATGACATGGATGTGATCCATTGTAGAGTACCCCTTCCTGAAGCCAGCCTGTTCCCTTGGTTGACTAAAGTCCAGTGTTGCCCTTATTCTATTAGAGATTATTTTGGTAAATATTTTATGTAATACTGGGAGTAAGCTAATGGGCCTATAATTTTTCAATCCTTTAACATCTCCCTTTCTGTGGATTAGTATAATGTTTGCATTCTTCCAGTTTTCTGGGACCCTTCCAGTCGATAGACATTTCGTATAAAGAGCCGCCACTTTTCCAAGCATTATGTCTCCTCCATCTTTGATTAGATCGACTGTTATTCCATCTTCTCCTGCTGCTCTTCCCTGTTTCATGTCTTGCAAGGCCCTTCTGTTCTCATCGCTAGTTATAGGAGGAATTCCTGTATCCTGTTCATTATCGCTTCGAATGGAGGCATCCCAACTCCTCCAGGTACTGTATAGGTCAGTATAGAATTCCGCTGCTTTTACTATACCTTCAAGATTGCTGATGATATTACCCTGCTTATCTTTTAGTGCATGCATCTTGGTTTTTCCTATGCCAAATTTCTTTCTCACTGATTTCAGGCTGCGTCCATTTTTTACGGCTTCTTCAGTCTTTCTCACGTTATAGTTTCGAATATCGCTTATTTTCACCTTGTTGATCAGTTTTGACAGTTCCGTGAATTCTATATTATCTCTCGAGTTGGATACTTTCATTTTTTGTCATTTCTTTATTAGGCTCTTGGTTACTTGGGAGAGCTTGCCTACTGGTTGCCTTGGTGCCATTCACTGATAAGGAGGTGCAAATGCTATCATGTTCAATCTGCTTAATTTTAGGATGAGGAGCTGCCTTCTCTAAAATAGGCTGGTTAGTCTTTGCAGAATCAAGCTACCATATAGACTTAGCAGCTTGGGTTGGATAACAGCAGCAAGCACAAATTTCACTGATGTATAACTATGGTGGTGACTGGACATGGCTATGCTAGGTGTGTGAGAGCTCATGCTTGTATTTTAACGCGACAGCGTTAAGGAGCTCGTGTCGCAGAAAAGCAGGTGTCGTCGGCGTCGGCGGCGTTGGCCGTGAGCGATAAATCCCAGCAGGCACTTCATGAATAAAAAACAACTTGCAAAATGGGCTGGGTGGGAATCGAACCAGGGTCTCCGGAGTGTGAGACGGAGACGCTACCACTCAGCCATGAGTTCGATGCTTCAAAGCGGTACAAAAGCGCCTCTAGTAAATGCAGTGTTGCCTTAGAAACGAGCTGTTTCTAAGGCTCAGGTGTGCGTCGCTTGCTCAGGTGCACATTTCGTTGCCGCGCCGAACGCTGCATTGCTCGACGCTCACCGCATCCGATGCGGGGTGCGTAGTCGCTGCGCCGTAGCCCATTGTCTTACACCCCTTGGCGGGTCGACGGGAACGCTGTCGCGTTCCACTCTTGAAGGCGAAGCTTAAGCGTCCTCCAATTTTTTCATGCTGTCCCTGTCTTTTTCACGCTAAAAGTAGCAGCTATCGTAGGTGTCAAATACGTGGGGACAGCAAGGCCAGAGGTTCCCACTGCGCCAACTAGAGAAGATAATTTTTAATTCTTCTCGTCTACCAGAAATGAAAAGAAAGGCTTCACTGCGTGAGCCAGCTCGTTGGCGTCTGGTTGTGGGGCCTCAAGCAAGGGACCGAGCAGTGGCTCACAGCGTGAAACTGTATACAGCTGTGTTAATTTTGTGTCACCAACAATTCTCCAGAGAAGAGGCCCACTCTGGAAGTGTGCATGGCAGCTTTGAGCAAGTCTGTAGCTGGAGGTCTTATCACAGATGGAACTAAAGTTTACTACACTTTTAGTGCACTCTTGATGGAACCACCCAAGGTAGACTAATGGGCTTTCCGAGAAAAGGAATGATATCAATGATTAAACGCTTTTACGAACAACAATATAAAGCCAGCAGTCAATGAATTAAGCCAAGGAAAACATGGGGGTAAGTACCTGTGGATGAAATTGAAATGTAGAAAATAATGAAGGAAAAGGGTAAATGAAAGTGGACGAAAAGATAACCTGTTGTTGGTGGGCACCAAACCCACAATGTTCGCATTACGCATGCAATACAAGTAAAACTCTTGCTTGGGCTAGTTGGTTCATGCTTGTTGAACAATGAAGGGAGCTTCCTTGTAGAGCATTGCAGAGACTGCACTAATTGCCACCCTCAGTTCGAAAAAACTAAATTTTTGAAGTTTGGAAAAGACAGGTTCGAGCGGGAGATTGTGGAAGCCTATTTCATCAAAAAAGAGGGAAACAAATGCTTCAGCAGGCCGTCCATTGTGCTTAGTGACAAGGAGACTACTTTTTTAGAAGGCTTCATTTAGCGCTGATGTTAGAGTGCTTTCATTTAGGTTTTTCCGTCTGTCTTCCTTTTATTTATTTAGTGTTTATTTTTGTTGACGATTCTTTAGTGGCTCTTACAGGTTTTTGTCGCCTTTTTTCGTTTTGACGCAGACGCTGTACTTTGGACCCTTTATCGTTCAACTGTTCTGTCCATTTCATTGTTTGTCACATGGTTCATTTTTCGTGCAGTCACACATTTTATTATTTTATTTGTGAGTGACTTTAGAGATTTTAGATTTGATGCAGATACTGTTCTTTAGATGCCCTTTCTTCATGTTTTTGCATGTTATTCGTTGGCCATTATTCTCATTCATAGTCGTGCAGGTTTTATCACTGACTGGTCCTTAGGCATTTGAATGGTGTTAGTGTTGGATAGTTTGCTAGTGAAGCATAGATGGTACTTGTTAGGTCTCGTTTTTCTCCCCGTTGGCTTGTTAATGACTGTGCTCAATGAATTGCTTACTGTGATGCTCTATGTGTGGTTCTTGTTTGATGATTTTATCTATTGTGCTAGATGTGATTCCTGAGTGGTCGATGGATTGCTGTATTTTGCTTCTAACGTTTCGTGCGTGATTCCGCTTGGTTTACCTACATAAGGCAGGCTTGCTGTGGAAATAAACTTAGTTGTGAGTGGCGCTGATCCTGTCATTTGTGTTCTTCTGTCCTGGTTTATTGCGCCTTGCTCTTTACACATTCAAGCATGCAATACACAGCAGTGAACAAGAGTGTTAGAAAAGGATATTACCTAATTGCACAGACTGATGCACAGACTGAATCAGGAAGACTGAGAAGTAAAGATAAATGTAATCTCCACGGCTGGTCTAGCGTTCTCCTTAAACATGCCAGCAGGTGAAATGAAGTATAAATAGATAAGGCTAATCCAGTTGTACTTGCTATTCAGATCATATTCCATTCCAGAATTTTATATTAAAGTTATCAAATAATCATTTTTGTTTGAATGTAAGCATAACAGCACTTTGAAGTCTCGAGAGCAAGTGACGGTTCCAAATGATTCTGCTGCAGAAGAGCCATGGCTCTTGCATAGAGGTGCACCAGTTCCTGAGTGAATTACTGCACTGGGGTTGATAACTTTTGTTTAACGGGACTGAGAGCCAATTTTTATGGTGCCCATTGTTTTAGTGCCATGGTAAGATTATAGGTCATTGTGTCAAATCATGCAATGGTAACACGGAAAATGCAGTGGAACATTTTTTATCAGAATTTTTCTATCTACAGTGACGATGTAGTCGTTCACTAAAAGCATGCTGCAAACAGTGATAGGTGAGCACGATAGTGATCATATGCCAGCATTGGTATGAGGCAGGCAACTGCAATCATAGTTGTGAGAAAGTATTGTTTTGTTTATGAAGCAGATGTTCTTGCGATTCATGTTTTCCGAAGTGTTAAATTATGTCTACAATAACAGCTACGTGCTTTCGTGGTTGCCTGTCCGACAGCTTTGGCCATTAACAAGTCAAGGGCACTTTTTAGCCAAGTTCTCTAAAGTGAAACGACACTTTTACATGTGATATGCAGTTCAGCATGTTGCCATAGCCACGTGTGCGCTTTTAATTTCTGAAGCATGTCTCTCGAAGATGTGACCAAGCTGTATGTAACAAAGGATTATAACTCGCATGCCCGCTCAGAATTTTGCACACATACAATGGCAATCACATGTGCTGCCATGCATTCCACATGCTCAGAATGTCACACGCATACAACAGCAATCAAGTGTGCTGCCATGCATTGAGGGATGTGAGCACACTTGCATCAGCATTTTTGCAGCTTGCTGATTTGCAAGTACTTTAATTCTCTGTTGATCAGATTAAAGTCTTAAGGATGGGTGGGGGGGGGGGGTGCTTGACCAGGTTTTGAAGGTAGGCCCTTCCTGGAGTTTCTCCAGTCAAGGCAGCTCAGCAAGAATGTTGAGCACTATGTGCTGCATGCCATTGCCATGGTGGATGGAACAACACCAACACTGCAGGTAAGCTTCTGGCATGCAGCGTACTTGGTGCAACTGGCCACTCTGCAGCAGCATGGGATACACAGCTACTTGACCAGCTTTCTTTTGCCAAGTTCTCTAATGCATGTATGCCTGCTTCAATTCTTCAATTCTGATGAGGTTATCCAGCCTTACCACAAACATTCCAGTATCTCAAGTGTTTGTGTTCTCCTACATTAAAAAAAAAGCACAAACAGATACCTTAAGGCACCAAAGTGGTACTAAAAACTGCCATATGTAATGCTCTTTGTTTCTTCACCATGAAACCGAAGACTACATGGCTTGGCTGATTCATTATGATGTCACAGATGGCTTACTTTTATGTACTTGCCAGTAACTGCCGACACTTTTATCACATAAGGCTGCCTTCACCCACATAATCAATGGCATTAGTGCAGCGGTAAGGAAAGGAGTTAATGTGGTGTAGAAGCTAGTGTGCAGACTTCTGGAAAGTTTCAACCACAAGACAGGTTAGCAGCACAGCAGGCCATGCTGCCAGTGTTCTGCCAAACTTGTGGTTTCACTTACCAGCTGCTGCTACTCTATTTTGGTGGAATAAAGTGTTGAGAAATTAACTTGCACTGAATTGTTTATCACATCCCAGCCGTAGCCTGTTGGGATGCTAGGCTCCCTAGCATCCCGTGACATTCTCAGGGTGTCTACCAACCGGAAAAACTCAAGGAATTTGTGCTTCTATTAGGGAAAATTAGCTGTAATTTTATTGAAAGAGAACGAAAGTCACAGTAATGCTGGCTCGCGTAACAGAGAGGGATCGTAACGAATCGTCTTTTGACGCCATGTCGTCGGCTGGAGCAATGCCTCCTTTACCATAGAATAAAGTACTTTACTACATGCCCGCCATGTCGCTCGCTTTCCCATTGTAGCGGTGGTTCCCTTAGTTCAGCATAAATTCCATGAGGCGGCGCTCGTTGCCTTTCAACCTATAAAGCGAGATATATAAGAAGGAAGAAGAATCATGTGCTTGCTGCGGTAAAGCTAGGGAAACTATGGAGCATGCTTTATTAGAATGTGAAGACGTCTACTCAGCGGTCGATTTAGGCACCACTGGCCTCCTTGAAGCCCTTGAGTTCAGCGGGAGCAGTGATAATGAATCATGTCCGCAATAGGCATTAGTAAGAGGTGATCGGAAGATTGGTGGAAGAAAAGTAGGGAAACGACAAAAGACGGAGATGTACAAAAGCACAGTTCGCAATAGGGGATCAGAAAATTTGGGTGTGGTAGTTCATAGAGTTTTTTTTTATTGTTTAACTTAGGTAGGACATTAGGCAGTATAATAGCAAAAGCTTGGTGGCGCAACCCACCGCCCTGTTCCAAAGGGGACGCTCATAACATCCATCCATCCATCCACTTCTGGCGGCGGCAGCGGCAGCCGAATGCTTCCACTGGCGCGTTCGTAGAGCCAATACTAGAGCCGATATGCGTGGGTGTCTGTTAGCGAGCATTCTCGCGGGCCTCCGAGATGATGGTGACAGATGCCATAGAGGGTCAGAGGCTGCTGCACGTGATCTAAGTTGCAGGCGTTTGTCATGAGAGGCGCTCGTTGCCTTTTCGCGGAGACGAGAAAAGGGAGATATATGGTGATTATGAAGGAGGAAAGAGACGCTTAAATTCTGCAGCCCATCAGGGAGCACGGCGCAGCGCCATAGGGAAAAGGGGGAGTAGGAGGTAAAGAGGAAAGAAGTGAGAGATGGTTCAGGGGGCTCATCCGCACATGGCAGCAGAGGAGGCAGGGGCAGGTGCACTCAATGGTATGCTGCTATCCCACTCGCCTCCATGAACTCCACAAGGCTGTGTAGTGCCGGGAGATGGTAGCGAGGTGGGAACAGCAGGTCGGAGAGTGAGCCAGCAGGAAGGCCCTGCAGTCTATAGGCTCGGGTGACCCTCGAACGTTCCTGTGCTAGGGCCGGGTAGGCACATAGGAGGTGTTCGAGGGTCTCGGGATCGCCGCATCGGCGGCAAGAGGGGGAGGCGCGTCGGCCTTTGGCATGAAGTCTGGCTGCTGTCCATATGCAGCCAGTCTGGAGTCGCAGCAGGGTGGCCTTATCTCGCCTTGTGAGGCCAGACTCGGGGAGCAGCTTGGGAAAAGGGAGAGGGCACGGAACCGAGTTTACCGGACAACGCGGCAGGCATCTAGTAAAGGAGGCATTAGCTGGAGGAGTTGCCAGTGTACAGTCAATGGCCGACTTTCCGGACGCCCGTGGCTTCGCGGTACCATCACGTACCCCACAGAGTCAATGTCTAAGAAGTCTGGAATTTCGGACGCAAGAGCCTTTCGCCGTCCTATTTTTCAGACTTTTTGCCGTGACCGCTGGTCCGAAACGGCGTTAATCAAAGCCACCACTGCCGCCGTTTTGATTACCTCGCCGTCGTGGTAAACGCTAGGCCTAGCTGCTTCAACGTTCGTTATTACGCTTCTTGCTGTTCGGCGCCGTGTTTTTCATTGAAAGAATTCGCCGCTGTAAGCAATGGTACAGACTCCGTCTTTGTGGTCCTCGCGATTGGCTTCGAAGCTTGGAAAGTACCGCGTGTTGCATAATGCCGGTTCCCAAAAGTCAGCTTTGCCTCGATATAGAAATGTTACGCGGTGAAGCATAACAAGCGTGGGAAGGGGCAATTGTCACGGGACATAGTATCTATTCCTTAATTATACACGCGTCCATCCGCCATCTCCTGTCACAGTAGGGGCACCGATATGCCTAATAAGCGTGCTCGTAGGCCTTTCCGGATGTGCCTGTGGCGATTTGAGCCTTTAATGGAAGTAAAAGACATGCATTCATTTTTTCGGACTGCCCGATTTTACGGACGTTTTCGCGGCCCTTAGGGAGTCCGAAAAATCGGACGTTGACTGTACAGCTGACGAAGAGGATGTTTCATATGGTCCGTGGGGCGAACGCGCGGTGGAAGGAGGACGAGAACAGAAAGGACCTACGCATTGAGGAATGAACGGGAAAGGAAGCCTGCCGCCGCTTTTTTCAAGGAGCTTGAGCTCAAAAAACAGTGTTGGCTGACGCCGGAATGCAGGTGTCCCTCATCCAAACCGAAATAAACTCTTTAAAGCAGTGAAACGCAACACTGAGGCGCTGTGTGCGGACTGAGAGTATGTCAGGAGAGTTGAGGTTGACGCACCAGCTGTTGCGAATCTCATTTGTAACAAAGTTCGGGCCTCACACCAATGAAATTGCTATAGATTGATAAAAGTAGCTCATATCGCCTTCAGTCACGGCGGCCACATTTGTAGACGCAACCTATTTTTGCCATTTCTGTGCAGTGGTAGCTAGGAATAGAGCATGAACATTATAAGCTTACGGTAAATTGAACATTCTGATAACCTAAATTACCTCCATTCTGCTTCTGAGTGATATGTATTGTTACAGAGTATTGCTTTTACAGAGTATTGCTTTGGTGAAGGCACTACCATGTTTTACGTGACGCTTGGTGTGGGGCATGTTGGCAGCAACCTTGAAATACATATCTTTATTTCTGGAAATGCTTGAGGCTAATGAATAACTTGTGCATGTAATTCGAGTAGGGGATTTAATCCTTTTTATGAAGAAACGTAGCATGACTGACTTTACAATATTCGAATATTTAGCTACTCTGTAATTATAATGACTCATCATAAAATTCATTCTATCACCTTGATTTGCTTTCAGTAGAGTCTCAAGCGCCACCTATGTTTCACACATATGTATCGACAGTCGATCATAATTCGTGACTGAAGTGGATATTCGAAAACGTCTGTTTATGTATGCATCTCGTTTTTATTCATATTTGAGAATGTTCCACGTGATTTGCCATGAGTTATAGCATTTTTTTCAGTTATTTTATTCGCTGTGCATTTTACTAACCCCTCACTTCAGATTTTTTTTTTTGTAGAACAAATGATACTCCTTGCTATTCAAACTGGATTAAGCTGTTTTTTAGCAAGCTTACTAGAGAGTGACAGCATCGGGCGACATAGTGCCAGCCTGTCTTGACATAAAACAAAGTTCTGTGTCACTCAGGGAATTTTGCAAAGGCACTCAGGAAAACCTGGAAAACTCAGGGAATTCGGAAATGTCAACTTGGTAGACACCCTGATTCTATACCCTGCATGACATTTGTCTGCTTGCAAGAACCACTTCGTCATAGTTTTGGCAGCTATGCCAGGAGATGGCACTCTACTGGTGTTGCCTTGCAGCACTGGTGGTGGTGCACTATCTCCCGCCTTTGTTGCCATAACTCTTATGTACCTCACAGGATGCACCAAGTTCCTCGCGGCACTGGCATTGTGCTGCACCATGAGGACGGTGCTTCCTCCTCTTTGGGCTTTGGGACCTTGGTACACATGAACGTTGCACACCTCTCATTGGTCAGCTTCACTATCCCAGAGGAGATTTTGCACTTTGCATTTTAAAGCATGATGTTGACATGGGCAGACACATGTGGCTCTTGTCTTCTTCAGTTTGCGGGATTCCACCTACGCACAACTTAGACCTCGGAGACCAAAACAGCCGTTTGCTCAGAAACATTAGGTTGGCAATATTGAACATTTTCAGTTCCTTAGAACAGTCTGGAAAGTACTAGCATTTTGCCACTGGAATTTTTTATGTGAAGAGCAGTAAACACCCTTTGTTTCCGCTTTAGTATTACTATCATGTCCATTGTTTCCCCAGGCACTCTCCTCATGGGTGGCACATGTCCAATGAGCACACACAGTCGCGCAATTGAGGTTAAGTTTGAAAGACCACAGTTATGTATCATGCTCATAGTTTTCAAATCCACGCAAGCCTTGGGTCATAAAGCACAATCAGTATAAGATCCTGGATTTTTCTGGCACATCCAAATTGAAGATGCTTAGTGCTGTCTGCTCAGTCTGATAACTCCAGTCCCATAAATCCACTGATTAGATTTCTACTAACCTGATTGACACAATGAGTGGTCGCGTACCATCAAATCACATTTGCCTTAGGCAAGGTAGACTTGTTCTACATCGTAAAACAGGAAACCATTTCCATCAATGGCAGCATCTTTTAGTCTCGACGCTCATTAATGAACCATGATGATGTCACATAAGAGCAACATAAATCTGTTTCACGTGCACAACAGTTATGAAACCAAACAAAGCATGCTGTCAGTAAAATTCAAAGAAAAACCTGAAAAAAAGAAAAAAAGATAGTAGGTCTGACAGCTGCTATGACAGGAGGCTAGGAGGAGCACTGGAGCCCTCATGAAAATGGCTGCTAGTGATGCACAGTACTTTGTTGTCCAGTTTCTGCTTGATTGTGAAAGCCACTCATTGGGAAGGGCTATCCTCAAACTGAGCACCGACATAAGAGGGGTACTGTGCAACTGTCCTTGGACTGCTCGACACAGCTGCTCAGGCCAATAAAATATAATGCAGTGCCTTGGGGAGTTCTGGACAGTCCAGGATGACAAATCGTAGGTGCCTTTGAATGATTCTTAAGCTAAATTTTTCCAGTAAGGTGTTTTCAATATCAGACACTGGAGTGAGGAGGTGCTCCCTACCCATAGTCTAATCGGTGGCTTTGGTGGAGCTGAGGAAAAGACCTTCACGAGGCACTTGTTTGTGATTGAAAAACTGCTTAATAAAATTGGTACTTTTCTTACTTTTGTCGTGGGCCAGGCATTAAAATCTGTTCAGAAGTTTCTTGATTCACTGGGAAGATATGGCAACAGCCCATTCCTGGCTTCACTGTATGGAAGTGGAGAACTGCCCCAGTGTTTCTGTAGGTAAGCCATTTCCCTGTAATAGTATTAATAGCACTGAAAGCATGTTTATTCTCTTCAGGTTGAAAGGGAGGTTGGTGTAGATACTGCTGAACCTTGTTATATCCGATTGTTAAATCTGTTAAAGCATACACACTAACATGGAAGAAAAAAAGATGATAAGTTCTGTGCAAAAGAAACACAAGCATAATGCCTCCAAGAGGCCAGCAATGGGTCTCCTGTGATGGCCTGTTGGCAGCTTGATGTGCAATACATGAAAAGGAAACAATAAATTACATGCATTTTGCACTGTTGCTTATATGCAACTGTGCAATCAGTGTGATCACAGAGGATTGGCATGTTGGCTTGGCAGCTGTGATCTAACGAAGCCAAGTTGCTGACCAAAACTTCTGTTGCTACAGCTGTCAGCTTAGCCCATGCATGTGATCTTGCCAATATTGCTGATAAATGCTATGGGTATGTATGTATTAACAGCGAGATTTCTTTTGGGTGCCTTGTTACCAACTACTATGCCTGTTGTAGAAAATTTTCAACACAGCTGTACTTTTCTAGCCTAACCAGTGCCACTTGGTCAGAAGTTGCCAAGGTTGCGGTTTGGTGTTGAGCCAGTGTGGTGTCATCTTTCTTTGTGGCTGCTATGTTTGCAGCATTGCAGATGCAGATCATGTTTGGAAAAATTGAGTGGTGACCATGTGCAATCTGAAATTGCAGTTGCCGTTATACTACATTGGTTCTAGAAGTAGCTGGCAGTGCCCCTAATAAACATGAATAATTGTACAAATCCAAAAATTCAAGCAACTGAAAAAATTGGTCGACATTGGTATGTGGTATTTTTGCTTCCAGAAAACACATTTTGAGCATCGAGCAAACAAAAAAATTCACCAACAATTACGATAGTCCTGTATGCAAAATTTGAGTGCAGCTGTACATGCGTTTTCATTTTGTGTGCGAGTATTTTGTATTATGATTATATAGGTTTATATTAGGAAGACAATACTGTGAGTAGCATGCTTTGTTTGCATACAGACGACGCGTGCTGCTCTGGTGCCATATCGTAGCAATCGTCGCCGCACAGCCCATCTCGCACAGCACTGCGCTTTTCTTGTCACGCTTTCATTCCACCAATGATGAGAGTGGCCTTTTGTCGGGGGAAGATTTTGCCACCAGTGTAAGTGGCGACAACACCCAAGGGAGTGTTACATTGAGCTTTACTCGTAGTCGCTCGCCATCACCCTTGCAGGAGCAGTGATACATGTCACACACACTGGTATCGCAGACTGGCCTCAGCAGCTGACGCCACAGACGAGCGTAGCCCTCCCCACCTCAGGCCACACTGGCCTCCCCTCGGAAGTTCAGATGAGATTGCCATGTTGTGGCCGTCGGCAACTCGGCGCATGCGTAGGCCGTTTCCCCTCCACTCCTCCTCCCCTCACGCGCTCTTCTTTCATCTACCGCTGTGCTCTGCATTTGCTTTCATCTTTCGCCTGTGCTCATTAGCTTGGTTACGAGGTATAACGCCGCCGCTCAAGGCAAGAATGGGCACATAAGAACTGCACTCTAAAATTTGCATTGCTATAACCATGTCTGATGTTGCTTTCTTGGTCTCATTAAGCAGGGGAACACTCCATTAAAATGAAACACGACCATATAAAATGAAAGTAAAATCATTAAAATAAAACAACTTTCTTATAAATTGTTAACGTGATGTGTATTTTTAAAACCACACAGAACGTTTAAAAATCGCATATGGCAGACAGTAATTGTAATTGTTGAGCTGGATTACCCAAAATGTCTGACATTACCCGCATGAGAAATAAAAGTGCATAATCGACTAGTTAACAAATAGCTTACTAATTTACTTATTAAATAATTAACTTATTGAACATATTACAATTCACGAATTATAGCCGGCCAATTTTCAAGGCATATCCACTTGGAACGACTTTAAGAATCACACAGGTTTTGAGATTTCTGGTAAAAAATGCACAGTTGTTCCTATTACCTTTTTTTTTAGCAATCTATTGTATTTCATCGCCCACTTTGGGAATGAATATCTCGAAACATGGGCCCTGTAACGTAAAACTATTCCCATTTGTTTTTATTCTAAATCGGCCATTCGCCCTCTGTGATAGGTCAAGGTGGCTCGGGCTCTGCCCATATGGGTGTGCTGCCCGCCCATATGGGCTGGACCCGAACTGTTCTGACATATCAGGGAGGGCTAATGGCCGATTTGGAATAAAAACAGATGGGAATAGTTTCACACTATACCAGTCGTGGTGTCATGCTGAAAATCTGTTCCAAGTGGATACATCATGCGAACTCACTGGCTACAATTTGTAAATTGCAATATGTGCCGTGAAGTAATTAATATAAAAGGTAATTAGACTTTTTTAATTATTTATTTATGCATTTGGACTTCTCGTGCAAATAATATCTGCTTCTTTGAGTACTCCAGCTCAATGACTAGAATTATGCTATCAGCTACTGGCGATATTTTAAAGTTCTGTATGGTTTAAAAAAAATATAACACCCAGTATGTGTGCTTGTTAAATTTAGGTTTGACTGAGCTTAAGATGAAAAAAAATAGCAATAATATGCAGTGAAATAGAAGAGAATAGGAAAAGCTAAATATGCAGCATTGTCACTCGTCTCTGCTCTGGTTGTTGCATGCAACACAGTGTTTCATTACAGCTGCAATTTAAAATTTTTAAATTTTATTTTATTTAAGTTCTACAACTAGTTGCTAGCTGCTAATTATTGTGTCATCATCATGCGTGTCTAGTGTACCAGTCAGGCAGTATTTTGGCACTGGATTAGAAGTTTGGGTAGGTAATCACTATGTCACAGTTGAACACACTACAAGGACTTTCACTGCTCTCTGGGCAAAAAACTATTGCAGGGATTGCTGACAGCCCTAGTCTCTGTGCATTGTTCTGTCATTTATGGTCTTTCCCTTTACTACCCAGTGCAGTGATGCTTTGCATGAAGTAGCCATCCTATTTATCACATATGAGTGCTGATGAGCTCATGCATCAGTTATTAGAAATCGGTGGGTTGCAAGTTCGATTCTCAGTTTAACCAGTAATGTGGTGGCATTTCCTTTTGTTTGCACTGGTACCGAAGGGCTGGTTGGTGTAGTATTTGGTGAAGTGGCTTTATGAGATAGAGGCAACACATTGCCTGATCTGTAAGAATATACAAGATTGATGAGAACAGTGAGACAAAAATGCCGCAGGACTCATGTAAGAAAGAGTGTGGCCACTAATCTACAATATTCCATAATCAAAACAACTCAACTTCTTGAATCGATTCATGAATATTTTGAGAATTCGCCGTAGTATTGCAAAGCCCCATAATTTGTGGCCTTTCTTTCTCGAAGAGTCAGTTCACCTGACTCTTTCTTGTGGTTGAAGAGTAGAAAAACTTTTTTAAGGAAATAAAAATTTGAATAATACACCTACTCAAAAGTATCACAGATGAATGGGAGAAACGGTGACAACGTGAACTTTAAAAGCATTATCACCATAACCATTGTCTTTGATAGAGGAAGTGTATGTGTCCATATTGCCCGTAGGCAAGCAGTATGTCTGTAAGCAAACAATCAGAGTACAGAAAAAAAAGAAAAAAAGAAACAGGATTATATTGATGCTTTTCTTCTTCGCTGTTTGCCACTTTGAAGTCCTTGCAGAGTAACTTATGAAAACTTGGTTACATATATTGATTTTGCTCACTTAGAGAAATCATGGCAATAAAGCTAGACGAGAAAATTTTTTTTACCTGCACAGGAAGTGATGGTAACACTGATGAATCTTTGCTCTTCTGTTTGGTTATAGTACAGTGGTAAGTTAGTGACTTGGAATCGTGTGCTAGTACCAAGTATTTCACATACACAGATCCTTTTATATTTCTTACCTTTGCAACTGAGCAAGAAAAATAAAGCTTGTAACTCTGTGTTCCAAAATTCCTTGCTCACAGCTTTTGTGTGCTGTTTTGTTTCGCAAAATCCTGTGCATGGCAAAATAAAAAGTTTTTCACAGCATTCAATGCAGTGGCCTTAATCTCCCTGTTTTTTGTCCAGTCTGAGCATAGCACACTGACTTGTGTGTTACAGGCTGTGTGCGGTCTATGGAGGCATCTATCACCTGCAGAGGGGGCCCAGCGCTCTCCTGGTCAGTGAAAACGGTGCTTGCATAGGAATTGTGTCCAATGGCAGGCGGTTCAATTGCAGGTACATGTGTCATGAACATTTTGTTGTGTGTTAGAAAATAAGCCATTCAGCCAGCATTAACAGTAGCTTAATTTATTGCAATATATCTCATTCTGGAAATATAAATATATATATATATATAAAGTATACTTTGCATCGTATGATCTCATATTTCATGGAGAAATATCATATAACCTTGTGTAAGGGCCACGCCCCTGGATTTGGGTCTAAACAATATGGAAAAAAGTTTCCCCTTTTTTCCATGTCAGCTGCAGCTATATTTGAAGTAGTAACTTAGCGCGATAAAAACACGGAAACAAGAAAGGCGGACAAGGACAAGTGCTTCAGCTGCAGCTAGACTACAGTATGTCAGCATGGTATTGGTGCATTGCACACTTACATATTGGGGTCCCCTCTGTGGGAAGAAGCTTGTCGACTTAACTGCTGGCGCCATCATGAAATTTATTTCCCAGCACCTTGCTGTTTGTGCCGTGACATTTTCTGTGCATGCGAGGCTTTCAATGCTCTGCGCATACGTTGTTGCTTCTATGCCACCCAAAAGGCATGCAGGTGCTTGACTGCAATACCCCGTTCACATTTCGTGTGAAAACCTTGGGAGTTTTTCACCACACAGCCTTACGCATCGCAAGTTATTTGAGGGTGGCTTCATCTTTGAGAAGCATGGTACTGATGTGGTGCATAGAGGCATATGAGATGGTGTATTGGTAACCGCCGCGGTGGCTTAGTGGCTGTAGTGTTGCGCTGCTATGTACAAGGTCGCGGGATCAAATCCCGGCCACGGTGGCCGCATTTCAATGGGAGCGAAATGAAAAAACCACTGTGTTTCGTGCATTGGGGGCATGTTAAAGATCCCCTGGTAGTCCAACTTAATCTGGAGTCCCCCACTACAACATGCCTCATAATTAAATTGTGGTTTTAGCACATAAAACCCCAGAATTCAATTCAATTTGGATGGTGTATTGGTATACTCTTCAGTGATCGACTAAGTGCCAGCAAAATTTGTATGCTGGCTCTCCAGCTGGTTCTCTATGCCTTTGTCCTCTAGCATTTGAGAAATGTGTGTGCACCACATAAGGCATCGCCCATGGGCTCTACGCTTCATTGTATATGTTTAAACAGCGTGATTTTGTCGCTCCTGTGCCAGCTGGAATGTACATAGGCATTTATATTTTTCATGAAAATTCCAGCAGTTTTTTTCATCATACAACCTTGCATGCAATACAGTATCTGAGGGTGGCTTCACCTTGTAACAGCACACTTTCACTGAACTAGATCACGGCTAATGGGGCTAGCGGCTGCAAGCAGAGCTAAAATTAAGGCTTTGCAAGGTCATTTCACATGGCAGCAAGCATGTTAGTTTTTCAAAGCACATATATTCATTTACTTTTAACTTGTCTAAAGGTCACACCTAAAAATTTGGGCCGAAAATTTATGGGAAAAAGAAGTGCTGCCCTTACACAAGAATAAATTCTATTTATTCATTATTGAAAAGTTTTAACATATCTTAAACAGTGAACGTGTTCTAAGTGTGTGTTCTTCTGTTTACTTGCATTATTTCCTTAGCTGCTAGGACATCTATCCAATGTGTCCAGCTTGCCTGTTTGCTATGTGCATGTTCATGCGTTCAAAGAAGTCATGCTGTGCTGCCTAGTCAGTTTTCCTTGATGCTCTTCTTTCTTTGTCTTTACTTGAGCATGATGGATCTTCGTGTTGACATTATAAGCACCGTATGTGTGCGTATTGTATTACATATCTTGTGGTGTGCAGATGGGTTGTCATGGGAGCAAGCTATGCCCCACCTGAAATTTCTTCATCGAGGGACCTGCAAAGGTAATGCCTCTGGCATGACAAAAGAAAATGTGACATGCCACATCTTTACATGTGACTCGCATTGCTTGCAGAGTTTCACGAGCCATCGTTATTTCTGATGAGTCACTGCTTCCAGCAGAAAAAGAGCAGGTAAATATGACTCCAGACCCAGACTGTCATGTTTACTGGTGCCAGATTGTCTTAAAGGCATGGAAACTTCATTCTTAGCTCCAGCAGTGGTTCTTCCTCTTTGGGAATGCTAATTTCCGTTCTCAAGTACCTTGTGCACCTAGTATACACTGTGGCCATTTGGTATTTTGTGCACATCCAGATTCCATTAAAAAAATGAGATAATGTTGCACATTCATCAGCACTTCGTTTTCACAGATTACTGATAAATGTTAACTGGAGCATTTCATTTCGCCACAGAATCTGAGGACATGTTTTAGAAACTTGTGAAGCACAGAATTTTTGCTAAATGGATATGCCTTCATTGCTGCTCGGCTTCAGCTCTGCAATTGGGACATGTACTCTAAGTAAATAATTGTGACATTAATTAGTATAACTTGTAATTGGCTGACATCACTCAGCAGTTCTTCATGCAAGGAAATGTCTGCCTAGTGTAGTGTAGTAATACAACTGATGCGACAGAATTGCACACTATCTGCCACAGTTGGTTTTAGTAAATTTGTTTGCACTAAAAATATCACCTAGTTTTTAGACATGCAGAACATTTGCGTGTGTACAGAGATATTTATAATTGAATTTTGCGATTCAAAAATCTAGAATCAGCTCAGCTGCAGTGTTGTGTGGAAAAGAAACTTCACTGTGGTAGAAGTTTCAGATTTGTGCAAGGCCACCTGCACGTCATCGTAACAGGTCACCCACTGCGGCATATATAGAGGCTCTTTTTCAAGCCCATGAATATGGCTCCATTACATATAGTTTGCATTAATGTTATAACATTCTTTTTTTGTTTGCCTTCTCAGTTGCCATAATCCTCCTGTTACATTCATGCAAACACAGTATCCTGATTGAAAACACTGTTATTACCTTGTTTGTACAGAATGCAGTAAATTGTGCTGAGAAATCAGTACATCTTTCATTGTAAAGCTGAAGCAACAAAACTGGGAGTGTATTTTTGATCAATCACTTATGGCATTTCTTTTCATGCGGTGCAACATAGCATGACAGCAACAAGCAATCATCAGCATCATGACATGCCTGTTGGTTATCTGCTCAATGCACACTAAATTATCTTTATTGAAATGAAATATATCCACATATATTGGCATCTAGTATGTGTGTGCAAATGTTTGAAATTTCTAGTATAAATTCAATAGAAATAATATTCGATTCAAGTATTCAACACTCAAAATTGTAGAATGTTTGATATCAATAATAACACTGACTGGAGTCTATAAAGAGAAAGACTGAGGGGAGCGGTGATTGCTATGAATGATCTTGTTGCTGGAAAGGCATAGTTGCATGGATGCACCACTATTTAAGTTGTACAATAATTTCAGAGTCATTCAATAAAGATGCTTTGCCTTTATGCAGCCTGCGAATTTGCTGTCTGGATTTAGATTTATTATTTAGCTGTTCTGACCATGTTTGCATTCCTTTAAAACAATGCGCAGTGCTGTCCTTGTGAATCTGGTGACATACTTTTCATTTGTATCATTACTGCCATTGTCATAGTGCACAAAGCTTGACCACTTTTCACTTGTTTCTCATTTACAAGCTCCTCAGTAGACTTGATGTCCTGTTGTGAATGGAATTCCATAGATTAAGTAATGTGAATGGTGGGCCTTTTTTTTCTTAAGAAAGGGACAAGATGTAACCTTCACATTTCACTTTTTTTTTTTGAAATAACAAAATATTCTGTTTGATTTGATATTTTAAGGTTGATTTTCTCGAATATTCGTAGTCGATTTGGAAATTTGTGTTTAGTGTCTACTGAAAGTGATGCCGCCAAAAATGGTTGATCAGAAATATGGCCTTGGATGGTGAAGATGTATGTATATAAACTTGAAATTCAGAGTTACAGCGTTCCCAAAGTCATCTCACCAACTGCTTACCTTGGCAGGTCACGCTACTCAGACTTCAGCGAAGCGACCAGCTACCACATTCAGTTGTGGTACAAGAGCAGGGTCCTGGCATGATGGTCTGCCCACCTGGACTTTGTAAGTGCTCAAGCTGTCGATCAGAATGAGTGGAAAAGAGGCAACCATGTCAAGACAGTGGTGGCACCTTTAGGCCTAGCCACCTAGTGAATTAGACTGGCCTGCCATTGTCATTGAAACATCTTTAGGATTCTGTAAATATGTGTGCCAGTAGAGAGGTCTGAGGTCCTCTGCTGTGGATCACTGAAGCTGATCAACTATACCGATAAAGGCATACAAATATTACAGTAGAGTTTGCATTAGAATTAATCAATATCTAATTATAAAGTGCACACTGGGACATGTTTCTGCAGGGCAGAAAACATCAAGTGCCTGACATTGATGTCATCAGGAGTAATAGTTGCATTCATGTTCTTTTAATGTTTCACTCTGGGCACATTAATATTTTTTTTTACAAAACTAAAAGCTGTGCCTTCCTTTTCATCCTGTTACCCTTGTATCTGTGCATGTTTGTCCTAGGTGTGTACTGGTATGCAAGGACTCTTCATTTCTAAATTTCTTTTGTCTATATACTAGTGGAAAAAGAATGGCAGTTCAGTGCTCTCTGAGTAAATTTAACTCTAGAAGATTAGAGAAGTGGCCACTATAATGCAAATATATTCTTGTTCCATTCTGTTTTTTTCTCATTGCATAGTGGTTCCCGTGATAACATGTAGTTCTTATGTCTGCTGGAAAGCATTTTAGCGCAGGTGGACAGAAACAAGAATGAACACGTTGGCACCATGAACTTCAACAGTTATTCTCTTGCAATTGACACGCCTGAGGGCGCAGGATCGAGCCGCGGCAGCCGCATTTTGATGGGGCAAAATGTAACATTGCCAGTGTATCATGCATTTGCTGCATGTTAAAGAACCCCAGGCAGTCAAAATTAATTTGGCATCTGCCACTACAGTGTGCCTCAAAATCATATTATGGTTTTGGCACATAAAATCCCAGAATTAAAAAAAAAGAAATTCACACACTTCTCTGTCTGCCAGTACTAAAATGCCTTCCGAGTGTGTTTACAAGCATTCCCAACACAAAGCTGTACTCTTCTCTCTGGTTACAAAATGTAGGAACGCACATAAACATCTGCACCTCTATCTTTGAGTAGTGAAGATGAAAACATTGAGACCATAAGTTAGGGCTAGTTTTTATGTGCAAGCGTAATTGGCCAGCTCGTGAAATCGGCGGTGTTTATTTGACGCAGTGAAGCAAGCGAACAAGGAAGGCGCCCGGGCCTCCGTGCTGGCTCTGGTTTGTCTGCAAATTTTGCCTGCACATTTAATTAGCACTATGGGCAACGACAATGGAGAAATTTGTGGATAAAAAATTATTAAGCATCCTTTATACTCTATAAAATAACACTTTCAACACAAAGTCTGATGCTCATATGCCTGAAATGATAACGAAAAAATTTATGAAGAACCAACTTTGCTTACTATTCACAAATACAGAATATGTTGAGCATGCATTGGGAGGTGGTTATTTGCAGCACTATATTTCACTCTGTTATGGGGGGTGCTCGCGCTTACCACTGTGCCTTACCCGTACATGGAAGCCAACTGGTACTTCAAGCGCCACTTCCTCAAGCAACGCATTTATAACCCCGCATTTATAATGCCTGCCACTGCCCCTGATCGCAGTTGCTGCAACCAGAGGTGGAATTGCTGCATTCTTCCTCTGTGACAGCTAGTGCTTTATTAGCTGTCACGGGGTAAGAATGCGAGAATGCTCCCTTTACCACCATGTGGTACTGAATGGTACTACCCTACCAGCGGTACCACCATACTGTCCGACGGCACGGTTGCATGGGCTTTATCTTGAAAGTGATCTGCTTTGGGGGCAGTCTAGGTGGGCCGACGGCTTGTAGCTTTGCGTGCGCTGTGTTCTCATTCGGTTTGCGTTGAAGCAATAGACAGCACAAAGGTCACTTCGCTCGCTTCTGCTGCCCCAATTCCTCATGCCAGCGTTTTGACAGCTAGTGTCTATGGTCATTGAGTGTGGAGTGTTCATGTTTGCCAGTGCACACTGACACCATGCTAGGTAATTTAGATAGTAAGCAAATGTTTACAACGGGGCCTTCTACTCTGGTGGCTGCTGTGTATGGCGGCAGCTGCATGAGCCGTGTTTTGAACACGATCTGCGATGCGGACAGTGTAGGCATCTAGGCGCACCAAGGGCCCATAGCGTCTTAAGCGCTATAGCACCCATACGCTTGCGCATCACCCGCAGTGATGAAGTGAAACATCACTGTAGCTATTTCACTATGTCAGTCCTAATGTTACAAATTGTTTAGCTTTTCTGTAGTGCTTATGGACCATCACTTTGATACTGCTGGTTCATTGTTCCACATGCATAGAAACAGTTAAAGGGACAGTGCAACACATGTGGCTGCCTTAGTGTCTTGTGGTGGCACTTAACACTCCAAAGTGTCTGTTGTGAAAAATAATGGAAAACATATTGCTTACAGTTCAATTTCTGTTGTTGCAGATGTTGTCCACTTGACCTGCCCCAGTGTTCACGAAACTGCCGAACAAGACTTGGCACCCGCTGTGAAAATGCTTTTTGACACAACACAGTCACCTCAAGGTACAGGCCACCGATTTAGGCTGAAGGCAGAATTTCTTTAGCACTGCACCCCCCCCCCCCCTTTTCTATTGTCCTATGGCATCTTTGAAGTACAGAAGTATTCTGTGTCCAGCACTGCACTTACACTCCACATTACAGTCCCTGCCAACCTCGAATAAAGGGAACTAATTGGACTTTGCATTGAAAGGGTGAATGGTCGTATGTTAGTGCCATGCCTTGCTCATGACATTAAAGGAAGCTGGGAAGTGATATACCAGCATTATATCTTTGACAAGACAAAATTCTGAATGTACTACATCAGGTCTTTGCATTTGCAACAGTGCTGTAATCTTGAAGCTGTGCTTTTGGCACACTGTAAAGCCACAGGTCAACCTCAGACAAGTGGAATGCACTGTGCACAATTCTGAATGAGAGCCAATTTTTGTTCCACAGAATTGAGTTTAGAGTTTCAAAGGCATGAATAGCAAAAGCCAACTGTAAAACACCTATTATATTATCCTACGAAGGCAATGACAATAAATATTGCATGTTTTGGATGCCATCTGTACGTGCATGCATAGTACATCACAGTACTACATCCTGTGTTTAAATAAAGGCTGGCAGTACTCCAGAGAGCCTGTATGCATGCGGTATAGAAACCTTTCTTTGGTTGCACAGGTGAGGACAAGTCTAAGCCAAAGGCATTGTACATACTGTACTTCAATGTTGAAGACACAACACAAGCACCCCTGAATGAAAACTGTCCACCTGGGCTGGTACTTGTCTCATCTCCAGGCCCTCACCTGGACTATGAGCACCCAGTCAATGAGGTAGGCACCACAGGCTGTTGTTTCATACCTGACTATTGGCAAGTTGTGCCTTTGTTTGCACATTTCTCAGTGTGCTTGCTATTACCATGGTGCACTGCACAGATTGCATCTGATAGATAAGCGGAGTGTTGACTCTGAAGAGCTTGCCATCCTCTGTGCCATCTTTTTGAGCATGAAATGCCTGTGCCAACAGGATTTCAGCAATGCTGCCACAAGAGCCCTGCAGTGCTTATCCAAATGCCACTCATTTTTGTACACCACCGGTGCCAAATGCCACTCATTTGAACACCACAGTTTGAACACCACCTGTGCAAGTGCCCTTATTCAGTACTGTACAATATTGTGCAACACTCCACATTACTGTACAGGAACTGAACAAAGTATGTGGAAGCTTAAACGCTAGTTGAATGCACACTTGACCCTTACTTGCGCAGAAACGTTGATCGATTGCAATAATCCAGTATGAGGAGGCTTCTGCATGCTCCCTGACCTGACAACTATTACTTAGCAAGCTTAAAGAATGCAATAAAAGACGACCCAGCTGCCTTCTGCAGTGAGCAAAAACAAATGGTTCCTGTACAATAGGAACTTAGCCGTTTTCACATTTGCGAAGCTACTGCTGCCTCACATGGTACGAGCATCACTATGGGTAGTATTGGCACCAAAAAATCTTGCCAATTTTTTGCGTGATCTGACTCACAAAATGTTAAAACTAGGACCCAGGTGCATATTTTGCGTACTTCAGATTTTTTTTTTACCTTCATAACAGTGGTGAACCGGCTATAATTTTATGTATTGCGCTCTGCGCTGAGACTACATCGTTTTGAAAAGATATGGTAAAACATGAAAGCACTGAAAATAGGCGCAATGCTAATGGTAACGAAAGAGTTAAAAGTATAGATGTCAGTTGCTAGTCAGCAATGGTCCTGTCCAGCCTGCCATCTTTCAGCTTGGCTTTGGCAGTGTTGAATGACCTGGAGCTCTTCAATGGCAGCATGCATTTAGAGGAACTACCACTGCTCTGTGTGTGTTCTTTCCTGCCAAGCCAGGAAGGGTGGTTCGAGGCCCCTTTAAAACACACTTCCAGCAGGTCTAGTTGCAGCATCTGTTTTTGTTTTAGAGCTGCAAGTTGACATTTTTTCAGATTTTCTGGCTTTCCTTGATTTTGATCAATATGTGAGCGCCCAAATATAGGTTCTGGCTGCAAGAGTAACTAGAATTTAGACATTTTATTTTAACTGCAAATAATTTTGCAAGTTTTATGTGCATTTGAATAGGGAGGACTTTGAGCTAAATATTTCTGCTAACATAGCTTTTAAATGGTTTAAAATATTTAGAGAAGTGCTGTATTTCAAGAGAAAGTCACTGGTTTTTGTTACCACGGCCAGTATCTTGCAGCAATGCCTTTTTCAGTGCTGATGCCTTTCGGTGCTTTCCTTTTTAGTGCACAAGCATCGTGGTCGAGCACAGAACGTGGCCACTCACGAACACGAAAAGTGTGCATTAGCATTGACAAAGGCATTGCTACAAAATGCAGGCCCATATGTGGCCACGCACTTACTGGCTCAACGTGTTGCTATGATTCAGCAACAGAGTTATGGAAATAATTTTATCATACGTGCTTGTGCTTTTGTGCTAGTGCACAAGTGGCATTTGGAGTTAGTGCATTAAGGGAAAGTTTTACCTTGGGAACTCCAGTCTAAGCACATAGAAATAGAGAAGTTGGTTTGGTTACCTTCCTCTAAATGAACTTTGATATTTGTTGCATTTAAAATAAAAATCTGTCGACTGCTGGGAACAAATGACTTGTTGAGGCCGTTTTTTTTTCACAGGAATTTCGCAGTTTTGTTTGAAGGTGGAGCATTGAAAGCATTGAACTCAAGCTTCTCACAGGGTGTTGTAACAATACATATAGGTAGAGTTACTGTACGTTCTTTACGTGGGTGTGAACACAGCTAAGCGAGGCAACTGCTGCTACGCAGCAGGAATACGCACCTTGAAAAAAAAAAAAAATGCTCGTGCCCAAATGCTCGTCTATGACGATGCGTGTCGAAATGTCAATGTATGTGTACATTAAAAAAATGACAAGCAAAAAAAAAAAAAAATAAAAAATAAAAAAGAAGTTATGTGTTTGTGCCTTTATTCAACGAATAAAGCATAACCACCATAAAGAACTTACTATAGCTATTGAGCAATACAGCATCACTGGTCTTCCATCTTCACATAGTGGAAGGGCTCTGAATTTTATAAAAGTTCTACATTCTTTTCATAATTTGTTTTCACTGTGTGCTTGATGACTTGCGTGGGATTATCGCAGAGTGGAACGTGCTTCCACAATTTTACCTAATGTCAAAACACATTCAGGTGATCTCCTTGACCACATGTGATATCAACTTTACATGTCACGTCACTTCCTTGCATCACATCAGCGGCGCATGCTTTGCAAATGATGGTTTTTCTTTTGTCTTATTTTTGCCTTTTGCAATTTGATCTTTTATTATGTGTTGATATTTGTTCTGTTTTTGCTCACCCTTAACTGGAAGTGCTTCCTTTTCTGCCTTGTATAGGTTTTGTATGAGCTTGGGTGTTCTTTTTTTGTTTTTTTTACCCTCTACCATGCCAAATTGAACACTTGTACCTCATGTTAGCTATTAATGCGGAAGCATTTTATGGATCATGAGGCGGAAACTGCGGCATTGTTGGCGTTGGCATGACCTCGATGGTCCAAAAAGTAAGGTGAGCCAGTCAAGGCAGTTGATGAAGCCAATTATTAAGGCAGTCAGTTAAGGCAGGTTTAAGTAAGCTAGAGTTCATTGCGGCACTCGAACCCACGGCCATTGGTGGTAATCGAACCCACAACTCTCAATGTTAATTAAGGTGCTGTTAATTAAGGCACATCAGCCCACAACCTATGGTGCTAATTAAGGCGAAGTTAAATTAACACGACTGAAAGAGCATAGGCATCGCGAGGTGGTTGCAGTGCTTTCGCATTCATCCACGTAGAATGAATGCAAAAATGCCCCTTGAATTTTATAGTTTCGCTTTTACCCACTGCGGCCTTGGCTGCCAAAGGCAGCAGCACTGCATGAATAAATAAATACAGAGCTCAACTTATTCCAGGCTGCACAATCGCTTTGTATACCGAGTCTCCACAGGCATGATTTATACACCTCAGCAAAAAAAAAAAAATTGTTTGCAAACGAATATCACATTACGCAACTAAAACCTCTCATCACACTCATAAAATACAGATCTAATGCAGCACAAGTATGCAGCGGCAGAAAAAAAAAAAGGGAACGGCTAAACAACACCATAGTTAGTCTCTTGTCAAGCTTCTTGCACTGTTATTAGGCGTAATATACATTCTGTCCGGGGAGGTAAAGCATGCCAAAGCACATCTGTTACTTGGAATGCACATAAGACATTTGCCATCACTTTTTGTCTTGGGCCTAACAGCGCAAATTACTCTAGCTCATTTGTAATTTTATGTCTGTCTTGCACCCAGGCACTCATCTTTGTTCTCGTTAGCCTACAAAATTTTATTTGTTTTCAAAATCAGGTTCTTTGCCTACCTAAATCAAAATGTTTGCAGCATACCATGCATGGTATACCTTCCGTGGGAAGGCAAGCTTAATTGGTCGCTGTTGAGCAGCACTTACTGATTGCACAGTAATAACAAGCTTTGATAAATGGCTACAGATTACTGTTGTGCTACTCCAAGTGTTCCAAAAAGATAAGTTTCTCTGCTACAAAAATTGCTACAAATCCTAAACTGACTGGACCACCACTGCAAATGACACAGAACACACGTATGAATTTCTTGCGGGCAGGCCAGCGTCTGGGACGCTTCATGCATTTCAATTTCATTTCAACAGCCCTCTAATTATAGTTTAACTTTGCGAGCAGGCCATTTGCAGAACTCGTGTAAAAGCTTCACCTAAGCTGTTATATGTGATATATCCACGTTAGACGATTTAACACATGCAGTTCATAGAATTTTGATACTCATTTTTGGTGCAGAGTTAGAAAGTTGGAAAGCTTGAGCTTAAACTTTTGTTTCATTGTTCACAGATTTTCAGTCATATTTTGTAAAATAGTTTGGGCCCTTGATAAAAATTCCACTTCCAACAGTCTATAAAATTTAGCCACCTGTCTTATATGCAACATTTTTCATTCAGGTGGGCCCATCATTGTGTAATCAATATTACTGCCTGTTCCTTTTCTTTTCAGGCGAGGGAAGTCTTTCAGAGAATGTATCCCAATGAGGAGTTCCTGCCACGGGCACCCGATCCAGAGGAGATCCTCCTTGAGCATGAAAATAATCCCGGAGACCATGGGCCGCCTGCTGAGGAAAGGGCTGGTGAACCGACTGCAGCCAAGACTGAACTGGGCACTGGCAAAGAGCAAATAGAGAAGAAGGGCAACGAGCCAGAAAGTGGTAAAGGCGATGACATCAATGCCTCCAAACGTGCTTTGGCCACATCAAATCCTGGCGGTGCTACTTCATCTGGGGATTCATGAAGTTTGACATATTTCATCTGTGCCTACAGTGTTGTTTCTGTACATGTAAATCTGTTTTTTTAATTAAAATGGTGCTTAGTCTTGCTAAGCTTGTGGCATTACAAAATTAAGCAGTAAGCTTGGTTGAATGCATGAAGCCCAGGCTCCACTACATCTAGAAAAGCAACAGGTAAAACACACACACACACACACACACACACACACACACACACACACACACACACACACACACACACACACACACACACACACACACACACACACACACACACACACACACACACACACACACACACACACACACACACACACACACACACACACACACACACACACACACACACACACACACACACACACACACACACACACACACACACACACACACACACACACACACACACACACACACACACACACACACACACACACACACACACACACACACACACACACACACACACACACACACACACACACACACACACACACACACACACACACACACACACACACACACACACACACACACACACACACACACACACACACACACACTACTTGAACTTTGGTTTTGGTAGTATTAATCAAAAAGAAATTGTATGAATTTGTTCTGATGTTGCATTGCATATTTGCAATTCCAGAAGAATAACTTTCATTCTAGCTTGTCTGATACGAGGGGCATGCATAAAGCTCGTATTATCACTGCCATAGAAATGGACACACAACAGGCATCAAAATGCGTATGCGTCTGTCTAGTTAGCACAACATAAAACTTGTGATCTATATATTTCCACGCAACACTGTTAGGGCACCAAAACAAAAATGGCAGCATCCATTGGGAAAGTTGAAACACATGCAGTGATCTATTTTCTATTTGAAGGGAAAGGATACCAAGAAGATTCATGCCGAGCTGGTGGCAGTGTACAGTAACAATGCCCTGACTTACGACACTGTTATCAAATGGCGCATACGATTTCAGTATGGTCAAACAAGCCTGAACGATTAAGAATGAAATCGACACCTGTTGCTCGATGGTAAACCACAGATTGCTGCGCAAGTGGAGGCTCTAGTGCTCGCTGATAGGCAGATAACTGTTGAGGAATTAGTAGAACAAGTTAATGTGAGTGCAGGCTCTGTGCACAACATACTTCACAACAACCTGCTCATGACGAAAGTTGCCGTGCGCTGGGTTCCGCATTTGCCAATGCCAATGCAAAAAGACTTGTGGAAGGAAGCAGCCGCAAAAATGTTGAAGCTTTGTGAGAGCAACTCTGGCGACATTTTTGACTGCCTGATAACCATGGATGAGTGTTGGGTGCACAATTATGATACAGAAACTAAACTACATAGCAAACAATGGAAGCATGGAAACTCACCCAGGCCAAAAAAAGCCAGGGTAGTACTGTCATCAGGCAAGGTCATGATGGGACTCCTTTTATGCTCTTCTCACAGATTATGCCCACAAAGGTCAAACTGTCGCAGAAACGAGACGAGACAGCTGCGTTCGATGCGAATGAAATAAAAATTCTTCTTTTTAAAGCAAAAGCTTTACTGGCCGCGAACTTGCGATTTTGGCGTGGCGGTACTCCAAGGAGGCACATGACGTTGCAATGCGCGCCTCACCGCGGATATTTCTCTCTCTCCCGCTCCCTAGTCACTACTGCACCGCTGCGCAGTGCTGCGCCTTTCCGCCACCGCTGTTTGGTATGACGTCACACCGCATTCCTCGTCGTTGCGCTCGCCTCCTCTTGCTTTGCCAGCTGTGTCGCATGCCTGATAACATGTCGGAGGATTGAAAAGGAGAGCTCCCGTGTGCCGCAACCACAGTTGAGGTGGCAGTATGGACGGTGACAATTTTGATCAGCACGAGGAGGCCTGGAATCAACATCGGAACGAGATGAAGAGCAAACGAATTGCCCAGGAAACAGATGGACAGCGCGCCGAAAGACTGTCTAAAGGCCGCAATATAGCTAGACAACCAGACTAACCTGGACTTGAAATCAAGATTAACCAAGGCTAGCCATGCTATGCCTTAGCTTTCGCTACGTATATCCTGGCATAGCCAAGCTAAGCGACAGCCAATTCTTTTTTTTTATTGCTTTTCTTTCTAGCACGCGCGCCTTTGGAGCCCACCGTCTTCTTCTTTCTCGTCTTGTCCGCTCCCATGAGTTTCAATACAAACTATTACAGGAAAGTACTATTGCAACATTCTCAAAAAAATTTCAAGGTGATATCAAGGCAAAGTGCAGAGGAAAGCTCACGAAAGGCATCTGTCTGCTCCATGACAATGCACTGGCTCCCTCAGCACAGATTACGCATACAGCCTCCTTAGGCTACGAAATTAGGCCGCCATATTCATCTGCCCTTGCACCAAGTGACTGCTTCTTCTTCCCTCACATGAAGAGCACAGTGTGCTGGAAACATTTTCGGGGTGACGAGGAAGTGATCGCTCAAGTTGAGCTCTTCCCGAAGTCTCAAAATGTGGAGTTCTACTGCAATGGCCTGTGGCAGCTCATCCTTCGTGGGCAGAAGTGCGTGATGTTTGGAGAAAATTATGTCGTTGCGCTGTCCCAACAGGTCCCGGTGGCTGCATCACTCAGCAACGCTGAAGTCGTCATGTGGACCCAACCACTCTCTCCAAATATGCCTCTCTGTTATGCCGACGTCGTAGCTAGGCCCCAACTGCAGCCCGCCATGCAGTTATATCAGCAGCCACCCCGTACTACGCGTTCTGTGAAATGGATGGGACCTGCCCCAGCGAACTGGTGGCGCACTCCTGACAACCGGCCCATATGCTTTGCGTGCGACTATGCCCGTTACGTCGCAGATTTTTGTAACCGTGTGCAGCTACCTAGCGCTGCACTACCCGTGACCAGCCAGCCCAACCATCCATATAATGACCACTCCTCAACTATGTCGCTGACATTACGCCCGACGCCAACTACCCGCCATTTGCCATCTCCTCGCCATCGCTCTCTGTCACCGATGCAACCTCACCCCGTCACTCGGGATGAGGAAAACTAATCGTCACAGTCCAAGTGGCAAGGGCTGCGACACCTTCAAAATGTGGAAGTCCGCAATGCAGTCCCTCAAATGTAATGTTTGTTGATGGTGTTCGCACATCTGAACTCGTGGACACAGGAGCCACCGTATGTGTTATGGACGCTAAGCTTTGTCGTATACTTCTGGAAGACACGACTCTCCTTTCTGGGCTGTCCCTTTGCACAGTGCGGGGATGCGCGACTCTCACGCGTCCCCTGGTATGTTGTTTTCCCGCACGGCTCGCGTGGCCTGGCGCCCACGGCGGTCGGAGTGGTTGAGGCGCAGTACGAGAGATGGCGCGAGTGTTGTGCTGCTAACGCCACCTACAGCTGGGGTTACTTGGGCGCCGAAAGACAAGGTGCTTCCTCTTTGGTTCGGGATAGCAAGCAGTGCGGACGTGCCGTGCCGCGCGTGCGCCGATCCATGCTTCTGCGAGACCGTCTCGCGTGGCCGCCTTCGAGCGCGCCACCGTTCGCGTGACCGTACGCGCGAACGACCAGGCGTTGGGATCCAGCATGGGGCGAACATATTCGCTCGTTATCCGGTCGCGGTGAGTCGGACTTCTAGATTTGTCGCGCGCCCATCGGCATGTTTTGTGGGTAGCAACTCGACTAGCAGGCATTGATCTATGAAAGGTGCAATAAATGCCATTGTGATTGTTTGCTCTACTGTGTTGTCGTTCCTTTGTCCCAAGAGCATGGGTGTGGGAGCCCCACATCTGGCTGCCCAATGTGGGGCTCTTGGGGCATCGGACGATAGATTTAACAGTTTTGCTTGGTTCGAGACCTTTGTTTGAACCGAAGCGTAGGGCTAGCGCGGATTTTGATCGCTAGCGTTGGCGGCGTGCTTTCTTGAGCGAGGCGACGGTGGCTGTAGTGTGTTTGAACATGTCAACATGCTAAGCCTTTTCGCAAGTGTTTTTTAATGGCATTCGTCGGTACTAGAGCCACGTGGTCTGCATCCTGGGAGAGCGAGGCTTAGCGCCTGCGGAGCACGGCCAAGCCTGACGTGAGTGAGTACGGAAGCCTCGTGGGTGGTCCGAATTTCTTATGTAAATAGCTTCTTCTATATCTCTTTGACTCTGATGAAGTCGCGGCTCTGGGAGCCGGGTGGCCACGGGTGCCACTACGGGCTGACTGGTATTGCGGCCTGGCACCGCGCGCTCCGACACCGTCTGGGACGGTGGGCGCCGTCAACTCGGCTGTTGTGTGCACCGAGCGGAGTAGGACCACCTCACAGAGCTGACGTCTCCTCGCGGCTGCCTGTCTTGCGCTCATTTTGGGTGTTGTTTTTGGATGCTGGTAGTTGTCAGGGTAGCGACGCTTTAGGCCTAAGGCTTTACGAAGCTGCCTGTCGCACGTGGAGGGACACAACCTGGTGGACCGTGGCGTTGAGGCGTTGCAATTTGCTTCCCTCATTCTATTTAGCCTCGCACGAATTGAAATTACTCGTTCGACTCAAGGAAGCAAGCTTTGTTCACGTGAACTTAGCATCTGAGTAGCTGCCCGATCTTTTGCTAGCCGAGTCGAACATCGTACCACGAGGGCGATGCGCATGCAGAATTCCTCTCCCTTTCACTCCTTTAGTGTTTGCCGAGTGTGTTGAGTGTACGCAGCGTGATTGGAGTCACCCCTGGCTTGCTGTCACCTGCACATCGTCTGCGCTGCTGCCCCGAACTACGATCGAGTCACCCCGGGCGATGGTGATGCTGTGGCCAGTTCGGCGCAGCGACTTCGGCGGCCTCCTGCATCCAGCTCACAACCCTCGGCGGCGGACAAAAGAGCCGGCGGTCACCGACAGCTACGGCGGCTCTTGCCAGCAGGGCGCGTCGGCGCGAGCGACCCTTGCTCGTACCGACTACTGCGTCGTCGTTTCCGGAGTCCTGGCCTGGAATCGTGCCGTCGAGTCTGCAAAGCTGCTGCTGTGACCGGCGGATGCCAGCGGTGTACCCCAAGGACAGTCGGCTCGCATGTTATGGACACCGTGTGGACATTTCCTCAGCGCGGCCACTGTTGCATGTACTATCTTGTTCGCGAAGCACGGGTTGATATTAGACCGTGTCTCATGTCTCGCCGGAATATGCATGATTTAAGGTTGGGGGGATGTGGGCATGCGCGACTCTCACGCGTCCCCTGATATGTTGTTTTCCCGCACGGCTTGCGTGGCCTGGCGCCCACGGCGGTCGGAGTGGTTGAGGCGCAGTACGAGAGATGGCGCGAGTGTTGCGCTGCTAACGCCGCCGACAGGCGTGGTTACTTGGGCGCCGAAAGACAAGGCGCTTCCTCTTTGGTTCGGTATAGCAAGCAGTGCGGACGTGCCGTGCCGCTCGTACGCCGATGCATGCTTCTGCGAGACCGTCTCGCGTGGCCGCCTTCTAGCGCGCCACCGTTCGCGTGACCGTACGCGCGAACGACCAGGCGTTGGGATCCAGCATGGGGCGAACATATTCGCTCGTTATCCGGTCGCGGCGAGTCGAACTTCTAGATTTGTCGTGCGCCCATCGGCATGTTTTGTGAGTAGCAACTCGGCTAGCAGGCATTGATCTATGAAAAGTGCAATAAATGCCCTTATGGAACGACAAAGGACAAAGGAACGACAATTGTCGTTCCTTTGTCCCAAGAGCATGGGTGTGAGAACCCCACAACAGCCAGTGCTCAGAATATTCACCCCTTAGTGGCTTGCACTGCTCGTGTTGTCATTGCCGACGTTCTATATTCCATAGAAGTCATAAGTCTTTCCTCATGCTCTCATGACGTCATCCTCTCCCACATTCCTCCGAACTCGTCAATGGTGATGCCCATGTACTGCAGCGGAATCTCAGACGCTGTTGCACTACTGTCTCCATCTGACCGTTCCCATACCCTGTGAGGCTGCTCCGAGGAAAATGTCTTGGCAAAGTAGAAGCAAATGATGACCTGAAAGTTATGGTCGTGCCCAACGACCGTTGCTGTACTAGAGTTCCAGTGTGCTCAGTGCTGTTTTTACGTGTAATCTGTCACCCAGTGATGTGTTCAGTTCTGCTATTGCCGGTCACTTTACCAACAACAACAGTCCAACAGTCTCAGCTTTTGTGCCTCTTAGAACCATTTTGTTCTTCTTTTGATGTAGGGCAATCTTCCCTGGGCCGGATGACTCATCGGATGGACACTGGGTCGCAACCGTCATTGCGGCAATGTCCCTATCGTATATCTCCTGCAAAACGTCGTGTAGTCAATGAACAAGTCGACATGCTTCGCCGCCAGGTCATACGACCTTCCAACAGTCCATGGGCATCCCCTGTCGTCCATGTTACAAAGAAAGATGGTTCTGTGCGGACTACCAGCGCCTCAACAAGACCACCAACAAGGTCTACCCTCTCCTGCGCATAGACGATGCGAATGACAGTCTACAAGGCGCAGAATTCTTTTCATCTCTAGATTTGCACTCGAGGTGTTGGCAAGTACCTATGGCAGACGCTGATCGGCTGAAGACAGCTTTTGTCACACCTGACAGCTTAAACAAATTTGACGTAATGCCTGTCGGACTTTGTAATGCCCCGGCAACTTTCGAGCGCATGATGGACACAGTTCTATGCAGCTTGAAGTGGCACATGTGCCTGTGCTATCTTGACGACATGGTTTTTGCTGCAGACTTCACCGTGCACCTTGAAGGGCTCCGGTGTGTTTTGATGTGTTTAATAAATGCTGGCCTACAACTTAACATAAAGCAGTGCCGATTTGCAGCTTGGCAGCTGGCAATTCTAGCTTACATTGTATGCAAGGATGGAATACTCTCCGATCCAGCCAAACATTGGGCTCTCGCCGAATTCCCTAAGCTGACGTCCGTCAAAGAATTGTGCACTTTCGTAGGTCTCTGTTGTTACTGCAGACACTTCATCCGCAATTTTGCTGCCATCATATCGCCCCCGACGAGGCCTTCACAAAGCTCCATTGCTTGCTAACGTCTCCGCCAATTTCGCGCCACTATGACCTGACAGCCTCTACCGAGGTGCACACAGACGCCAGCGGTGTTGGCCTCGGCGCTTGCTTGCCCAGCGCAAACAAGGGTTTCCCGAGTATGTTGCAGCTTATGCAAGTCGTATGCTTACAAAAGCTGGGACCAATTACACTGTGATGGAAAAAGGATGCCTGGCCATCATTTGGGCTTTTACTAAGTTTTCCACCTTATTTGTATCGCCGTTCATTTGATGTAGTCGTGGACCACCATACACTATGTTGGCTGTCGTCCTTGAAAGATCCCTCAGGCCGCCTTGCCTGATGGGCACTTCGTCTGCAGGATTATGATATTCGCGTGCTGTACCGCAGCGGACACCAACATTCGGATGCCAACACGCTCTCGCGCTCTTCCTTACCTGATGACAATGCCTGCTGCTCACCATCCCAGTTTACCATTTCTTCGCTCGACATCACCACCATTGCTTCTGAGCAGCGCAAGGACCATTGGATTGTATCCCTTATAGATTTGCTTTCTGGTTCATCACCACAACCAACCACTCGCACGTTGCATCGTCAAGCTCACCATTTCGCCATTCACGACAACCTGTTTCATCGATGCATATAACCCCGTATGGGCGCCAGTGGTTGTTAGTAGTAACTCGCAGTCTGCGTTGCGAGATGTGCGCAGCGTTCATCACTGATCCACAGTGTGCACACTTGGGAGTTATCAAAACGTACCAGCACCTTCTACACCAGTACTACTCGCAAGGGATGTATAGCCATGTTCAGAAGTTCATTCGCTCTTGTCCGAAGTGCAAGCACCGAAAATCTTCACGCCGCCTCTCGTCAGCCATTTTGCAACCTTTACCTCGCCCGTTCGAGCACGTTGGCATCGATTTGTATAGGCCACTTTCCCCAACATCAGCTCAAAACCGCTCAGCCATTGTGGCAGTCGACCACCTCTCTGTCACCCTGCCGCCAGCTACAACGCGATATTGCCTCCTTCCTGCTTCGTCGATTCATCTTGGATCATGCGCCACTTCAGGAACTGCTCAGTGATTGCAGACATGTCTTCCTGTCCGAAGTAGTTCAAGCCATTCTTAGAGTGCAATCTTGTTCATCGTTTAACTACGATGTACCATCCTCAAACCAATAGCCTTACAAAACGCTTCAACCGTACTCTCGGCGACATGCTTGCCATGTACGTTGCCTCCGACCACACAAAATTGGGACATAATTCCGCCATTCGTGACCTACGAGCATAACACCGCTACTCGTAACACCACTGGCTTTTCACTCTTTTTAAAGCAAAAGCTTTAATAATTGCGTCGAGCCAAGTTTCGCCGCCACCAGAAATTTCACCTTCATTTGACTGTAGCTGTGCTGTAGCCTTGGCAACGCATCATGTGACACCGCGCCGCCACCGCCGGCTTAGCGCATGTGTTCTCCGCAGCTGGGTTGCCGCCTGACCATGTGACTTGCCACACGCCTGGCTAAAAGGAGCGCAGCGCTCGCCTGGTCAGTGCGAGCTTGACCATGAATGAGAGAGAGGCCAGGCTGTCTTCTCTGAGCGTTGTGTGGGAGGCTTTGAGCTGTCGTCACCAAGCGGCATATGACCACCCCACGGATATCGCCTGGCGAGCTGCTTCACTGGAGATGGTCTGGAATGCAACAGGTGTCACATCGTTGAGATCAAAGTAGCGACCGCATTTGTGCCCTGTCCATTTGTGGTTCGACGCTGCGCACGTTCGCGGCGTCTCTTTGCATGTCTAGCACTTGCGCTTTCCCTGTGGGTCAACAGATGTCGAACGGTCGAACGATGCGTGTCTACCCAAGCCCAATCACAGTCATATCTAGCCACTGACCTAGGCACAGCCATCATACCTGGCTTAACGATGATTGTATACCTACGCATAATAATTACAGCTAAAGCCAAGGTTAACCAAGTGAAACCAAGACTTAACCAGGCTAAACCAAGCTATCGCTTTGCATATTCAGGGTTAGCTGAGCCAAGCCGCAGCCAATTTTTTTCTTACTGTACGGTTAATTGCCACCCGTCGCACACCATCAACTCCATTCTACTACCATGCCGGCCGGATACATCTGAATGTGCTCCCATTTCTGCCATAGCAAGACATGCTGAAGGGCACCACGATCTCGCTCGGGCGCCACTAGAGAAAGCACTGGAGAGGACAACCCACTATACCGTTCCTATCCTCCTCTACAATTAACCCTGGGAGTGAGTGAGTGAGTGAAAACTTTTGAGTCTTTCAAGAGTTTCGTGGTTACGAGGTCTCCGTCGTCTTCATCTTCTTGGCGCTGGCGACTTGAGACTTCTCTTCAACAAGGGTGGGCCCCTATTCCAAGGCTCCACTGAGTCGTGCTGCATCGCTCGCGTGCTGCACTAGGGCCCTTTGGGCCGTGAGCTCGCTGCTGGTGAGCCGACTCTCCCATTGCTCTGCACTCGGGTGTTCATGTTTGTGGAATGCTTTGTTGCGTTCGCACTCCCAGGTGATGTGGTAGAGTGTAGGTTTGGCACCACACCAAGGGCAGATGGCCCTGTATTGTGTCGGAAACATCTTATTGAGCACGTGTAAGTTGGGGAAGGAGTTTGTTTGTAGTCTACGCCAGCTGGTCGCTTCCTCCTTTGCGAGGTCTTTGTGTGGTGGCGGATATCTAATTCTAGTTCCTCTGTGTAAGTTCAGGGTCTCTGCGTATCCCCCCTCGCAAGCCTGTAGGTGGGTGCCCGGGGCATTCGACCGCCCAGCTCGGAACGCTTCGCATAGAGCTAGGCTGTCTGCCCTTTCGTTCCCCCCTATGCCTACGTGGCCCGGGATCCAGATTAGGTTGTGCATGCGCCTGGGCTTTTCCTTCTCGGCGGAGGTGGCTCCGCTGAGTATTCTGAGGGCAGTTTTGCTGATTCTGCCCCTCGTGTAGTTCCTGCACGCCTCTTTTGAGTCCGTTAGTATGTTGAGAGATCGGCCTGTTCTATAACCTTCTGCTGCCGCCAGCGCTACGGCAATCTCCTCGGCCTCCGCTGTGCCAGCGACCTTTGCCGTGGCATACGTGATCGGGTTTCCTTCCTTGTTAACCACTACCGTCGCGGCCACGCGTTCTCTTCCGTGTGGATATACGGCGGTGTCCGTGTATACTGTATTGTCTAGCTGGCCGAATACGTTGAGAGAACGCTAGCCCAGCTAGACAATTAACCCTGGGAACGAAAAGGGAGCCACCCAGCGACTTAAAACAGCGTTTCACTATGACTGGGTCATAGTAGGTCTTGAGGCGGTCGACATTGACAATGTCTCGTCCTCGACGGCGCATGTCCAAAGATGATTAAATGGTTTCGATCACATAGTTGATGGGGGATGTGCGTTCGACGACACGGTAGGGCCCTTCATACTTAGGTAGTAGTTTAGAAAGAGAGTCCAGGTGCAAAGGAAGGAACCGAGGGCCACACGCGCTCCAGAAAGGAAGGTGGGCGCAGAACTGGTGTCACGTCCGTGAGTGCTCTTCTGGCGCTCTTGGTCACTGGATGTAAAGGGTTCTTTTCAGCGCTCTTGCTGGGAGTCTATGCCCTGTTCTAACGGTCGGTCCCCAATTCCAGTGACTAATAAACGCCTTTACAAGTGTGGGGATGCGTGACTCTCACGCGTCCCCAGATATCTTGTTTTCCGGCATTGCCGGAAAAGATACCCCGCCGTTAGGTGGCGTTAGCAGCGCACCACTCGCGCCATCTCTTGTACTGCGATTCACCAGACCTAATGCCGCGGGCATCAGGCCATGCGACGAAGCCGGATAACAGGAGACTGGATCTATGCGGGAAAACAACATATCAGGGGACGCGTGAGAGTCGCGCATCCCCACAACACATACACTTGCTCTTGGCCTAGACATTCCGTGGCCGTAATTTTCTAGCAATACCATTTATGATAGTCACACATTTCACACTTTGTCACTGGTCAGAGCAATGCTTCGCAAGCATTATCCTAAGGATCAGCCGGCCATGAACGGTAGATTATAAGAGTGGCATAGAATCGAGCGGAAGGCATCGCTACAAAATCGTGGCCTATATCTTGACCATTGTCATGATGTCGCTGCTGCACTGAATTCTTGGCGGCGGCGACTAGATATAGCAGGCATTGCTAGTTTCAGTTTCACGGAGTGCCGGCGACATGCCGTCGAAGTCTCAAAACGAAAATATCGCTATTTCTGCTTGCCTCAGTGGCCATACATGGTCGTGCAGTCAGAGTCAGAATTATTGCACAAGTTGTGAGGTACCAGAAATTTTGGTTGTCCTTATACATACATTAAAGTCTATCGAGACAGTGGTACGTGGTTGTTGACTGTAGAAAAGAAAGAGTACTTCGTGCATTATACCAGCTTCGCCAGTGATGCAATCTTTCTATTCAGACATTTCTTCAGACATAGAGGCACAGAGGTGTCCGCAGTAACGGGCATTTATTGTTCCCTTCCTTGACCCATTTATATTATGTGTGTGCACAATTGTACTGAAAACAAACATGCAAGTTAACTTATGCCAGAGAAGGCATCTGGCCATTTGCCCATTTTTTCCATAACAAAAAAATAAAATGTCACAACTCAACTTGCTGTAGCACATGTGACATAATTTTGTTACTTTTCTAGTTGTTTACCAACCTGACATTGCTAGATAGTTGCTGGTCCAGACAGTCTTTATGCAGCAGAGGCCTGAGGGCACAGTACTCAACTTGCCATGTTCACATTGTACTATTTAGTCAGCCAGCAGCATAAATACTGCATGGCCACCATTCACAACCATCATTTCTGCTTCACACAAGACCACTCATGAAAACAGGCATCAAGCAGATTGATGGCATCGACTGGTGTCTGCTTCACAAAATGCACCCTGCACGTCTGTAAACCTTCGAAAAGAAAACAGCGATCTCTCCGAACCTGATTTATTGGGTCTCATCTTCTTTTCCATCTTTCCTTCTCGAACCTAAAATTAATGACAGGCAAGTGACTTGGTTTCTGCTTTGTGTGGTGTAAAACTGCTGATGTAACAGACCACTGCAACACAATTTTTCATCGATAGGTTGAACACTGATAGGAACGAGGCAATATAGAAAAAAAGCAAAATATAGCAGTTGTGGTGAACACACACTCAAGGAATGCTATCTTCAAAATTATAGAGTGCATCATCCAAGATGGCACTACAAATGTTTCACATTGCGAATAATTCTTTAAGCAGAATATTTTGCAACCACTGCAATACATCTCCAGAGTTGTACTTGTTAAAAATAAAGAAATGTAACATTGACTGCGATGCAAAAGCCACATCTGCAAGGAAATGTCATCAGAAAACTGCAAAGATGCATTTTTTGAAACTGGCTTTAGCACACAGAATATGTTTTTGAACTTTTATACCTACCTGCATAGCATAGGTACAACCTACGACTGCTAAGGGATTATTTCATTCAAAGTCTAGATGAAACCAAGCCTGACCTTCAGTCTTATCATGGCATATAAGCAGCATTCCTACCAACTCTCGTGAATTTTTTGTGAAGTTTACAAGTTTGCACCTGTTCTGCACTTTTACAAATATTTTGTGAAGCTTTCTGAAAAGTAGATTCTGTTTGGGAAGAAGGTGTTTAAGAGCCTAAGGATGAGGAGGGGCATGGTTGCAAAAAAAAAAAAGGCATGCAAGAAAGACATTGTGATGCTACCTGTATCGTCCTCTCGAGGCAGTACAAGGTGCGACATACCAGAGGGGCACTTGGTTCAAGCAATTCAGATGCTTAAAACTGGCAAAATTGGCAACAGGAAAGTCGTTGTTGTCTAAAAATAATGTGTTTGTTTTCAGCCTCTGCTGGGCCACATTTGCTGCTTTTAGTGTCGAAAAGTAAATTCTCATTAATAAAATGTGTCTTTATCCCTCAAAAGGTGTGTGCTTGGGGCACACACATTAAAAAAACACTTGCAACCTCCTGGCTGCAAATACCCATGGGATTTTTGCAAGTTTTGTGGTCTACGTGTTGGCAGACATGCTGCACGAACAAATGACTGCAGTGTAAGCTTGAAATATAAAGTGCTCATCTGATGATGTAAGCATCTTTTATTCAAAATTCAGCACACCAACACATTGTGAAAAGAAACAGCTCATCACAATGCCTACTTCTTTTTTATTATACATGGGAGAACTTTTGTGCTGGTAGCCACTGATGTCTGCAACTGCTATGTTAATATTATAGGTCCTGTAAACAAACAGGAAAATGAGAACTCCTTGTATAAGCACACATGCAAATGAGGAAATGACGTCCTGACCTACGAAATTCACAAGGTAAGCATAATCCAGTGCAGTTGAGAAAGAACTGCATGGATAAATACCAAAATAAGTTTTTGCCTGTTTCTGTTTCATGCACTAAGGCCATGGTCTTCAAGAAGTCTGGTAAAGACTGAATACTGCAAAATACCAACATAGACTGTTCTCCTAAATGATTACAATGAAGCTAATAATCCTCTTAGAGGACAAACTTATTTCATTTGACAATTGTGTGCTAAGGAAATTATACAATAACCTGAAGACTGTCATATAAACATTTATATAGTATTAAAATGGATGTGTAAAGGTTTTTGTACAAGAATGCGAATACACATAAGCAGGAAAACCTAACTTTTCTTCCTGCTCTATAGCTGATTACAGGCAGTAAAAACATAAAATATGTCAAGATTCAGAAAAGAAATTCGTTTCTTGCAAGATGCATATTCTGCATGCGATATACCATTCATGTTTCTAGCCTGTAGAAATGTGAATGGCTGAAGTGCTGTGAAGCCTGTCGAGGCACATTTTAAGGCAGTCTGAAATTACTTCCATTCATGGGCTTTACAACTGTGCAAGAATGCAATACAACAAGTAGGGCCTTTCATGCAAGGCCGGCATCGTTTGCCATAGAACGAAACAGGCCCTTTTCGTTTTGGATGAGTTCAGCTGGTGAGCCTTGTTCCACTATTTCACCAGCAGAGAGCACCACAACCCTGTTGCAGCGAAAAAGAAAATGAGGTTACAAATTGTATGTGGCCACTTTGAACCTGGACGCAAACAAATGGTGAAGGCTGACTCACCTATCACAGTCCATTATGGTGTGAAGCCTATGGGCAATGGTGATCACTGTTGTGCTCCTAAACTCTCGGTGAATGGTGTCCTTGATGAGGTGGTCGGTGGCCAGGTCTACAGACGAGGTTGCTTCATCCAGAACCAGCACCTTGCTCTTGCGCAGAAGGGCACGAGCGAGGCACACCAGCTGCCTCTGGCCAGCACTGCATGCAACAAGCACTCACTCTTCCTAATTTGCTAGACTTAGTGAGTTGAGGACATTGGCTTTATTCCTTTTCAAAATTAAACCAGATGCAAGAAAAAGTGCTTGAGCCTAAAGTCACATATATTCAGTACCACATATTAATGGTTTAATCATCTTGCTGTCACCAATTCTCAAGAAAATGAACACTACTTTCTGTGACAGCATTGTATCATACCTGACGACGACTAGTACCTGTGAAGCCCATTTCAAATGCCACACCATGAAGCTTGACACAATGTTATTGACCCGCCGCGGTTGCTCAGTGGCTATGGTGTTAGGCTGCTGAGCACGTGGTCGCAGGATCGAATCCCGGCCACGGCGGCCGCATTTCGATGGGGGCAAAATGTGAAAACACCTGTGTACTTCGATTTAGGTGCACGTTAAAGAACCCCAGGTGGTCGAAATTTCTGGAGCCCTCCACTATGGCGTGCCTCATAATCAGAAAGTGGTTTTGGCACGTAAAACCCCATAATTAATATTTTTTAAAACAATGTTATTGCAGGCGGACACCATTTCTGGAAATAGTGGCGCTGCAGTTGGCATGGTGTGGCATGAGTGATCACATGGGCACAGCTGCCACATGGGAAGTAGGGGAGTCGGCCGAGAACAAAAGTTTCGGCAACACCAGAAGAGCATTAGCTGCGCTGTAGTTTGCAGCTCACCCATGATAAATAAAGAGACACCAAAAATAATCAGGAAAAAATATTGCATCATTGCGAAAGGCTATCACACGCCCTTGTGGGTGACGAAGTCTCTAGCTACATAGCGAAAGTATTTTGGATTTCACAATGTTTTTTTTTTGTCCAGTAAAATGTTCGTATGCTGCAACCTAAAGCTCATGACATGGTGAAAATATATGCTTTACGTGTAGCTATATTGTGTTCATGACCAAAAAAAAAAAAAAAACCTGCATAGAAAGCTAGACAAAGCCAGCCAGAACACCGCCTTGTTCTGTCTGCTCTAGACATGAAGCAATATAGCAAGCTTAAGAGGAAGCTTTAGCTCGGGCCCAACCCCGATGCTGCCTATTTAAATACATGTATAATGCAGAAATGCTTTCGTGAGATAACCACTGGTCCGATTTTAATGAAATTTGTTGCATTTGAGAAAGTTAAGTTCTAGTGACTGTTAGAAGTGGAATTTTGATTTAAGGCCTAAACCTTTTTATATTGAAGCAGAGCACTCAAAACAGACACATTAATGCACACATGAAAAAGGACATACACTAGCGTCTATGTATGTCCTCTTATTGTGATAGCAGTTATATGGACACTCCAGGTGAATTTTTGCTATCGTCACCACTGTCACCACAATGTTCCGTATAAAGTCCAAGGATGATAACACTGTCTCCGTGCGCTGTATGCTGTAAGTGTGAGTGAAAGCGTGCGAGGGTGATTTGACGATCACGGCTCAATCCCACGTGCGCATGGGAGGAAAGCAGGGAAGAAGCACGCAGTCTTCTGTCACGCCCAAGGAACCGGGTGAAAGGAGGTGGGGGGAAGGGGTCATATTTTGGCAGCAACTAGCCGCGTATGGCACGTGGCTGCGTGGGCTTTACGTTGAAAGCGATCTGCTCTGGAAATGCAGTCTAGGTGGGCCAACAAACACGAAGGTTGTGGGATCGTTCCCCATCTGTGGCAAGTTTTTTCTCCACTTTCATTTCCATTAATTTATTGTTTCTTTATTTCATTTAATAAGCACAAGTAATTTCCCTATGTTGTACTTGGTGTCAGTGTTTGTTGGCTTCTTATGATACGACTACAAAGTCGGGCCCCTCGGTTAACCCCCTCACTTCTCGTTCATTACATAACGAGGGTCTCGAATCCGGCAACACTGATGTCTTCAGGTCATATGTGTGGGTTTATTGACCAGTTGCCTTCACCCAAAAAGATCACATTCTCGTGATGCCTGCTGCAGAAAGGTTGTTCCACTTCTGCTGCCAAGGTTTGCGAGTGGTGGCGCTGGCTAATGCTCCCAGGGTTCTACTAGGAAACACAAATACCCAAGAAAGTGGATGGGGAAACGGCGCCGCGGTAGTTCAATTGGTAGAGCATCGCATGCGAAATGCGAAGGTTGTGGGATTATTCCCCACTTGCGGCAAGTTGTTTTTTCATCCACTTTCATTTCCATTAATTTATCGGTTCTTTATTTCATTTATTAAGCATAAGTAATTTCTCTATGTTGTTCTTGGTGTCAGTGTTTGTTGGCTTCTTATGATATGACGTATTTGAGATACATATACAAGATACTACCACAATTATTGTATCCGATACGATAATTGTGAATTGTGAATAATTGTGAAATACGATAATACGAGAATTTCTGAATGTATCAAAGTATCGTAAGATGCAAATAATCTTACGATACTTTGATACATTCAGAAATTTCTTATTATATATCTATATATAATGTAGCAGCAAATGCATATGCACAAGAATGTTTGCTTGGAAATTTTTTAACTCCCAACGAACCTTGTTTTATTTGAATGGAATGTCTGTTAGTATCTCTAAACTTTTGTGTTTATTGCTGAAGGTATAAATTAATATTTTCATTCCGAAACGATTTATTGGGGTTACTTTAGCTGCTTAACATAAAACCGCTTAATGCGCTATCAGAAGGTTTTGCTTTAGCTTTTGTAATTGATGGGAGTTGCTGCTCAGCTTGCCAACCGGCTAGCGGGCTGCCATCTAGTTCCACGAACATCAGACATTTGCCTGTGCATGATACTGCAGTACCGCTGTGGAGTTTTACCTTGTCCACACATGTATTACCGTTTACGCATCCCAGCAAACCACAAATATCCATTGGATGTACCACAAAAGACCAAATATACAAGACATTTAAAACGTCTAGTTCACATCTATAATATTGTTACGGGAAGGAAGAAGCGTGCATCTATTCACAAATGGCTTTTAATGGCGGAGCCAACGAGCATAGAGCAGCGATAATACTAAACTCTTCTTCGTCGTCCCCAAGGCCACCATCAGTGTCCTCTTCTTCCCACATTACCGACTGTGACATCACCCCGTCGGAAAAAGCACCTTATTGGTGCGGCTCATCGGTCTGAGAAAGGTAAGGTTTGAGACGGCTGACATAGATGATGTGAGAGAGAGGTGAAGGCACCGTGGCATTCAGCGGAGACACTTCATATGTGACAGGGGTCACCTGGTGAAGGATGCGGTAAGGGCCGTAGTATCGCGAGAGGAATTTCTCCGAAAGACCGACGCGTCAAGTTGGATACCAAACTAGCACAAGAGCTCCTGGTCTATACTCCACGTCGTGATGGCACTGGTCGTAATGGCACTTCTGGCGTGCTTGGGCCGCTGTGGCTACGACATCTCGAGTGTGCTCTGTCGGTGAGTCGAGTGTGGTCGAAAGGAGAGTCTCGAAAGGCAAAGTAGGCTCACGGCCGAAGAGGAGATAGTAGGGTGAGTAGCCATCTGTGGTGCGGCGCGAGGAATTGCAAGCGAACGTGACAAATGGTAGAGCAATGTCCCAGTCACGATGATAGGAGGAAACATACATTGCTAGCACGTTACTTATTGCGCGGTTCAGTAATTCGGTAAGACCATTAGTTTGAGGATGGTAAGCGGTAGTAAGTTTCTGTTTAGTAGCACATGATCGAAGTAAGTCGTCGATGACTTTGGCAAGAAAGTATCTTCTGCGATCGGTGAGAAGTTGACGAGGTACATCGTGGTGCAAGATAATGTCGTGAAGCAAGAAGTCAGCGACGTCTGTAGTGCAGCTGGTCGGTAGGGCTCTAGTAATGGCATAGCGGGTTGTATAGTCTGTAGCAACGGCAATCCACCTATTTCTGTCGTTTGATACAGAGAATGGCCTGAGAAGATCAACGCTAATGCAAAAGAAAGGGTCAGTCAGAATATCCAAAGGCTGCAGCAGACGAGCAGGATGCACAGCTGGTCTTTTCTGGCGTTTACACGACTCACACATGGCAACATAGTGGCAGACGGAGAGGTTGAGACGGGGCCAGAAACACCATCGCTGAATTCGGTTGTAGGTCTGTGAGACACCAAGGTGTCCAGCAGTGGGAACATCGTGCAAGTGCTGGAGTAGAATCTCTCAAAGATGACACGGAATGACAGTTAGTAGCTCGGGCCCGTCGGGGTGCATGTTGCGGTGATACAGGATGTAATTTTGTAGCACAAACATGTGAAGGGATGGGTCAGATGGATCAGAGAGCAGGCGTTTGATAATGGGCCGTAATGGTTCATCGCATCGTTGTTCAGCGCCAATGTCTTGCAAGGTGGAGAGCGAAAGAACGCCGGTCAGTGCGACATCCACTAAACTGTCCAGTACATCAATGGTATGACAAGCAGTCAGCGTTCTGATGAAGACGACCTGACTTGTAGACCACAGTGTATGTGTATTCCTGCAGCCGTACGGCCCAGCAACCGAGGCGTCCGGTGGGATCCTTGAGGGAAGAAAGCCAACAAAGGGCGTGGTGTAAATGGTCGACCATATATGTAAGGTCGGAACTTGCCCACCGCCCGAATGAGGGCGAGACACTTGCGCTCGGTAATCGAGCAATTGCGCTCAGCGGGAGAGAGGAGGTGGCTGGCATAGGTGATAACACGGTTGTGCCCACATTGGCGTTGAGCTAAAATTGCGCCGGTACCGTAGCCACTGGCGTCGGTGCAGATTTCTGTCGGAGCGGACGCGTCAAAATTGGCGAGAACAGGAGATGTGGTGAGCAGCGTGATGAGCTATGAGAAAACAGACGCTTGTTCAGAGCCCCAGCAGAAAGGAACGTCTTTCTTGAGGAGGTCAGTCAGGGGACGGGCAACATGGGCGAAATTTTCCACAAACCTGCTGAAGTAAGAGCAAAGGCCAATAAAGTATAAACCTCATGCAAGCGATCTTGCACGTGACAGCGACAAGCGACGCGATGGAGATGGCTGTCGCGTTCGCTCGTCGCCTACAAGTCGTACCCCATGCAAGCGACGACTTCGAGCGACGTCTCCCCATTGTTGCCGGTATGAGGGCAGCAATATAGGCGCCGAAACTAGCGTGACGCGTGCTTTATTAACTTAAGTTGATGTGTTTTACTGTAAAAAGCAGCATAAAATATTTCTGAAAGTCTGGCAGTAGATTCTTATCCTTGCACGTATAGAAAGTCAATCGTTTGCTTGTTCCCTGCGACTATCAGAAGTACTTGAGTTATGTACATCCAGTTCCATCTTCGCGCTATTGGCTAGTCGCTCATAGCACTTCCGGGCGACGAGCGACGAATTCTAGATTTGCAGAACCGAGCGATCGTGCGACAAGACCGAGCGATCTGTTCACGCGACGGTCCGATCTGTTGCTTGAAGCCGTCGCTCGTCGCTGTTGCGCACAAAATTGCGCTCATGGGGTTTTAACTTAAAGCTGCGAATGTCTTTGGCACAAGTTAGTATGGGGAAATTCTGCACAGCATGAACTTTAGCGGGGTCAGGGCGAATGCCTGACAAATCGACGAGATCTCCGAGTATGGTTATTTGGCGGTGACTGAAGTGGCACTTGGACGAGTTGAGCTGCAAGCCAGCGATGCGAAAAACAGAAAGAACAGATGAAAGTCTTTCAAGATGTGTCGCAAAAGTTGAAGTGAATATGGTGACTGGTTGCAGAATTACGAACGGGTCAGTGCACATAACAGGTAGAATAACATGCTTATGCTGGCCAATATAATATTCTATCTAAAGAAAACATCAAGGGCCTGGTTCGAGACACACGAAGAAGAGATTACAACTTGGGACCAGTGCAAGCAGATGCCTGCGTCTATTCACAGATGACTTTTAATGACGGAGCCAACAAGCGTAGGGCAGCGATAATACTAAACTCTTCTTCGTCGTCTCCAACATCATCATCAGTGTCTTCTCCTTCCCACAGTACCGACGGTGACGTACATGGCAGTCAATGGTAATCCAAAAGACTTTGAATGTCTGTGATTTGGACATCTCTTGCACATCTAAATGTTCCGTGCATTGATCGTACATTGTGCGTTGTGACCTGATGAACGCACCATGCCACAGAAATACAAGCAAATTGTCTCTAATGCCTAATACTGAGATCCTGGGAAAGAAAAAATTGCACTGTTGTCTGTTCCTGCACAGTGACCGGTCGTCTACTTTGTTTTTCCCCATCATGTGCATGTTCGAGAGCGTTCGAGAGGGAGAATGTCTTCCTGAATTGTGAAATATCCATCTGATCATTTTGAAAATATTCAAGTTGAAGTATTGCAGCCCAGTATTTCATTTGTGACCGCATTTATTTTTTCTGATGTGCTTATCAGTAGCAATTTCGCATGACCTCTGCACGCATTGCTGGACACCGCACGTCAAAAGCCGAAACTTTCGGTTTCGGTTACGTCACATTTTTTTCTCATACACAAACGCTTTCTTTTTCAGTTATATCTATTAGTACACTGTTAAAATATGGAATCTTTAACTTGCTGATATATTTGGACAGGTCATAAAGAAAAAACAAGCTTGAACTCGCAATATCTTTGATTTCACATTGCCATGAACATCAAATCAGCATGCGCCTCGATGCAGGGTAATCTACCGTGCGCAAGCAGCAATGAAATGTGCTTCATTGGTGGGTCTTTTCAACTTTTGTTCGGTTGACCATGGCCCAAGTACGTATATACTAGGCAGAACTGTACAGTTGCGTACTGAAATTTAGAGCTGTGCTCCCGACTACTATTTGTGGTACGTTTGTTCGCCTTGTGGAGCACTTATGGAAATGTCCTGGGGGCAACGTTTTGGTAGTTCATCTTCAGACATGTTTGTATCACTTGGTTTCTAGTACATTTCTGAGATATTTCTCATTTGCAATGCTTATCTCCAAATCTCTAGCAGCATTATGTTTTTGGCACTTTCATGGTGTGAAAAGTTGCCTGAGCAAGTTGCTTATCAAGATGAACATTCCATCTCTGGATTCTGCTAGTGTGGATTTTCTTAGTATCTATTTTAAAAAATAGCTAGAAAGTACTGGCTTTCTATCTTGAATATAGTGGTCCCAGAATCAGGTGCTGCCATGCAGGCCAAACCCTTTTTGTCAATAATTATCATGTGACATTACCTCCAACTAATCAGTTTTAATCCTTTAAATATAACTGTGGCATTGTGACTGCTAGTCATTTTCTGAGTGTTTACAGTGTTTACACCCTTTTCTCATCACTTCTGTTTAGGCAAGTTGAATTGTCAGGAGATTCTTATTGAAGTTCTTTTTTAAATTTTTTTAGATCCACCTTTAACCTGTTTGTATACAGCTAGAATGAATATTTTTCATACATGTGCCTGGCTGGGTACCAATCATTTTTGCAATAAAACTTTAGGAATTGTATAAATAAAAAGTGATGTTGATATGACATTGTGAGTCTCACTTGTGTGCTTTACCTATTGCTTACTGAACTCACTTTTTTTCAAGTAGCCATTGCAGGAATTGTAATAACTCATGAGGATCAAAATACAGATCTACGATATTGTGAGTGCAGTTTTCACATTTTGATGAGCGCTAGGAGTATACATAAAGGCTGATTTAATCACTTTAGCGGTCACTTTAGAGGATGAAGGCGAAACCCTGGGCACTCACAAGACATTCATTAAATTATTTGTCATTCTTATTCGACTGCATCTCCTATAACTTTTCTCCCACCAAAGGTCATGAGTTCGAGTGCCTTAATTGACTCAACCTTAATTAACTGTGCCTTAATTAACACCAGGTCATGGGTTCTACTTCTACCAAAGGTCGAGAGATCAAGTGGCATAATTAAATGTATCTTAATTAGTAGTACATTAATTAACTTCACACTAATTAACAACAACTCTTATGGGTTGGTCTCACCAAGTCGAGGATTTGAGTGCCTTAATTAATTATACCCTAATCAACTGTGTATTAATTAACACTGCCCTAACACCAAATGTTGGTTCAAATGACTTAATTAACTATATCTTAATTAACTTCACCTTAATTAACACCATAGGTAGTGGGTTCGACTCTCGACCTTCACCATGTCAATTGGAATCCAACTTGGAGATATGGCCAGTTTGCCCATATCTCCATGTTGGGTCGTGGGTTCAAGCGCCTTAGCTTTTTGCCTTAACACCAAAGGTCGTGTGTTCAAGTCCCACCAAAAATTGTGTGTTCAACTCCCACCAAATGTTGAGGGTTGTGAATTCCACTCTAAACCTTTACGTTGTCAATTGTAAGTGCCTATATCTCCAAGTGGGTTCGACTCCAACCAAAGGTTGTGGGTTAGAGTGCCCTAATTACTTAATGAACTGTGCCTTAGTTTGCTTCACCCTAGTTAAGACCAAAGGTCAAGGGTTCAAGCCCCAATTCTGGTGCCATTACACTGAAAATCGGATTTTTCTACCCATAAGCCATTTAAGGATTTCGCCCTAATAAGATACTTTGTGACTGTTGCAATCTATATTTTGACATTTACATGTTTATATGTTAAGAAACATTTCAAACAAGGTCACCAGCTACCTGCCGACAATGGTGGTTACTGTGGCATTAGTGTGTCTCAGCGGATGTACCATTGAGGACAAGTGCAATGCAAAAACAGCAGAGCATGTGGCCGAAGCATAACTAAAGGTACAGTGCATGTCGTAGGCCAGTAATTGTGCACGCGTGTAGGCATGTGGTTCTTGCGCAGAGTGTAGCGCTGCTCGCGCTGCCACAATAAACGTCCCTGTATTTTGTCTGAAAGTTGTTTTCTCATCTCTCCGTGGCAGTGCCATTCCCACATGGCAGCACTGTTATGGTGGCTAGCACCATCGCTGTATCTGTAGCATGATATAGCTGGCACCCAGTTTCCTGTTTGTTGCCTTGCTTTTGTTACCACCATCAAAGCTGCCAATGTCTAATCATAATTTGAATAGCACCAAAAATATATTGCACTGGAGGAGAAACAACAGTGCTAGCCACCTTAACAGAAATTGCAGGTAGGAATGGCACTGCAATGGCGGGGTGAGAATACAAGCTTCAAACAAAATACAGGTGATGTGATCGCACTAGAAGAAGCAGTCCTGCATTCCACATCGAAACCACATGCACGTGCATGTGCACAATGATGGATGGCCAACGCTGCTCAGTATGTGTTCAGTTCACATGCTCTGCTGTGACAATTGCAGGTATGCAGCTCATTATAGCATGAACAGGAAAGATTCATTGGATGTTTTATGAACTTCCTGTATCCATAAAAAACATTATTAGAGGTCACTTATGTCCAGCTGCAACATCCTTTCAACGTTACAGTCACGTGATCTGGATGGAGCTTAGATTATCCATAGTATGTATTTGTAACTTAGAAGGGTTTGGGTGCAAGCTAGCTGGTACAGGTCATTCATTTTAAACCGCGACAAAAAACACAGGGTCAAGTAAGAGCACAGGACCAGCACTGACTGCCAGCAACATCTTTATTAAAGCCCGCACAAATATATACTATTCATAACAGGCTGAAAGACAGAAAGGAAAAAAGGGAATGTGAATCATCGTCAATCAACTCTGTGGGGATGCGCGACCCTCACGCGTCCCCTGATATGTTGTTTTCCCGCATGGCTCACGTGGCCTGGCGCCCGCGGCGGTCGGAGTGGTTGAGGCGCAGTTCGAGAGATGGCGGCGGGGTTACTTGGGCGCCGAAAGACAAGGCGCTTTCTCTTTGGGTCGGGACAGCAAGCAGTGCGGACGTGCTGTGCCGCGCGTGCCCCGATCCATGCTTTTACGAGACTGTCTCGCGTGGCCGCCTTCGAACGCGCCACCGTTCGCGTGACCGCACGCGCGAACGACCAGGCATTGGGATCCAGCATGGGGCGAACATATTCGCTCGGTATCCGGTCGCAGTGAGTCGGACTTCTAGATTTGTCGCGCGCCCATCGGCATGTTTTGTGGATAGCAACTCGGCTAGCAGGCATTGATCTATGAAAGGTGCAATAAATGCCCTTGTGTTTGTTTGCACTACTGTGTTGTCGTTCCTTTGTCCCAAGAGCATGGGTGTGAGAGACCCCACATCTGGTGCCCAATGTGGGGCTCTTGGGGCATCGGACGATAGATTTAACAGTTTTGCTTCGTTCGAGACCTTTGAACCGAAGCGTAGGGCTAGCGTGGATTTTGATCGCTAGTGTTGGCGGCGTGCTTTCTTGAACGAGGCAACGGTGGCTGTAGTGTGTTTGAACTTGTCAACATGCTAAGCCTTTTCGCAAGTGTTTTTTTTAATGGCATTCGTCGGTACGAGAGCCACGTGGTCTGCATCCTGGGAGAGCGAGGCTTAGCGCCTGCGGAGCACGGCCAAGCCTGACGTGAGTGAGTACGGAAGCCTCGTGGGTGGTCCGAATTTCTTATGTAAATAGCTTCTTCTATCTCTTTGACTCGGATGAAGTCGCGGCTCTGGGAGCCGGGTGGCCACGGGTGCCACTACGGGCTGACTGGTATTGCGGCCTGGCACCGGCCGCTCCGACACCGTCTGGGATGGTGGGCGCCGTCAACTTGGATGCTGTGTGCACTGAGCAGAGTAGGACCACCTCACAGAGCTGACGTCTCCTCGCGGCTGCCTGTTTTGCGCCCATTCTGGGTGTTGTTTTTTGGATGCCGGTTGTTGTCAGGGTAGCGACGCTTTAGGCCTAAGGCTTTACGGAGCTGCCTGTTGCACGTGGAGGGACACAACCTGGTGGACTGTGGCGTTGAGGTGTTGCACTTTGCTTCCCTCATTCTAGTTAGCCTCGCACGAATTGAAATTAGTCGTTCGACTCAAGGAAGCGAGCTTCGTTCACGTGAACTTAGAATCTGAGTAGCTGCCCGATCTTTTGCTAGCCGAGTCGAACATTGTACCACGAGGGCGATGCGCATGCAGAATTTCTCTCCCTTGCACTACTTTAGTGTTTGCCGAGTGTGTTGAGTGTACGCAGTGTGATTGGAGTCACCCCTGGCTTGCTGTCACCTGCACATCGTCTGCGCTGCTGCCCCGGACTACAATCGAGTCACCCCGGGCGATGGTGATGATGTGGCCAGTTCGGCGCAGTGACTTCGGCGGCCTCCTGCGTCCAGCTCACAACCCTCGGTGGCGGACAAAAGAGCTGGCGGTCACCGACAGCTATGGCAGCTCTTGCCAGCAGGGCGCGTCAGCGTGAGCGACGCTTGCTCGTATTGACTACTGTGTCGTCGTTTCCGGAGTCCTGGCCTGGAATTGTGCCGTTGAGTCTGCAAAGCTGCTGCTGTGACCGGCGGACGCCAGCGGTGTACCCAGGAACAATGTCGGCTCGCATTGAGCACGGGTTGATGTTAGACCGTGTCACATGTTTCGCCGGAATAAGAAGTGATTTAAGGTTGGGGGGATGTGAGGATGCGCGACTCTCACGTGTCCCCTGATATGTTGTTTTCCCGCACGGCTTGCGTGGCCTGGCGCCCACGGCGGTCGGAGTGGTTGAGGCGCAGTACGAGAGATGGCGCGAGTGTTGCGCTGCTAACGCCGCCGACAGGCGGGGTTACTTGGGCGCCGAAAGACAAGTCGCTTTCTCTTTGGGGTCGGGACAGCAAGCAGTGCGGACGTGCCGTGCCGCGCGTGCGCCGATCCATGCTTCTGCGAGACCGTCTCGCGTGGCCGCCTTCGAACGCGCCACCGTTCGCGTGACCGTACGCGCGAACGACCAGGCATTGGGATCCAGCATGGGGTGAACATATTCGCTCGCTATCCGGTTGCGGTGAGTTGGACTTCTAGATTTGTCGTGCGCCCATCGGCAGGTTTTGGGGATAGCAACTCGGCTAGCAGGCATTGATCTATGAAAGGTGCAATAAATGCCCTTGTGATTGTTTGCACTGCTGTGTTGTCGTTCCTTTGTCCCAAGAGCACGGAGGAGAACCCCACAACTCCTGGTGTGCATGTGTTTTACATCATGCTGCTAAATTTGCCGTGAATGAGGACACCTGTATTCCCCTGTGCTCTTCAGCATTCGTACCAGTCTTGTGTAGTACTATATCCGACAGGATGGTCTTCTTCATGCCCTCTCATCGCTTTGTTACCCGAAAAGCGCTTCCTTTGCCCTTTGCAGCTCTTGAGCTTGCCGTCGGTGTCTGCACGAGGCCAATTTACAATCATCTTTTATCGCCGCTATCACTGCTCTGCCGCAAACGCCTCGGTTACGTTGAGTCGTTTGATTTAACACAAATTGTCTCCGTCCTCGATGAAGTGCCTTCTTCTGCCGTCCATGAACTGAGTGCCCTCTCCGTCCTCGACTCAACATGGACTGGTGTGTTCAGCCCATTCATCGTCAAAGATCTGACACATTTGCAGCCATCTCAACTTCTCACAATCCTTCAGCACTTCCCCCGTTCTTGCAACGTTGTGCAAACATCTCTTGGCTGTGCATCGACAGTCGAGCATCACATCGACACTGGCTCTCACTCACCGCTGCGACAAATACCATATCGCGTGTCCGCTACGGAACGTTGCGTCATTGCAGACCAGGTCGATGACATGCTCCGTCGAGGTGTCATTCAACCTTCACAGAACCCATGGGCCTCTCCCATAGTACTCGTCACAAAGAAAGACGGTTCCATCCGTTTCTGTGTTGATTTTCGATGGGCGAACAAGACCGCGCTGAAGCACGTCTACCAATTACCATGCGTCGATGATGCTCTGGACTGTTTGCAGGGAGCCGAGTTCTTTTCTTCGCTGGATTTGCGGTCAGGCTATTGGCGGGTTCAAATGGCAGAGGCCGATCGCCCCAAAACTGCCTTTGTTACCCCAGACGGATTGTTGAATTCACCATCATGCCTTTCGGACTTTGCAACACAACTGCTACGTTCGAAAGAATGATGGATACTGTTCTGTGCGGCCTCAGATGGAAAATCTGTCTTTGCTACCTTGACGATGTTGTGGTGTTCGTCCCTGATTTCACAACGCACCTTCTCTGCCTCCAGCACGTATTCACTTGCTTGAACAATGCCGGGTTACAACTTAACCTGAAGAAGTGTCAATTTGCTGTTTGTCAGCTCACCATTTTAGGCCATGTCGTGTCAAAGGAGGGCATTCGCCCAGATACCGAGAAACTATGTGCTGCTACTGCGTTCCCACAACCTACCACTATGAAAGAGCTACACAGTTTCATCGACCTCTGCTCTTACTTTTGGCGATTCGTTCAAAACTTTGCGTCAATTATATTGCCTCTCACGCAGCTCCTTGGTGGCGCTGGAGATCTCTCTTCATGGTCTCCAGAGTGTGACGACACCTTCACAACCTTGTGCCATTTTCTCACAACGCCACCCATTCTTCGCCATTTTCAACCTCAAGCGCCAACCGAAATCCATACCGTTGCAAGCGGTGTAGGCCTTGGCATTGTGTTGGCACAGCGTAAACCTGGCCACACAGAATACGTCATCGCATATGCGAGTCGCACGTTAACCAAGGCAGAGACCAGTTACAGCATAATAGAAAAGGAGTTTGGCCATTGTGTTGGTGCTTGGCAAGTTTTGCCCATATTTATACGGCCGATCTTTTGACGTAGTGACTGACCACCACGCACTATGTTGGCTGTCGATGCTGAAAGACCGAATGCCCAGCCTTGCCCGCTGGGCATTGCAAATTCAAGAGTATGACATCCACGTGGTTTACCGTTCCGGGCGAAAGCACTCTGATGCTGACGCGCTATCCCGATCACCGCTTCCCCTGAAGGCCAGTCACGACTTCTCCTGCTAATAGGTGATAATGTGAGATGTGTCGATGTTGTAGTGACCATTTATTAGTTGAAAAAAGAATTTTAGATGACATAGACGATTTCTATCACTTATAGAAGGCAAGCCGCTCCGAGATAAAAGGTTAGTAATAGAACTACGCCCATATGTATTGTAGATGAATCGAACTCCTTTTTTCTGTAAGCTTTCTAGCTTTCCAATATCGCTTTTAGTGAATGGGTTCCATAAAACTAGAACACATTCTAAAACGGGGCGGACAAGTGTTTTGTATGCCAATAGACGTACTGTTGGTGTGGAGGATTTTAATACGCATCTTAGAAAAAACAACTTGCGGCGACAGTTTGCTATTACTGTGTCAGGGTGCTTTGACCAGGAAGATCATTTGTTATGTACAAGTCAAGGTACTTATATTGCGCAACTCTGACAAAAAAGCCTTTTCTGTGCCATAGCGATATAGCAGTGGCTTCTTTTTTAAAGTTATCCGCATATATACTGTCTTTTCGAGATTAATGCACATTTGCCACTGTCTACACAACTCAACTACCTTATTAAAGTCCCTGTTTAACCTGAGTTGGTCTTCTTCCATTGTTATTTCATTGTACAGAACGGAGTCGTCAGCGTAAAGCCTGATTTTAACAGAGAGGTTAATGACAATATCATTTATATATAACAAAAAGAAAACGGGGCCAAGAACGGATCCCTGTGGGACGCCAGAATTGACAGCAGCTATATCAGAAGTAGTTTTATTTACAGTAACAAACTGATGGCGGTTTGCAAGGTAGGCTTTAATCCATGCTAATATTTTATCATTTTTAAGCACAGTTCCTAGCTTATGGAGGAATTCAACATGAGGCACCCTATCAAATGCCTAGCTGAAATCCATGAATATTGCGTGTTTGTTTCCCTTTGTTTACAGTGCTAGCAAAGTCATGTATGATTTCAACTAGTTGAGCAGTCGTTGAAAGGCCACTTCTAAAACCATGCTGCATGCTTGTAAAAACGTTATGTTCGTCTAGAAAACCATGTTTATGAATTGTATGTTCTAAGAGCTTACAAGATGTTGATGTTAATAAAATCGGTCTAATTTTTGATGCGAGATTTATCACCCGATTTATGTAAAGGTTTTATTCTGGAAATTTTCCAGTCTTCCAGTAATGATTCTTTGTTGATTGACCTCGCAAATAGAATGTACAGGTATTTTGCACACCATTCAGCATAACGCTTTAGAAAACAGTTCGTAATATCATCTGACCCTGGAGATATTTTAATGTGAAGCTTTAACAATAAATTTAGAATACCCTTTTCCGAAATAACAATGTCGGGAAGGGAAGGCAGTTCAGCAGAAAAGCATGGTAAACAGCCATCATCACTTGTGAATGCACTCTTAAAATGGTTATTAAAAGCAGAACACACAGTTTTCTCATCCCACACATTTTCACCATTTATAAAAAAGGCATCAGGAGATGAAGAGGCTGGCGTCACAACCATCCAGAATTTCTCAGGAGAAGATCTGATAAAGTCTGATAGTAATGTGCTGTGATAATACTCTTTATCTTTGACAATTTTTTCGTGAAGTTTTCCGGACAAGTTATCAATACCGGCTTTCAGTTCTTCGCTGTCCTTTATTTTAGCGCATTTCTTTTTTAAGTGCTTAAGTTTCGTCTCATCTGTAACGTCTCCAGAGTAATCCATGGATTTCGGCGCTCGGACTTCTTCACTATTTTAGGAACAAAGTGTTCCACACTAAAAAAATGAGGCCTTTGAAAAAAAGCCAGAGGTCATTTACACTACAATCAAGGCCTTGAAAATGATCGTAGTTAAAAGCTAGCACATCTATTATACAGTCATCCTGTGCTCTTGAAAAATTTGAAAAATATGGAACCTTATTGGTTCGATTGATTAAAGCACTTTTCAACGTCAGGACAACTGCTTTGTGATCAGAAATACCGGATGTTACTGTACATGAGATGCACTCTTTTATGGTGCCACTTACAAAAGAGAAATCAAGAATGGACCTTGAATCATTTTGAATTCTTGTGAAATCCTTCACAATTTGTAGTAGATCAAAGGTAGAAGCTATATCAGTCATAACACTTTCCGCACTCTGAATTGAATACGAAAAAAAAGTTTCCCAATTGATATTTGGCAAGTTGAAATCTCCGGTTAGTATTAACTTATCTTTTCACGTTATATATGAATGCATATAAGTTGACAAGCACCCCAAGTTATCAACAGTGGAGTAAGGAGGTCTGTACAAAGCTGCAAGGACACATCTAAAATTATTCATGTATAATTTACAAAATATGCTTTCTACATCCGGAACATCAGGCATTGTCTGCAGCATAATGGAAGATTTATACAGAACACAATACAGCAATACCTCCCCCTCTTCGATCCCGGTCCCTACGTAACACTTTATAATTCTTTGGTACGAATTCACAGTCAAATATATTATCGCTTAACCAAGTTTCGGTTAGTACGGTCACGTCAGGGTCTAGTGAAAAAAGCATGCTTTCAAGCTGGACAGTTTTATTCACGACACTGCGGCAATTCATGTTAAGAATTGTGAAGGGCCTACTGCTTATCTTGTCAATTCATTTCTGTTTAGTAAATTTAAAGCGCTTATCTTTAGCTTCGTCCCAGCCAAACATTACGCCGTCCACACTTATCAAAGAATAACTTCACCTTAACATTATTTTCTTTTTCCTGTTTCGCACTTAGACATAATTTTTTTATTATTTGACGCACTCTGAATGGTCTTCTGTTACGGAAAGGTTTGTTCCTTTTAACTTTGATCAAGACCTGAGAATAGTTAGATTCTCCCGATAATCCAAGAATTTAATTATCACTGGGCGGCCTTTTCCGCTCTTTTTGCCTAGTCTGTGACACCTTTCCATGGCACTAACACTGAGTCTCAGCTTATCCTTGCAAAGATCGTTTTGTAGTATTCTTGTTAGGCTATCCATTGTTTCATTGTCATGTTCCTGTATCCCGTAAACGATCAGTTTGTTCCGTCTACCTCTGTTTTCGTGGTCATCTAACTTATTCTGTAAATATGACACCTCTGTTTGCAAAGTAGCGACAGATGACTTCACATTTTTAAATTCTTGTTCTAAAGATTGCAGAACAGACGAGTTAGCCTCTAAACTGCTTAGTCTTTCCTTCACATCTGTTATATCTAATTCCATTCTATTTTGATTCGATAATGGGCTATTCATGGTGGTCATCATGTTATTCTGCCCATCAAGTAGCTTCATCAAGAGTATGGCAGCAGCATCAGGAAACGGTTGCCACTGCGATAGCACTTCATAGGTAAGTAAGAACTAATCTGCACCGAGAAGCAGAACGGATTTTGAAGCATTGTTCCTGATGAGCTGCTGCCAAGTCCACAGGAGGTAACTTGCAGTGCGACCCGTTTTAAAGGCGCTGGAAGTCCCACATGATGAGATGTCACAGAAAAAGGCGCAAGCGCATATGTCAGGATGATAGGTGTGATGTTCTCGCTGATCTCGCACATGTCACCATCCACTGATACCCCGATGACGCTGTCACCCAGATTGTGGCAATGAAGTCCATCAGATGCACAAGCACGGTGCGGTGACCATACTGTGATCAGGGCAGCGGTAACTTGGAAGTCAGCGCAAGTCACAGTTGCAAGTCAGCGCTCGTCCATGTCATTTCTCCCTGCTTGTCCCCGTGAAAACCGCGCTGTTCTGTTTCAAATATTTCTTACCAACTCACCCAAACGTCTGTTTTAATGGGTAACTTGGAGCTTTTGAAGTTTCACCTTCAACCACGATTCTGCGTGATGGATCGCAGTAGGCGTACACATTGTTCTGGCGGCGATCAACTCTAGGGGCCAAGCAACACGCACACAGAGAAATCCTGGTGAACAGCATAATGAATTGACTCATTCCATACCATGCCCATTGGGCATTGTTAGCCCAATAATGATGGTTTGAAATGCCGGTTTTGACACTTTCCGCACCGCTGCACGAAAAGTCTCGTGTGATGCGTCGAGGCACCCTAGCCTCCAGGACTGGTAGCAGTGGCGGCCACTTGGAATGTTCGTCTTAACCAGAGAGCACGTCTGAGCACGTCGACTTGTCTTAAGCGAATTTTTTTTTTTGCACCGTGTCTATGGAAATCCAAAGAAATGTTCCCATGTTGTTCTTTATAAGTGAGAATTCAGCTTAACCGAGTTCGTCTCAATGAGAGTTCACTGTAGTGCCTATTAGACGACAATACATTTTGTATATTTAATAATATTTTGTTACATTTTCGTCTTAATAGATAAAAGCATGTCTTTACAGACTTTGTTCAATTTTATCCCACGATCTTGATTCTGGCAGTTTACATCTTTTTGATTACATATATCTTAATAATAAAATTAATATTAATAAAATCTTTATGGATGAAGAGTGAATTCATTCTGCTTTTTGTTTATGTATTACATAATATATTGTGTGCAGTAGTTCCTTCAGAAAAAATATCTGAAGTAACCAACAAAAAGAAACACCTATTTTCCCCATGGTATAGGGAAAGAGTTAAGCACCTTCCTCCAAGCTAGGCTACCTCGTTTTCTTGTGGACGATGCAAGCTGTGCCTCAAATTATAATTTAAATTTTCCCAGTAGTTACAATATAGACAACAGAAAGTAATAAAAATGCTGACAAAATTTAGGGTAGGTTGTACCTAGCAGTAAAAGTTGGCGAGAAATTTAAATTGACAAACAAATTATTCCTTTCTACACGAGCTGTGAATTCAAGTTGTATGTAGCATTTAACGGTACAAAGTTATCCTAACAAAGTTTATTTTGCACTGTTTGCTATAACACTCAACAGGTAAATAGATGAATTAGGCTACCGTTTCGAATATTTTTTATGACACCTTCGATTCTTTCTTTTGGGGGGGGGGGGGGGGGTGGTGAATAAAACACTTCATTATTTAGATGAGTGATTAATAGATTGAGTCATCAATTTCTATGTATTTGAGGTTTAGTTTGACAGAGGCATGTGGCATTTTACAGTCACCATATTCATGAAGCTGTAGTTGTTTGACAGAGGTTCATTGTGTTCAAATTTGCTCCAGCCACTTGTGCATACCTAAGGTTTTCGCCACCCTCCACCACTTCATAGTCCAGGCCAGCGTCTTGGGTGACCAGAAAGTCCTTCAGGTGTGCCTGTTCCAATGCCTGCCACAGAGCGTCATCCGTGTACTCTCCGCAGGGATCCAGGTTCCACCGCAAGGTGCCCGCAAACAACACCGGGTCCTGCACGACACCACAGTCAAACGAAGGGGCTCCAGATTAACATTGACCACTGGAGGGTTTTTCAGCATACACCTAAGTACACAAACATTTTTGCATTTCACCTCCACCAAAATGCAGCCAGACTAGTCTCAGTGTACGATGATCAATATTTTTATTCGAACAACATCAAGTGAAGGTGTCGTGCTTATTTCTACTTTCCTGTTGCTCAAGTTCCGCAATAAGGTGAAATTTCATGGTCTGCACTTTTCAATAAAACATTTGGCAGCACTGTTGGCCTGGTTTTATTTGCTGGCAGGCAGTGAAATTAGTTCACATATTCAGCAGCTCTCTTCTATGATGGCAAGATACATGTAAAATCTTGGTTGTTCTTTCTCTTTCTCCTGACAAATCAGGTGAACAATGAAAAGATAGCAGTGCATTGTACTAAACAGCGCAGACCAAAAAAATGAACAAAATGTTTAAATTTCTTATAGAATAAAAATGAAGGTGCCTGTATTCGCATTAATAGCCAGAGTTTTGCATCTGGAGTTGCCGTACGAATGCCCAGATGCAGATGTGCATAGAGAGAAACCAGTTAGCAGGAGTCCCAACTCAAAAATAGTTTGCCAAGTCGAACACTTCCCCTTTGCTTTCTCTACTTTTCCCACAACTCCTCTAGTCCTGTGTGGAGTTTAAGGGGTGAACAAGACATTACAGTTTTTGCCGCAGATGGCTGTCCCGTCCTAGTACCCTCGAAAATTCCATGTCGTCTGCTTTCGCCCTGTGACAAATAAGTAGTACATCCTCCTCACACTAAGAATCCTCCCCACTGCAGCAAGTGATGCCGATTAGTGCTTCAATAGGCCACCACTACCAGCCACATTCCCTCATTTTCACCAGATGGCACCAGTAATAGTAGCACTACCACTAAAGCAGATCAATTATACATCAGCTTGCTACTCAGTGCTTTGTACAATGAGTGAGTTGATGTTTAGCCTACCTGGTAAAGGCCACTGCGTTAGCTGGCCAATCAGATTCTTTAGATGCTTAAGGCACTAAGTCCTTTGTGCTCACCGTACACAGTTTTTCACAGTCCCCTCTTCAGTCTAGCATTGATTATTGCCAGTCCTCTCTCAAAATCAGTTATTCACTGTCTCAGATATCAGCTAACAAAATGTCAAGATTGGATTGCTTATTTATTTTCTTTCTTCCTTTCCTGCCACTCCACAAACTAAACAATATGCTATGTGTCCCTTTCTGGTTACCACATTCAGCCTATTGCTCAAAGTGGCTAACTGTGCTGCATTGAAAACTATTTATGGACATTCAATTGGCATAAAGATTATATGCCATTTTATCATCTACTCTCTTGTCAGTGCCTTTCATGTTGTTCACAGAACTGAACTCAGCATATTAGCACAACAAATTATTATTTAGGCAACCTAATTGTTTTGGGATGAAAAACAGCACATATACAGCAGATGGGAACTATGGCAAAGATGACAGCACAGTGATGAACTTACAGCAACCTTATTGGGAGAGAGCACAAAATATAGATAAGCATGTTTACATCTGAGTATGTATAGCGCATGTCAAGAACCTAACAATTTGCTACCAGTGCCTGAAGCTTGACCAAGAAATCTTTCAATTCTCGACGAGATAGCAGAGCACAGGTTGAGCTCATACATTGCCCACCTAGTTTCTCAACCATTTCTGCTTCAATTAAGTTGTGCACTTGTTTTATTTTGTTTTTGCTTCTCGTTACTGCCTCATGAAAAAGTGGCTGACATGCACACTTGCTGCAGTGCTATGCAAGAAAGCCAGCCTTACCCTTTTCTTACATTGCCATTATGTTCTCTGAATCATACATGTGAAACGCATAAATGCTTTTATGAGACAAATAGAGGACTGACTTAAACGAAATTTATTGCACTTGAAAGAGAAACTTAAATTCTAGCAACTCTAGGAAGTAAAATTTTCGTTTAGGATCTCGAATTTTTCAAAAAGATTACTGAATATCAGCAAGTTTAAAAAATATACATGCCTGAAGTTTTACAAACCTCAGTTTTGTAAATCATAGTTCTGTAAAGTGAAACTGTTAAAGCATCTTACGCAGACCAATTTGATAGATTAATTAACACCTTGCATGCAATTCTTAAAAGGTTTACGAGGGTTTTGAAAGAGTTCTACTCTCAAATTAGTGGTACATTTTAGAGCTATGTATAATACATGCATTTTGCCCACTTTATATGTATTATTAGGTGCAGTTTACAAAATTGTGATATCATTTTTCATTGCAGAGTTACAGAGTTGTAAAATGTACTTGAGTTCTTTTTAAATTTTGTGATTTCCAAGAATTTTTTAAGAACATTGACAGCATAAATGAAAATCCACTTCTTACTGTTACTACATTTTAACCACTTTTCAATGCAACAAAGCTCATCAAATTCAGTGCAGTGGTTGCCAAGAAAAATAATTTCTCCATCTTCATGTAAATTAGTTAGGAGCACAAATTTCATACAGTCAAGTAACATTGTTTTGTGTTTCTTGCAACAACCATTGTGACAATCACTGTCGCCTTTGGGCCAGCTTTGGGCCAGCCAGGGTTGACAGTCTGTGCGAAGAAAAAAAGGAACCGGTGCCTTTTAAGATTGTGGGACACTATATGAATTCAAGAAATAACTGCCATCTTATTTCTCCAATCAGTGTGTGCATCTGGAGGCCCAGTTTAATTTTCTGATCTGCAACTCCGCATGGCTGTGCTCATTAAACACAAATGTGACTTCAACAGAGCATTTTGAAAACACAGTTTTGCTACTACACTCCTCTTCAGAAACTTGGAATGTGCCAAGTAATACAACAGCACGACTTTGCTAGCTCTAGCTTCATATCGCCAGCAGGAGTGGCCAGTGCTAAAACCAAATGATATCAAAGAACCTCAGTATTCCTCAAAATGGAATCTCGTGTTATTTCTAGTGGGTGTAAGCAGTCACGTACCATCATAGGTATGCTAACAGCTTTAGACTTAAGTGAGTAGGGTCCAGGATAAAGAACAATCATGTAATCATACACAAACCTAAGTACACATAAAAGTGGGCTGTGTTCACATAAGGACAGACAAAGGGGGTCCAGAATATGTTTACTTTTCAGCGAAATTTTGATGGGAGCTGAGAAAATGTCTCTGTAGAGAGGTACCAACCTTCGTTTTGCAAAACTTGGCACAGATTTCTTGAAAAAGATTATTATTTCACTAAAGGTGGAAAAGAGCATTTTAACGACTTGCAAGCTGTACAGATTCAAAGGCCTATCACTTTAAAATTAATGCACTGTACCCCGCCAAAACCTTGTTGGTAAGTCTTCACCACTACTAATATTGGCCCACGAGAAGTTAAATTTATGTAACTGACCATATCTCTTTGAAAAATCGCCAAACTTAAGTTTTTGAGTAACTGCTTCTGACTGACTTTGAAATCAGGGGTCTCTTTTGTGGTCATTTCAGCTAAAGTGATGAAGCTGAAAAATATTTCTGGCAAATCTTCAAAAAGGTTCTCGCAAATTCAAAAAAGCAGTATGCAACTACATCCCATATTTATTTCTTTATAAAATACCAAAAATGCCAAAATTGCAAATATAGCGAGAATTGGAACAGTTTAGGGATGTCCTTAAAAAAAATAATCATCGCCGATTTTATGAAAATTTAATAGAATACGCACCCAAGAATGTTAAATCTAGTACTGCAAAAACATGTTGCATTATTTTATTTTAAGTGAGAAAATTGAGCCCATTTAAAAATTAAATTATGGAGTTTTACGTGCCAAAGCCACTTTCTGATTATGAAGCATGCCGCACTGGAGGACTCTGGAAATTTCGACCGCCTGGGGTTCTTTAACGTGCACCTAAATGAAGTACACGAGTGTTTTCACATTTTGCCTCCATCGAAAATTGAGCCTATTTTAAGACCCATGTATGGTCATTCAAACAGTGTGCCTCATTCTAACAGTAAGGATCACCCTCATATTGAATTCTGACTCACTCTTTTTTTGTCGTAGTAAAGAAGAGCGACTCAGATTGTGTCTTTTTTACCTTTCTTTAGTCATGGAATGAGTTGAGCTTGAGTTTTTAGGGCTCCTGCTCTGTAATCCTACTTCGGCGTATTGAGGGAGCAAGCATGTGAGAGCACGTACAGCAAGTTTCTTATGACTACTTTCGGGAACTTATTTCTGGCATGGATCTCTAATTACTTCTGCTATTAGAAATGCTCCCCATCTACCTGAACAATGCACCAGTGCAGTGGGAAAGCATGATGATGCTGCTGTAGTGGATTAGCGAGCTGGGTATGTTAAGGTGAGGATAGTCGCAAAATGGGTCCAGAATATTTTTAACTTTCACTTATATGTTTATATTAGGCATAAAAATCTTTCCACGTTACGGAACTGCAACTACTTTTCGAACACACATTTTTTTTTTCACGCAAGAAATCTTAACCAAGACAAGGTGCAAAAATCACGATATCGAGTCACAAAACATTGCAAACTTTAAATGCGTATGATTTAGAGAACTGTTAAGAATGGCGAGCTGCAATGCAGGATTGCCACCCAATTACGACTGGGGAACAAGACGCGCATCCCCCACTCTCCGTCGCTTCAGCTAGGATGCGTTCGATGAAGCGGGCTTTGTGCTGAAAACCGCCGCCATCCCCTAGCCCCATCGCCGTTGTGACGAAATGAGTTCGGCGAACGAACTATTGTGTCCAAACTCCCCAGTGCGGACCTGATCTGCTACGCGTGAGCGAGCTGCCGCGGGAAAGCCGTTTTTTGGTGCTTCTCACGGCGCCGAAGAGGACGCAGGACAACGAGTCACCCAGAATGGCTCCGAGCTTCCCGGAACGGCGCCCCTCTGACGTCGGCGCCGGACATCGGAATGTGTGTGCCTTTGTGTGCGTAAACTGTTCTGCGGGGCGGCAGCGAATTTACAATGAGTAAACGAACGCTCGCGTCACCTTGTATCGCGGGAGGCGGCTAGTTTTGCGATGACGAAACGAACATTCGCGGCCTTGTATCGCCGGGTGACCGAGTGTTTAAAAACGGCTGTTGTGCGGATGCTCGACACACTTCTCTCGTGCAGTCATGTTGGACTGACACTCTTTTTCTCAAGCAGTCATGTTAGACTGATTTAAATATTGTAAATAAACCCATATTCCTCGTTCTCGATGAGAAGCAGTTCTTCCCTTCATCAACGTCCTCAGCGTGGATAAGTTGGACGACGGCATGGGCCAGCTACCTTCGAATTCATGCCGGACTCCAAACTTGACAACGGATCACGAGCGACGGGATTGAGCCCCCAATCCTGACAGAACACAGATTTCTGCACATTGACCTTTTTGCTCCACATCTATACCACCTCTCACATGGAATTAAGGCACTGTGAATTTAATTAAACCCAGCATGATGTGGAAAAAAAGATTTCTTTTCTGAAAGACAAGGCAGGAATTGGGGGTCTCTTGGTAGTTTAAGAAAAAAAAGTGCAACTTGTTTGCATGGAATGCGTCTGACAATGCGCCTTCCTTGGACAGGACTGCAGTATTCAGGAGCATAGCCTTTGGTGATCCCAGCGGCATGCATAAACACTGCGCCGTCTAGCTTAAAACCAACAATGAAACAATTATGCTTGTCATTGGAGCGTTCTTGAGAGCATTTTTCAGAGCACCAAATGAGACGCACTGCCGTAGCACTGTGAAAAGAAAGTCGACTTGAAACTGCACCCTGATTAGCGATGACACCTGCCATGGCACCGCACATGCTTGCTTGACTCTGAGAAAAATCGAGGTGCACATTGAGGATTATGCTCCAATTTACACCCAACTAACACATGTGAGCCCATTTTAAAAATAGCTTTCAACTGCATGAGTTGCAACGCAGTGAGCTTAACACGACCAAGTGGCTACAGGGCATGGTAAAAATGCCTGCGATGGCGTTGGTGGGCTTGTAGAACACCATGCCACAATACATAAATGCGATCGCAAGCCACCGAAGTAATTCAATGCGCAAGTGATTTTGTGAACATTGTAGCTGGTAAACTTAAAAAGTTTTCCTACTGCTCATGAAGAAGGACAAGGTATAAGCCTTCAGAGAATGGAAGAAAGAAGAGTGGGAAGGTGTCAGGCCAGTGCAAGGAAATCTGACAACTCACAGGTTGAAGAACATAAAACCTGACCGTGGCAATTCCTTGTACGTAGCGCAGTGTACAAACACAGAATGGAAGGAGCTGTGAATCTACAGTTTGCAAAACCTGCTTGTTCGACTTGTTATTACTGGTGGTGGATAACACAAATGAACTCTTTGAGATATCTTAAACCTGAAAGCTGTAGTTCTTGCAATTTCATATGACTTCCTGTGGCAGATTACTGATTAGCACAGTAGGATTACTGATGCAGGAGCCCTGAAAACTCAAGCTTACCTTATTTCATGGCTAAAAAGAGGCAAAATAAACACAATCTGAGTCACTCTTCTTTCATACAACAAAAAAAGAATGAGTTCAGATCCCTATGAGTGCGATTTTTACTTTATTATTAGAACAAGACACCTTTGGAATGACCATACATGGGTCTTAAAATAGGCTCAATTTTCTCACTTAAATTAATGTAACATGTTTTTGCAGTACTAGATTTACCGGTTCAGTGTGGGTATTCAATGAAATTTTCATAAAAATCAGCAATGATTATTATTTTTTTAGGCCATCTCTAAAATGTTCTAATTCTCACTATATTTGCAATTTTGGAATTTTTGGGATTTCATAAAGTAAATACGAGATGTAGTTGCATACTGCTTTTTCAAATTTGCTAGAACCTTTTTGAAGATTTGCCAAATATTTTTCAGCTTCATTGCTTTAGCTGACACGGCCCCCGCCCCAAAAGAACCCCCGATCTCGAGGTCAGTCAGAGGCAGGTGCTCAAAAACTCAAGTTTGGTAATTTTTTAAAAAGATGTGGTTGGCTACATAAATTAAACTTCTTGTGGGCCAATATTGCTAGTGGCGTAAATTTACCAAAAAAATTTTGGCAAGGTGCAATGCGTTACTATTATAGTGATAGGCCTTTGAACTGTACAGCTTGCAAGTTGTTAAAACGCTCGTTTCTACCTTTAGTAAAATCAGAATTCCTTAAAAAAATCCCGTGCTAAGTTTTGCAAAACGAAGGTTTATACCTTTCTACAGAGACATTTTTCCAGCTTTTGCTGAAAACTGTGACTCCCCTCTTAGTCTGTTCTTATCTGAACACACCCAGTGAAGTGTTCACAAGGCAACTCCAAAGTGCTTTGTCCAGATTTGCTGGACAAACTGTCATTTATCTGCAGTACATCTTCACTGCAATGCACGTCTTACTCTGGAGAGCAATTGATGTGCTGACAGCGCTATTTCCAATGCAAAAGCACTGCACGAGTGTGGGACATGCAGCTTTCACTTGTGGGAGATAAGTGGGTTCTCCTCCGTACTCTTGGGACAAAGGAACGACAACACAGTAGTGCAAACAATCACAAGGGCATTTATTGCACCTTTCATAGATCAATGGCTGCTAGCCGAGTTGCTATCCCCAAAACATGCCGATGGGCGCGCGACAAATCTAGAAGTCCGACTTACCGCGACCGCATTGCGAGCGAATATGTTCGCCCCATGCTGGATCCCAACGCCTGGTCGTTCGCGTGTACAGTCACGCCAACGGTGTCCAAGGCGGCCACGCGAGACGGTCTCGCAGAAGCATGGTCAGCGCGGCACGTCCGTCGCGCTCGCTTCCCGAACCCAAAGAGGGCAAGCGCCTTCCTTTCGGCGCCCAAGTAACCTCGCCTGTCGGCGGCGTTAACAACGCAACACTAGCGCCATCTCTCACACTGCGCTTCAACCACTCCGAGCGCCGCGGGCGCCAGGCCACGCGGCGGGCGAAGCCGCCCTGCAGGAGACGCGCTATGCGGGAAAAACATCAGGGGACGCGCGAGAGTCGCACATCCCCACACACTGCAGTGCCACATAGTTCCTTCTATTGTGTTTTCCAACTAATCTCTGCACACTTGGAGTTGAAATTTATGCAGTATACGGGCATTTCTTCAAGGAATGCCAACGGAACCCAGCAATGCAGCCCATCCCAATGGGAGGCCATGCTGCTTAACTCTTGCCTGGAAGACCAGGCCTGCTGCTTGGTGGCCAAGGCTACAGGAGCCATGGAATAAGGGCCCTTCCCTTCGTTGAAAACTGTTTGAAATAAAGTTTATTCTCTCTCTCTCTTCAAGAGTATGGACCTTTTTCAGCGATGCAGCAGAAGTTTAATTCGTCACTGCCCATTTGGTTTATGCCGCATAGCTGCCCTATAGCAGCCAATGAAAACACATTACTACAACCGAGTTCTAAAAAGTGTAACAAAATGAATTAGTGCAGCTGTCACAGCTGCTCTGCACTTTAATTCCATGCAGTGGCCATACCTTTCCTCCATTTATGGCCTCCTCATGTTGTTGCCCCATGTGTCTGACAGCACAACGCACTGGATTTGTTACTATAACAAACACTGTCCGTGACATTTGCATTTTTCTGTTGGCTACAATGCAACCACTATGCAACATCAACTCATCCGAAACAAGAAATGCTGTTCTGTGATGAACTTTGGTTCGTTGTTGGCGTGTACCCTACGTACGTGCCCAAGTTTGCCTCTGCCACTATCAATATCCTTCACAGCAAGACACACGAAATGCTTCACATATGGCAAGCCCTGCGCATGAAATTGTACTGCGATTGAAGGTTGCACTGTTTCAGTGTACTAGAAGGGGGCAGTGGGCTGACTCGCTGGTGGAGGCAATGCGGTGCGATGGCTCCATAAATGTCGATAATATGTGCGTTGCCAATTGCCCGCACGTTGGCGCCGGCTTCAATCGAATGTGGGAGCGGCGGCACAGTGGGCCAAGTTACACCCAAGCATATTAGCCCAAGTTGCCAAGCTGCGTTAGTTTGCTGTGGACGTTGTTACATGGGTTTTAAATGCGTGTGCATTTCTATGCCTACCCAATGAGAAATTCGCCGAACACGAAGGAGAATGATTGGTCTATATACCCTTTAGGCAATGGTTTATACCCGCGCAAGGCAGAGGCTACAAGCGCTCAGCAAAGTGAAGCGAACAATGCACACATTCATTGAAATCAGGCATACAACACACAGAACAGCACAAGTTTCAATAAGCAAAAAGCTCAAAAGAAGCATCCGAACCATCAATAAAGCATTGCCTACCCCCCTCAGCAAATGTAGTGGTGGTTTTGCAAGAGCTTTGCTAACTTAACCCTAATTCACCTTAAGAGGAAGCTTTAGCTCGGGTGCTCCTATCTAAATACATGTAAAAGGAGAATTCGTTTTTCTCGGCAACCACTGCACCAAATTTGACGGGGTTTGCTGCATTTAAAAGAAAAACTTAAAATCTAGTGACTGTTGGTTTCGAATTTTCGATGTAGGTCGTTAATTTTTTATAAAAATTTGGCAAAAATCGAAAATTTTCAGAAAACGAAACTATCAAGTTTACAACTACGTAACTCAGCAAGAAAAAATGATATCGCAATTCTGTAAATTGTACCTGATAGCACATCTAAAGCGGACAAAATTGGTATGTTACACATGAACCTTAAAAAATTTAGTAATGTGTAATTACAACTTTTGCAGAACCCTCGTAAACAACGTAACAAATTCACGTAAGATGTAAACTGACATATCAAATTTGTCCGCTTTGAATGGTCTAATGGATGCCGTTTACAGAATCGCGATATCTGTTCTTGATGCAGAGCTATTAGTTTGTAAACTTCGTGCTTCTATTTTTTTCATACGTCTGAATTTTTGAAAATCCTTTTAACAAAATTCAAGCCCTAAATCAAAATTCCGCTTCCAACAGTCACTAGAATTTAACTTTCTCTCTCAAATGCAACAAATTTCATTAAAATTGGTTCAGGGGTTATCTCAGAAAAACGTTTTTGCGTTTTTACATGTATTTGAATAGGCCGCGTCGGAGTTGGGCCCGAGCTAAAGCTTCCTCTTAACACCAAAGGTCAAGGGTGCGAGTGTCTTAACACAATGTTGATCAACTATGAGTGATTAAATTCACCCTAATTAACACCAATGGCCGTGGATTCGAGTGCTGTAATGAACTCTTCAGTTACACCTGCTTTATCATGTACGCTATCGAACATGATAAGTGAACGACCGAGGGTTGATAAGGGTTTATACTGGTTGGATGAAGTTCCACAACATTGATAATGACACCGGGCTGCGTGGAGATGAGCAAGTGGCACAATACTTACGCATCCTTAGACAACTACGAGAGGAACTTCTGCAGGAATATTTTTTTCCCTGCAGTGTTTTTGTTGAACACAGCATGGAAGAGATGAGTATACTTTGAAGTGACTGAGCCATGCCGTGACATTGACAAAACCACTGTTACGCGCCTGGGTGCCAAACAGACTATGTTTATGTGAAGGATTGGCCGCAGTTGTCTTCATTTGGCGTCCCGAAGGATGTAAATAGGCAGGAGGAGCTAGCAATACAACCACAGAGGCTGCACAAGAAGTGGTACCCCAGCATGGCACGCACTGTTTTCTGACTAATTCAATGGTGGACTACCGGACATAATCTTGACACAAAATCACTTTAGGTTAGGTCGACACAGCATGAAACCGTATATTTGGTCACCGACCCTCTAATTCAACAAGATTGTTTTTCTCATTAAATTTTTAAGATTGCCTGATAATTCAGAATATTGTAAGGTCTCTTCGCATAAGCGAAATCCGTCGGCAATGACTTATTTACATAGAAAGTCTAGCAGTTAGGATAGGCAGCAACTCATAACTCATAACAACGTTATATACAAATCATTTCCTTTATTATGGTGACTAAAAACAAAATTATTGTGCAAAAAACCTGGCTTGCAATGCTGCAAAGAGCCTATTAACTTTGCGGGGAATCAACCAAACTGAAACTGCAAATTGAACAGTTTAATCAGTCAATTTTCATGACTTGTTCTCACAAAAATAATTTCTTTGATGATTCCATGACTTTTCTAGATACTCAGAATTTCCCTCACTTTTCCAGATTTTCTAGATCACTAGACACTTCGATTTTGTAGACCACAGGTGAGTGGGTTTGCTGAATGGCTCCTTCCTCTTGGCACTTGATAGCTTGCATTCTTTTTAGTATTTGTTTTCTGTTGTACCACCTGTCTTGTCTTGACCTGCTGATTTCGGTGCATTTATATACCTACTGATTGTGTAGAATAAACAGTTGTCAGTTTGCGCTTTCCCAGTGCCGAGTGTGTCCTTTTTCATCATTAAAAGAATTATGGGGTTTTATGTGCCAAAACCACAATCTTTTCCTTCTTTTTCATCATTCATTCTTGTTACTCAGAAATGCAATCTTCTTTAACTTCACAGAGTCTCTGCTTTACTAAAACTGTTTAGGAGTCATTCATCAGATAGTTTTCATCTAATTACTATTCCTACATGTCTCTAGCTGACCTTTCCTGCACAAAGTACTCAACATATGCTGCCAGTTTGCAGTGAAAAAGATTTAAATTCATCATAAAAAGGTGCTGATGTAAGTCTTAAAGGGACACTAAAAGCAAATATTAAGTCAAGCTAAAGTGTTAAATCAATGATAGAGAACATCTATGGCATCAATATTATCCAGAAAAGAGCTTTAGTAATCAAGAAATTGAAGTAAATGTAAGACACGATTTGAGACTCCACGAGGACACCATAGTACTAGTTCGATGACATAGGAACTCCCCATTGTAATGCTGTCGCTTGTGCTCAACCACTGATAATAAACAGTTTACTGCGCTGCACTACAACACAGAAGAAAATTCTACTTGTCCTACTTCTGTTCAATTCTTAGAAAAAAGTAATCACTGACATTACCTTCGATAACGACATGGCAGGTGGCCAAAAGTCGTTTTCGCTTGCCTTTGTACTGCCCACGCTCTCATGTTTTGGCAGTTACTGTACCGCGTAGTGCTGTGCTTGTTTTCCTGGCTTGCGAAGCTCATAATGGAGAGATATGCATGCAATACTCAGGCACCATGAAAGACAGACCTTGTCTGACTATCACATGTTGCTGTGAGACAATTATATACATGGACACGGCAACGAGAAGAAAAATAAAATAAATTGTTGTCTGAATCAATACAATTGTAGGCCCGTAACAAAATATGAAATACGCCACAAAGTTAACATATTAATCAAAGGGTACTACATCTAGTTTAAATATCCTGTCATCGTCAGTAAATATGCATTACATGCCACCAGTGGTAGATGATGTGGCGCCATCTGACACCTAAGAATCAAAACACTTTCATCACTCCATGGCCTCCGAGACTGGTGCACACACAATCTCAGATGCTTGGCACTTAGTGTGAGATGAGATGAAGCAAAGGCTGACTTTACCACTTATTTCTTGCTGTTATGGAGGAGAGCAAGAGCGAATTCAGGTAGAGGCAGATGCAATGGTTGCCGTTGTTACAGAATCATGTGGTAATGGGCAGGCCGCCAAGCAGATTTCTGAGCGACAAAAAAAATTTCTGCAAGCAGCAGAAAATTCCGCATACATGTGATGTCTTGGGATGCTGTCGGCTGCTGTACCCTCACTCAATTTTTGGCCATGCTTTTAAGTTTTACGTGCAGGAAAGAAAGAACTGATGGCACCACTTGTCAGGTGCTGTTTTTTACTCAATGACAGTAGCAGAGCACAGTAATGATGTATGCAACGTGGGTGGGCGATCTGGATTGCACTAGACAAATGCGGAGTCTGCAGACGCTGTTTTCTCTTAAACCAAGTGTTTCCGTGGCATGAAACATGTACTGAGCGATTCCTGGAATGGTACTTTAACAGTCCACATTGACATACTCGCCTTTAGTGTCCCTTTAATTATGCTCATGCAGCCATATGTTGTATACTCTGTTTTGTCCATGCCCTAGGCATGTTGCAGCTTTTTGTGCATTAGTATGCAAGAGGCACAGGCCAAGTGACAGATGTCCATTGAGATCTTGAATACTCCATTTAGCTAATCAGCTGGTGTATACCTGAATACTTATGCTTCCATCAAGCTTTCTGTGAAAAACTCGATTCAAGGCATGTTCATAAAGTCAGTCCATCACAGCTAGCCACAGGGTTCATAGCCCCTCTTCTGAAACATAGAATGAGAGAAGGGAACAATCTAGATGACTAGCTAGGCTAGCAAGAATAAACATCAGAAAATCAAGAGCATATGTCTATCTCCTGTCTGCCTTAAAGGAGCCATGCAATAATTTTGAGAATCTTGTACAAATGCAATGAGTCAGTAAGGCAAGTCCTTGCTATTATCAAGGGCCAAACTTGGATGTTCTGCATAAAGCATGTAGTTTATTATTAGGTTTTAAACATCTGCATTGCAACAGTTTGCAGTGGTGCTGCACACTGCATCTTCAGGCATCTCTGTCCATTCTTTGTAGAATGGGTGAGTGACATCACTCGGACAAGCAATCAGATTGGGTGCCCATGGTACGTCATAGGGAATACTTGAACATATGTTACTTTACTAGAATATGTATAAATAGTAATTTGTGCACCTGTAAAAATAGATAAACAAATGCAATAAATGCAAATGTTTCTTCAAACCAATGGCCCACTTCTGCCTGAATATACAGATTGTCTGTTACAGCTGTTGCCTGTACATGTGAATTTGTGCACGCACTTGTGCGAGGGAAGAAGTGGAATGAGGTGTTTCTTCTAAATAGCTGGGCTTTGCGGAAGCTTTGTGAGGCTGCACGTAGGAAGGTGAGGGGTTAAGAAGAATGTGACCATTAAGAATAGTTCAGCGACAATGGCAGCTGGTGAGGCAAGGAGGGGTTTTCACACAAACACAGGTGCAGTGATATCTTTTTTGGCAGCAGAAACAGCAACGCTACTAGCTTGGTATTGTGCTCACTTTCCTGCACTGCAGGGAAGGCAGACAGTAAACTGTAGCGAGTGCACACTGTAGAGAAGGCGAGCACTGCATGCAAACTTTGAAGCCACCAAAGTAACGAGAGAACTGTTTAGGAAAGAGATGTGGGAACACGCTTGGATCAAATCAGCCGGAAGTGGACAACACGCATCACCACGTGACAGTGTGCCCAAGAAGGAGGAATACAGCCATGGCAGCACAAAATTACAGTTGAGGGGAATGCCATGGCCTGAAAGAAAAGTAATGTTTAAGCACTTGTAGCTCTTAGGGCGTAAGCATGAAATTTTTGTGAAAAAGCATTCTATGAGAGATAGTATGCCCGAGTGATATACCTAGGTACAACGAAAACAGTTTTGTGGCCCTTTAAATTTCTATGCTGTCTCACCCTTCAAATCAGTTGAGCACTGAGGGATGGAACAACAACCTTTTCATTTTTTCCGCTGTGCATAAGAGATTTGATGATCTCGGTCACAAGAAATCTCATGTACTTCACATTGCATTTAAACATCAGACACTTATTCTGGGTTCTTATGGACTTCCAGCTTAATAGGCAGATTGCTAGCAGGTTCTCTACCCGAATAAATTCTAATGCTGCTGATAAACTTCTGATAAGCACACAAAATGTAACCATTGCATCGTCATGCTTCGCATAGTGTGGCTCAGGCTAGAGTATGCTAGTAAACTCTAGCCAGTAGCGTTATTTAACAATGCTTAGAGCTACTTCGGTGCTTTGTCGATGGACCTTGTAAGGAAAAAATGAAAGCTGCTGTTCATAAATGCCCTCTGAAATTTTTGGTTAGTTGCAAATCCTTGTGTCATGTTGAATATTTAAAAACTATGGAACACCTGGTTCTCAAATCAAATGTGAATATTAAGAATATGTTCAAATTGTAGTATATATTTTCAAACATTTGCACACCCTTACTAGGAATGCAATATTTGACTGGCCTTCAAAATTTAAAATATTCAGATATCTTCATTGTAAGCACAGTGCAACTTTTTGCTGATACACTACAGTTGTTTATAGAGGCATGGTTCTTCTGTAAAGTTCCTTTTTTTTGTCTAGAAAACAAAAGCACAGGGATTTGCTGGCACTTTAAGGAAAGGATCCAGGGGTTTCCCCGGGCCCTGCTACAGGGCATGGTAACAGCATTAGCTTTTCAGGAATACTCACAAACCTGAGGAATGATTGTCATCTTGGAACGAAGGTCATGAAGGCCAATCTTGGTAATGTCCACATGGTCCACATTGATTGTGCCTGTTTTGGGTTCAATGATTCGGAAGAGGGCTAGTGCTAGTGTAGACTTGCCAGCACCTGTCCTTCCAACGAGGCCAATCTGAAAGCATCCAGGAAGGTTATGTATTTTCTTTTAATGTGCTGGCATTCTTTGGATACTTTCACAAACTTTCTGGGGCTAATTTTCACTGTATCTTATGTCTCTGTTTTCCTGCCTACCTGGGTCACTGGGTAATCCTTGGTTGAATGGGCAGCACATCAAGCTGCTGATAAGCACACAAAATCAAGCTGCTGTGCTGAGGGTTCAAAACCGGACCAACTTGGGTCCCCGAGCATGTGGCAATGTATACATGTGCACCGCTCTTCAATGAACCTCTTTCACACCGACATGGGACTGGGCAGGTCTTGCTCTTCAATGAGACTTTTTTACGCTGACATGGGGCACTGGTTATGTTCTACTTGATCTGTGCTGGTGTTCAATTAACCTCTTTGATGCTAACTTGCGACACTGGATATGTGCCAGTAGGTGCGTGCCGTTCTTTAATAAACATCTTTGATGCCAACTAGGTAAGTAGTAGGGGTGTGTGAATACTGAATAGTAGATTCTGAATCAAATCAAGAAAAAGAAAGCCGAACCTTGAGTTGAATATCAGAAAATTTAACACACCCTTTTATGCTTCCAAATATTGCGCAAGAAACACAGTGCTATGCATGCTCAGGAAGCTAATCACATTACTTAACAAGAATCTGGCTAGCTACCATTAACCTTTCAGGGTCAATGACGTAAATACATGGTGCCGCAAACGAGTCCAAAATGGTTGATGCCGTATATTTACGGTGCCATTTGTACGTTTAAAAAGCATGCCGATTTTCTAATTTTTTCTTTCCTGGCATGTGCTGCCACTATGTGGGAATACAGGGAATTTTTTTTATCGCACCTCCCTCTCTCGATTTTTGTTGCATGGTTTGTTTTAGAGCTAGTTTGCTCTGGCGCATCTATATACTGCTGCTCGCGCATTGGTTCGTGGGCAGGCGGCGGTTTGGGTTTTGTTCCGCAGGCAATTTTGGCTTCTTGCGCTAGCGAAACTGATGGTTATCTCGTTACTAATCGCTCAAAAGGCGGCCGCCTGTTTCTCACTCATTTAGTGCTGACAGGGGTGAGCATAGGAAGGATGCCGCCGTGCAAGCGTTTCCTTTTCTTTTCATTTTTTTGGGGAGACTCGCAATATCTAATTACCTCTGCTTGGCAATAAGATGAAGATTAGCAGAAGTTTGCCACACATTTTGCTTTTTGACGGGCACACAACCACACAGTTTTCTTGAGTGCGCTTACCTACGCAATTCGATTACGCTATGGATGTAAATATTAGTGTAAGAGCAGGAACGTTTGAGACTTGCAAAATATTCTCCTGTGTGCATATTCTAAGCCTTGAACTATAACAATGCATCAAATATTTTTAATTCTTATAAGTTCATTTCTTTTTTTTATTGTTGTTATTCATGAATAAAGAGTACATATATAACAATGCAATATTTTTTTTTCTCACTTTAAGGCCACCCTAGAAAAATTACGGTAAATTTTTTTCAAAATAGGTCCCTCAGAAGAATTAAAATCTGCACTAAAAAATCGACTCTGGGCGGTCGCACATGGCAAAAAAAATCGGCCCTGAAAGGGGTAACTTATATATAAGTACCTATATGAATTGAGATACATAGTTTGCCATACTGTCATCTAAGGGAACACCAAATTAGTATGACTACACTAATAACTAAGTTCATATATGAAGGTCTGTAAAATATATTTTACTGGTGGAATATCTGTCAAATAAAATTAAGTACTTTTTTTTCCCTTTGAAGCTGAAGAAATGGCTATGCTGTCTTAAATACCAACAGGGTTTTCAGTTCGATAGTGAGACATAAGGTGCTTAATGGCAATCTGCTATTGCTTAGAAAGAGTTGCTTTCCAGTTTTCTCCCAGAAAACAAGTTTTTTTAAAAATTTTTATGGCAGGTGGTTTCTGTCAGTTCTCGTCAGCTCGTTAAAGGGCCCCTCACCAGGCCCCATAGCAAATTTTGGTTATACATTGAAAGTTGTTACGTGTCCTCCAGGGAGCGTTCTGCCGCGAAATTTTTCACATCGGCTCATTAATAGCCGAGATAGAAATATTTCTGTGCCAGGAAACCATGAGTTCAGCAGGTGGGCTCCACTGCCAAGCAAGACGCTCTCTCCACTCGCCCTGCCTAGCCTACGCAAGCGAAATTCCTTCCCTGCGTTCTCCCATACCGGACCTCGAGGATCGCGTGACGCATACGTTACAGGTCCCGCCTTCATTTTTTTTTAATCCTTGCTTTTCTTTTTTCCGGCGCTAAGCACGTCCGCTAACGGCGTCGTGCACGAGCTGTTGTCTCGTTCGCACAGTGCATGATTTTGCGCGCTGTGCACTAGGAGACATGACTAGCAGTATAATTCAGTTCTACATGAATACTGAGGCAGAACAAGTGGATCGCAGAGCATGGTCATGCGCTGGAACACGGTAGAAAATGGCACAGTTTCGGTACCTGCACACGTGGCCGTGCGACCGTGGAAACAAGCAGACAAAGTGGAAGTACATCTCTCTAGCTTCGGTGCGAAGTAAAACAAAAAACGTGCAGACATTCCATTTGCGTGTTTTATTATTTTTCTAAACATCAATTCGTCGATTCATGCAACCGATCGCACAGATAACAGATGTTGTCTTGACAACGTCACCATCTGGCATGAGTGCGGCAGCCGCGAGGAGAAGGAAAAACGGAATTCGGTTTGAAATTTCAGATCTTTCTGCGGCCCGTAGCGATGCGACATTTCGCAGATACGGTCGTTATTGCGCAATGTATGCTCTGCACTTGTCAGCTCAAAATGGCCAGACCTGGTGAGAGGCCCTTTAAGGCCAATCTGCGTGACAGGCAAAAGTGGGGAATGCACGTCACGTGACTCAGCACCGCTCTGCGCGGTCATTGGCGCCGACGATAAAGAGTTACTGTAACTTTTCGACACCCAACAATGTCACTGTGATTAAGCTTAATGGGCGAGACAGTGTGGTCAATCGTTCTTCCGTGACAATGAGCCGAAAACCATCATGGAAACCTTGCCACTAGTTTATTCTTCCTATGGGTGGCTCAGCTTTGATCGGCCAATAAATCATGCGTATGGGTTAGACTGACGGCTGTGGAAGCCACATTCAGGTCCACGGTCAATCAACTGGCAACTGCGTGCCAAGTTCGTCTGTGTGCTCGCATGTGAGTTGGGAACTCCCAACTGCATGAACCTGCATGCGTGAACACTGAACTTGCATGTTCGATATGATCAGCCTGCCTTCCGGTGGCTAATCAGACCAATCTTCACACATGCTTCTGTGCTTTCGACATGCGCTGCTGTTGTAGTTCCCTCTGTTCACGCTGTGTTAATCGTTTCAGTTGACATCATCAACATGAATGGACCTTGTACTGATAGAGGTTGCACGCCATGGGAATGCTGCATGCGCCAGGGCAGCGACCATGGCTGGGTCATTCCCCAAAGGTACCGATATTCGAAAAATCAAATATTCAAGAATCGAATATTAGATATTTGATTCGTGGATCGAATTATTTGAATGGTCGCTATTCGATTCAAAATGGAATATATGAGTATTCGCGCGCTCCTAGTAACTAGGTATGTGCCCCTGGAAATGTGCTGCTCTACAATGATAAAGAAGATCCTTTAAATTTGTCCTATGTTGGGCAGAATCGAACCGCTGTCACACAAGTTCCTCAAGGACAGCAACCCGACCCTTTAGCAGGCTGTGCCACAAATGAACTGTGTATCAGCCGCTTTTCAATGAAAGTCAACACTAACGGAAGGGAGCTGTCCCATCAATGCAGTGGGTATGAGCTGCTGTTAAATGACCCTTTTGCATAGTTTTGTCACTTAGTATATGCTAGTGAGTGTGAAGCAAGCAAGGGAACAACTCTCAGCATTCTCACGCACTCACGTGCTATGCTTCTCGTTTTGGAGGCCATGCGCAGACTTATAGGCAGCGCCACTAGATGGTGCAGTGTGTCCAGAAGGAAGCAAGAGAAGGAGCCCAGCTGCTGCATGATGCGTTTCTCAGCGTTTGCACGCACTGACATGCCATGCATTTCGGAGGTCACACACAGGCTTTGCACCACCACCGCTAGGTGGTACTGAGTGTTCTTTAGGGAAGCAGATCAGGATGCCTCAGAACATGCGCACATAAAGCGAGATATAAGATGGAAGAAGAAGTATGTGCTTGCTGCAGTAAAGCTAGGGAAACAATGGAGCATGTTTTATTAAAACGTGAAGATGTTTCCCCAGCGGTTCATTTAGGCATCTCTGGCCTCCTTGAAACCATTGGGTTCAGCGAAAGTGGGAGGAAAGTAAACGTGTCTGCAGTAGAGATTAGTAAGCGGTGATTGGCAGATTCGTGGAAGAAAGGTATGGAAACAACAAACAATGGAGGCGCGCAAAAACAAAGTTCACAACAGGGGTTCAGAAAGTTCGGTTAGGGGAAATTATCGTTTTTTTTCCCTTTCCTTCTTTATTCTTTTTTAACATAGGTAGGACATTAGGCAATATAATAACAAGAGCTTGGTGGCGCAACCCACCACACAGTTCCAAAGAGGACGCTCATAGCATCCACCCATCCAGATGTGCGCAAGAGGAGCCTCGCTGCGGTACACGTCTCATACATAATTCATTTTGACAGTTTGCAATATGATGTGTCGCTATATTGATTCAATGATAATTGCATTACTGTCGACAGTCATTGTAAAATGGGTTCTGCTGAATACAAGACTTACTATTTCGAAAGCATGTCTACACATACTTAACAAAAACAGCACTGACAAAGATGGGAATGGATAAATTAGTGCTAACTATCAACTGGAAGCTTGACTCGTGAAAAAAAAAAAAGAAAAGAAAAAAAAAATATATATATACACACACACACAGTCAAACCTTTGTATATGAAATTGTACTTGTGGTGAAAAACTTCCTGAAATTGCAAATTTTGCTTATTTGAGGTAAGGTTTTAGCTATAAAAATAATTTCACAAATTCTCAGAACATCCCTGGTGGATGTGATCTTGTCGGTGAGCACTTAGAAACAAATTGCTATAAGGTCAGGCCATGATTGCGCGATTATGAGCGCTGGCATGTGTGGTACAGATCACGCTGTGAGCAATGCATCAACATGGCTCTCAGTGTCCGAGACTTGCATGCGTTGCGTCACCGTATATCTTTTGATGCCATGGCTGACCACGCTTAGTACCTGCAGCTGTCATCAGATGGTAGCCATAAATTACAAATAAAAGCATAAAGAAGTATGGATATTTGTTTTCCTTGAGAAAAAAAGTTGCCGTTTCACTCGAAGCGTAAACCCTTGATGGCAATAGCAAAGAGACAACTACACGAAGTAAGGTTCATAGTTTTATTGGATGTATAAATTACAGTAAACATTTGCTTCCTAATTAAATTAACAAGGAAGGTGTTATGTGCGGAAAGAAAAACATTAACAGATTTCACTAGATGACCACGAATATAAGCTGTCACAACACTAGCATGATGAATAAGCATTGACGATGGGAAGCGAACGCTTCCAGCTGCCTCTCACTTCACTGCGTCTCAGAAACTTGAGATTGTGCGATCTCCAACACTAGAAGCACGGGAACACAGCACGCATCAAGGCCCCAGCTGTCTTGGCTCAACATTTGCACTTGCCACAAATTACTTCCAAGATATGGCGCAGGGTCTGCATACGCGCTTAGCCATACGGACAGCCATGCGCAGCCACGGCCAGGGTAGAGGAGGAGGCGCAAGTGCTAGCACTAGGGGCGGCGCCCATGGGCGTGCATCACCTGATGCTTTTGTCCCCTTCGCTTTTAATATATTAAGGCTTCCATAATTTCCTGTGTGTTCTGGTCCGTGTGACAAAACAAAACTGTAGCTTTCTCTGCTATTGGGCTGCATTCACAACCCCTACAATCTGCATGCGAGTGCAGGCCTCTCGAACCTTTCAAAGACTACCAGTGCTCTTGCGGCCTTATATTCACACAACGCCTGGTCTAGCCTCGCAACCTCGCAGGACAATGGCAACCTGTAAACAATGCATGCTTTACACAGAACATGTATACTCAGACTAGATTGTCTGAATATATATGACGCGGCTTTGATTCTGCCCAGCACCTGAGAAATATAGAAGTTTAAAGAAGTTTTTTTTTTTTTTTTTTTTTTTTGTCATTCTAAAGTGGCACATACCCAGCTCCCCAGGTTGGCATGAAAGAGGTCCATGAAGAGCAGCACATGCCCATTGTCCCATACCCATCAATCCAAGATGAACCCACGTCTTCTCATTATGTGTGTACTTATTATTTGAATTAATGAACTGATAAATTAATGGAAATGAAAGTGGATGAAGAAGCAACTGGCCACAGGTGGGACACGAACCCACATCTTTTCGCTACGTGCACGCATAATGCAAAGATGTGGGTTCGAGTCCCACCTGCGGCCAGTTGTTCTTTCATCCACTTTCATTTCCAATAATTTATCGTTTCTTTAATTCAATTAATAAGTACAAGTAATTTTCCCTATGCTGTTCTTGTTTGTTGGCTTCTGATTATATGAGTAATAAAAGCGCACCACTTGGCTTCCTTTCTTCTCGTTCCTATATTGTTTTTATTCTCTTCACCTGTAAAGCCTTTAGTCCAGAGTCAGCGCTCCTCTGTATGACCCACCTTAATTTATTCGTCCTCATCTTTGTTAGCGCTGCTTTTGCCAAGCATGACTGTCCATCAACTTGCCCAAGTTTCTCTGCTACTGCATGTGTACATGTTTCTACATCTTAATTTAAGATGCCAAAACAAGCTAACTAAAAAAAAAGTGCATCAATTATGAGTGCTGGCCAGAAGGGGCCCTAGCGCACAATTAAGTCTTTTAGTTCCCTCCCTCAACATGCAAGCCCCTTCACAACTCAGCACAAATGGCATAAGGAAAGTCACCTTCTGACCGTCACAGGCTTTGATGTTTATTCCCTTGAGGACAAGATCGAGATCATCCCTGTAGGCTGCACTGTAGTTTGCGTAAACAATGTCCCCTCTGGCTGGCCACTCAGCAGCAGGCTGTGTGTCTGCATTTCTCCACGGAGCCTGCGTACATTCCAATCCCCTTTTTTTTTCTGCACCCATTCAACCAGGGTGAACAGAACAGGCCAAGGTGACAGACATAAGAGCTCTCAGATACCGCACAAGTAAGCTCTGGCTTTTGCCTTTCGTAGCGCATCTAGCTTAGCTTTGCTTTTCACTTACCATCACTTTCTCCTGTTGGGTACTGTTTTAGTAGTACTCACCATATTTGATGTGTAAAGCCTACAAAAACTGGAGCTTTCTTACGTAGAGGGTAAGCCCTTTTACACTGCCAGAATGCATTTTTGCCTGCTCCCCACTCACTTTACTGGGCCTAATGTATTTGTGACTTAGAATCATGATTGACACCTTACTAGTGGAGGATGCAATTAAAAAAAAACTTGTTTTAAAACACAAAGAACCACTGGTTTTCAATTAATTAATTAATTTATTTATCTATACAAATTTCTACAGTGGCTATGACATTACTGTAGGGAAACACAAAATTAAGTACATCAAACACATAAATATGTTCGTACCAACTGCTTCAAGAATTCATTCTTTCCTTTAGCGATAAGAGAGTGGAATAAACTGAATGAATCCATTAGTAATAGCTCCTCATCAGATACATTTGCTAGTTCAGTGGAAAAACATCTCCTCGCCTTACAGCTCTGATATACTTACGCTGGTTTGTTACCGATCTTCAAAGGCTAACACTTTAATCTATAAGTGTTCTTTTTGTATGACGCATTATATGCATGACTGCATCCTGTTTATCATGTTTATTACGTGTTTTATATCATATGTTCTTACAGGTGTTCTTTTTTATTTGCTTTCTCCTTTTCTAAGATTCTTCCAGGTTATAGTATATTGTACCCATATATTGCATTTCTGATGAAATACTTAACGTATAGCAAAGACAAAACCTCTGCAATAACACACTCGTGAGTATATAATGCATTCATATTCTTTGTTCACAAATACTACCATTTGTACTTGCCCTTCCTGTTATAATGCCATGAGGGATTGACAGTATGCGAAATAAATAAATAAATAAATAAATAAATAAATAAATAAATAATACAAAATACGCAGCAGGTGCTTGACATATAGAAGAAAGCAAAACCATATGGCAATAAAACAAAGATGGTGAATTCGGCAATTAATCAGCACTGTGAATTTGTACTCGTATTATTTAATGCTCCAACACTGGGCACAGTGGGTTACATCGATGACCTACTGAACTCCAGAACTGCACAGATGTCCCTTGCCCAGCATGCCTGGTCCAGTTCAGCTGTTTTGCCACTAGGAACGGAATGTACGGGCAGAGTGGGGCTAGTTCCAACCTGTTCGCTGTCATCTGCTTCCGCGATCTGTTCGAACGATTGTGCTGCTATTTCAGCAGGCACAAAGCGCTTATATTGGGGGTAAATTAATAAATTCACATTAAAAAATAAAGCAAAATTTGTTAATGTTTTTCGTTTGAACAGTGAAATCACAGGAGGAGGAGCACTGCAAGAAAGGTTAACAACGAGCACAGGTGGCAGCTGCAATGCTAGACGGCATACATTTTTCTTTCCTAGCCTTCGTAGGAGACTGAAAAAATTGTTTTAAAGGATTTATAGGATAATCTAGCCTTTTTGAGTTGATTACAGAGCCTAATGTCAGAGATGACATTAGGATTTACTGCTGTGTGCCATTGTGAAAAGCAGAGGATTTGGTAAAAGTATTCGCAAGTAATTCTTGTGCCCAACGTGTACAATAAATTGACTGAGTCTGTTTCAAGGAAAGCTGAGCATAGCTTGTTTTTAATACTGTTGGATGTCTGGGTGAGTTGAAAGCTCGCAAAAGCGATCCCAGTGCTTTAATATGTGCTGTGCTGCAGCCTTGTGTCATGGAACTCTTTTCAAACTGCAAAGCTAGCTTTTCTGCGTGGTATGGTGGCAGCATAACGCTTGTGCGAAAGATACATACGCAATGAAGCTGTATGCGTAATTTGCTTTTCGTACTCACAACACATTCAGAGTTAAAACTAGTGGTAATCGTTCTGTCATTGAACGTTACGATGGTTTACAGCTTCTAAAGAGCGCAGAAGCAAACTTTACAATGTATACAATAAAACTGTTGTGAACTTTACAAGCCCTATAACCAACGTGGCCTAATGTGCAAGATCTGTGTGGTTTGCTACTGTGTGAAAAAGACAATAGGAGTGGCTATTTAACGCTATTTTAGAGATTAACAGACTTCACGCACCAACATTTTTCAGGTTCGGGCAGTCAACTTCTGGAGCCATGTGACCAATCAAAGCCTTGTGACATAACTGTCACTGTGTTTGCAAAAGTCATCAACTGTGCAAGCAGTTCATCACAACATAACAGACACCATTCTGATTACAATGCTACACCAGTCAACCACAGAGCAGCAGACGAACAGGTCATAAAAGCGACACCATCGGCCAACACTTGAATGAGAGTTGGTGCAGGTGACTCCCATAGAAGCTGGTTATCTATGCAGGTTTGGAGTTCCAGTAGGTCGTGGTTATGTCCTAGTGGAGAGCTTCAGGTTAATTTCCTATCACCTGGGGTTCTTTAATGTACACCTAAGTCTGAGGATGTGTTTCACTCTCATTGAAAATAATGCAAATGTTGTGTGTCTGTGTGCTTTTCAATGCTGCACTATTCTACATAACATAGGATATTTGTGCTAAATATTTTGTTTCATAAACCCTTGCATTTTGTTTTTTTTTTGTACTTCTGTGCAATTTCTTGTCATGGGATATTATGAATGAATCTGTGTTAACCAAAAATTATTTTTGCATATTTCCTACTTGTGCTTACACCCTTGCCCAAGGCCAGCAGCATTGTAAAAATAAATAAATACATCATAGGCAGGCAATGGATAGGCAATCTCTTGGTACGGAAATAAATCTGCCCATTTCATCAGCTTGATAGTTTATCAGTAGAACTTGGAGAATAGTTTGGAAAACACTTACCTCTTCAGAAAGCCCAATGTACTCCTTGATTCTTTCCACAGCGACAAGGCTAGTCTCAAGCAGAGCAAACATTCGGAATGTGTACGATGCCGCATTTGACACCTGGAATAAATGGTGCTTTAGTGCCACACTTCTGCTTACAGCTATGGTGAGGTTGCCGTTAGTTAAACAGGTAGCTGCCAGGGCTTTAGTGACACAGCATATATTTTTTGAGCACAGCAGTGAAAGCAAGGATAAGTGAAGCAAGCATGGTAACAGTGGCATGTGAAATGTGGCTTGGTGACTTAAGACTGACCTCCAGGGTATACGACAACACGAGGCCAATCATTCCTGGGCTCAGAGAATTTCTCCCAGCAATGGTCAACATTGATGCTCCCAAAGACACCACGAGTGCCAGTGTATTGGCAATGGTTAGTCTGCAGCTGTAAGAAGCAAAGATTTTTCATTGCTTTGGTTATCACAATTCATCTCTTCTAGAACTTACAGAATATTAACCTTCTACAGACTGTACCATGTTACATTACAATAAACAAATTACGTATGAGGTGACTAAATTTTTATGACTGGGAATGCCCTCTCAGGTGCAATCGCAGAGTGTGCCAAATTACTCATGTGGTTCCAGTTGCTGACAGGAAGAATCAAGCATAAAATAACAATTTCCTGTGTGGCCTTCAAATGAACATAAACAAAGCCAGCTATTGGCTGCACACAGCTTATTTTTTCAGCACTGCTCTCTCATGTTCTAGTTGGTGGATCCACATGCTGTTTGTTTAGTATGATCAAGTTGAAGTAGCATGCAGTTGACCTTGTTGTTCAAGAAGGCATGCAAGACATGTACTTATTAATGATAAAAGGATCATCTTTATAGATGACACTCCCCTAGAGGTGGCACAATTGGAACCTGCCTTTATAATGGCTTCTTGGTGCTCCGAAAAAATAGAACAGTTGGTTGTGTCCGCTCTTTCCTCTCACGTCCTTCCATTTTTTCCACGCCCCTTACGGTGAATGTTTTGCATGTAAACTATAAAAAGTTGCAGTTTCGCCCCAAAAATGAAGCATCGATTGTGATAGAAAATTAGTGAACAGCTATACAAAGTAAGGACAGTAGTTTTAATGCTCGTATAAAGCTGGAAACATAGGCATACTAACTAAATTAATAAGCACGGTGTCAAACACACACAAGCAAACATGAACACATCTCAATCAATGATTGCGAGATCTCGCTGTCAAAACAATGGAGTGAGGAAACATGGCAGCAGCAGCGAGCAAATTGACCTTCATGCTGCCTCTCGCATCAACGTGAACTAAACTGCGAAAACAGAGTGCATGGCGGACTCCGATGGTGCGCTTCCTTCCCACTTTCCTCCATTGCGTGCACAAGATTGAGCCACTATCGCTGACTCACCCTTCGATGCTTTCACTCGCACGTACAGCATATGGTGCGCAGCGATGATTTTATCACCCTTCGACTTCATATGGAACCTCACAGCGATGGCAGAAATGTGCCCAGAGTGTCCATATAGTTACTATCGCAATAAAATTCAGTATGAACCAACTAGCCTGCCAAAAAGTACTTCCCATATGGCTCTGAAGTGATGCAGTCATTGGCAAACACGATCACTTGAGTGTACAGTCCAGTCCACTGTTAAAGGGAACCCTCAAATGTGCACATCTCACTTTGCTGGCACAGTAGTTTCAAATGGCTACACTCTGCACAGGTGTGCCAAAAGGAGTCGGAGCTACCAACCACAAGTTATGTGCAGCATACCTAGGCAATGGTGCTCTTGTAAGAAAGGAAAACCCAGACATACTCTGTGCTCAAGTGTTCACTTTAACAGTAGACTCTTCTCTGCCTGCCTTCATGGGTGCAGTCCCACAAATGACTTAGGTGTCGGAGAAAACCTTATTCACTCGGTATCCTACTTTGGTGAGTCAACCTACTTCATTCCATAGCCTGTGCTATTCATTGTATTTCGCCCAGGTGGCTTATTGCACAAAAGGTGTAACAAGTGCCCTTTTTGTATGTTTCACCTACTGTGTTCTTTAATTTATTCCAAGAGCATTCCAGACAACACCATTATTTGCCTATAATTCAATAGTGATACAGTCATACGTCATTAAAATGAAATGATTTGTACTAAACCAATCAATTTAACAAAGTAATTGTGATTCCTCTAGAAAATTCCTGCGGAAGTCCATGCATTTAATATCCTGTTCTAATGAAGCAAAATTTTCCTTTGTATGAATATAATTAATGATATAAGTTAACGACGTAAATTACGAGATTTCGCTGCTACACTCTAATGCATCCTCAAGTCAGACGCCTGTTGACGTAGTGCACATTTTGCGGTTGAAGCCATACTTCGCTCGCAATTCTTCGCCTACCATGCGCTGAGACGGCACTTCGCCACCCAGGGGGGTCTTGTTACGGAAGGATGAAAGAAGAGAAGAAGAAGATCGGAGACGCTGGCTGCAGCATGTTGTTGGTGGTCAGGCACCTCAACTACTCTGATTCATACTGTATATATATATTGTAAATATAGTCTTTGTATACTTGCAACATCCCCGTAACAAAATCTTTTTGGTTCAGAAAAAAGGAACGAGCCATGATTAGGCTGATACCTGATGACACACAACATTGTCAACAACCTATGTGACGCAGCACCTCAGAACTCCCAAAAGCTCTTGGCTACCTGGGCAATGTGCCAAACCAGATGGGTGATAAGAAAAGTGGAAAATTACAAAATATGGACCTTGCTCTTACTTTTGACTACAGCTCTGCTTATAAACATTTTATGGACGTCATGAATGTGCTGGCACAGCTGCCTTTTATTTTGCATCAATTTCGTGTGACACCCATCACTGGACACAAGGAACAAACACTCTACATAATCGGAGGCTTTCCACCACTTTCATTTCTCCTTAATTATCATTTCAACCCCTCCATTAGAACTACAAATAACTTCCCCTATGCTTCTCCTGGCTTCATTATCCGTTGGCTTCATGTGGTTGTGGCTAACAAAACTGAGTTCCTCAGTTCCCCTTCTTCTCGTTCATTGCATAGCGAGGGTCTCAAATTTGGCAGGTTTGGTGCCTTCAGGCAGCGTAAGAGGGTTCATTAGCTGCCTGCTTCTAAAGTTCATGTACTGCGTAGCGCCATCAGTCAAAAGAATGTTCTACATCCACTGCCATGGCCATGAATGGTGCTGGCTAATGTACCCAGGGTTACACACACATAAATACCCAAGGATGTGGACGTGTGAACAGCCACTGCTGTAACATCATTAGTGGTGCAACACACACGTAATGTGGAGGTTGCGAGTTCAGCTCCTACTGGCGGCAAGTTCTTTTTCTGTTTACTTTAATTCCCCTTTAGATTACAATTCCTACACTTCAATTAAACTTACAAATAACTTCCCCTACGCTTTCGTTGGCTTCATATGGTGGTGATTAATAAAAATAGGGGCCCTCAGTTCCTGTTCTTCTCATTAAAGTTTTAGTAGTATATTGACATGCGTACTTGTTTACCTTTTTTGGGTGACCATTCAAGTCCGTCTTTCCTCTGGGCTAGGACGGCACCAAGGAAGTAGCTTAGGCCTCGGTGCCACCCTAGCCCAGAGGAAAGACGGACTTGAACGGTCACCAGAAAATGATAAACAAGTACACGTGTCAATATTTGTGCTACGATCTGTGCCACAGCTTCGCACTCTCCTGCATGCACCTCTGCTCTATCAGGCATTATGCCTACAAAGCAAGAGTTGATTCACTTGATGTGAAATAGTCTAAGTTTTCTGCCAATTTTTTTTGCCTGTTAAATATTTTACTTATAAATACTTTCAAACAAGGTTGTAACCAACAAAAGTGTTTATCAGATTGTGGAGTTATTCAGACTGCTGCTACCTAAAAAACATCACTTTAAGAAAATTCTCTAATATAATTTTTGGCTAAAACTATGCTTTCATTATATCAATGCTGAAATGTATGTGTTGCAACATGCAGTAAATAATTCATATGAAAACACAGGCTTGAGATTTTTGTCCTGCATTTGCAACAGGCTTTATTGCAATGTTCTTATTGAGTGAGTGGGTTTGCAGTACATTAATTTCAGAAGCACTGGGGTTCAGAGCTAATGGAAATGTTAGCTGCTCAGTGGTTGAGACAAGCAGGAGATGTAGGGAGCATTGGTGGAAAAAAGAAAGCAGGGAGGAGATGGGGGATGGGATTGTCACAGGCATAGGTAACTTTATGAGATGAAGCAGAGTGTTCGATTACAACAAGGTAGTACGTACGTTAGTAGCTGTCAAAGGCTAGGTAACTATTTGTTGTCACTTTAATCAAAACGGGTGACATTAGAAATCATCAACATCACCAGAGCAGATGTCAAGAAAGGTTCAAAATGAAGTCATTAATGCAGCAGCCTCACCAGTCCAAGGAAATGGAGTGGTAGCAGCAGTTGATATTGGCATCCACATAGCATTCCAGGGCACTGATGAATTGCTTGGTGACACCAAATGCTTGCACAGAGACCACACCTGCAATGCTCTCACTGATGTGCGACAGGATGGGAGAGCGTGTAACTGACCGCAGCCGCTGGACGTGCCGAAATGCTGGTAGCGACACTATCTGCACAGGAAGCCGTCATAAACAATTAATTCCTCTCTAGAGACCCTTTCCTTTGTGCAGTGACATCAGGGGGCTTCTGAGCAGGTTTCAGATTTCTGAGCGAACAAGTGCAGCATAGTGATGGTCACTACTGGCCTTTCTCCCAAGGCAGCACTCATATCCCTGTTCATTGCTACTGATGCCACTGTGGCTTCTACGACGGAAGCATTCTGGTACTATTCACATGCAAATTGGTAATGCTAGTGCAGATGCAGAGCATGGAATTGCTGCAGCCAAAGGTACAGGCTTGCCACAATGTACAGAGAAGAAGTGGCACGGAATGTAAAATTTTGGCATAAGCTTGAACCTTCCTAAATTCCAATGATACTTCCATGTGCTCCTTAGAGAAAATTTTATTCAGTGAATGCGCCTCAGTAATTGGAAAGGTTTTACACTCAATGAGGTGTAGAGGCCAAGAAGGTAAGATGGTTGGAGCAGGGGACGAGTTTGCTAGAGCAAAAATAGTCAAGCTCATGCTGACGTAGCATCCGAGATAACTCGAGTCCCCTCGAGTACACTGAAATCACAGGCTAATGAAAAGTCACACATAAAAAGTCACACAAAAGCGACATCATAAAGTGAAAAAACAATATCAACATCAGCTGATCATAGCTGCTGGCATCACGACTGCACTCTCCAGGTACAATCAAATCCCATTAATTTGACCCTTAGGAGATCACTAACTTTTTTCTAATGATTCGAAAGGTAGATTTAACAAATTGTGACAAAGTGATTGATGATGATGATGAATGTGGTGTTTTGTGGCGCAAGGGCCAAGTATGGCCAAAGAGCCCCAGGCCAGTGTTAATGAGTTTGCAGTGAAGCGATGAATTACGAATGGTAGATCTGTCGTGGCTGTAAAGGGGCCTAAAATATGTTCGCTGTAATGTGCGTGAAACCTATATGTAATAAAATTATGGCAATGGCTAATGAGGTGTTCTGTAGACACACAATATACATTGTGAAAGAACAACGATACACTAAAATATTATGTCACATGCAAACATTTGCAAGAAGCACTTCTGCCTTAACATGGCCCTGTTAAGCCATGCAAGGGCCTAGAGGCATCTGCTATACAAAACGACTATCACAGCGGCATGCTCTGGAGAGAGGATGCACTATGCTACAAATTTATTGGGCTAATAAGGTGTAATACGACATTGTTCAAGAAACCTAGGAATGCTTTGGTGTCAAAAAATGTTTCTGAACGAAGAAACATTACCGGATGAAGAGGGATGTGCTTCCAGTATACTGGAGGAAAACGTTTCTTTTTCTCAGCTTCGACTTCCCAACACTCCAGGAGCACGTGGAGAATGGTCATCCTCACCCCACATCTACCACGGGTTGGAGGTTCATTTCCAGTAAGTAGAAAATTATGGGCGCCATATGTGCATCCTATTCCGAGACGACGGAATAGTATGTCAGTTCGTCTTGTTTTCATTGGGGTGAGCCAGAAACCTAACTGTGGCTTAATCATGTGAAGCTTATGATTTATTTCCGCGTCCCACAAGCGTTGCCAGTGGCTTTGCAGTTTCTTTCGTAAGAATGGCTTAAGATCTGTGGCAGGGACAGCTGCGGTAGGATTATTGGCTTGCGATATAATCAATGTGGCCATTTGGTCTGCTAGTACGTTACCCTCCATGCTTCTATGGCCAGGTACCCGGCATATAATGACATGCTGGTTAGATATATATGCTCTACACAACTGAATAGAGCTCAATAAGTACAGGATTTTTGTGTTTACAGAACGACATTAAGACTTTTACGACACTTAGGGAGTCTGTAAATATAATTATTTTTTTGTGATTTCCTTATGTGTTTCCCGTAAACCGTAAAGATACTTGTTTCCGGGTGCAGTACAGCAGATTCCGTGAAGGATGGATTGACGGCTGCATAAGATACCCCGGCATGTGACCTAGAAGCGTCTGTGTAAAACTCTGTGCATGAGCACTTGGACTGGAGTTCTAGGAAATGAATTCGGATTTCGAGCTCTGGAGCATGCTTTGTGACTTCTAGAAAACATACAGTCAAACCTAGATATATCGAACGCGGATATATTGAATTATTGCATATATCGAACACTTTCTATATCACCTGGAAAATCACATGCATGTTTTATTTTGTATATTGAATGGGGTTGGACGTAAAATGTATATATCGAACTCGGCCACCCGGGACCAGGTGCACTCTGTCGACAGGCAGTGAGCTTTCCCGCAACACCCCCGAAGATAGCGGTGGTGCCATGGGCATTTCCGACTGCTGCGCGCTATAATTGCACACATTGATCGCGCCGAAGGCGCCATATGAAAGTAGCGGTGTATGCATGTGGTGGCTTGGCTAGTTCAACAACGTCAACAGTGCATTCCATTTGCCGCACTGACTCCTCCTCGGTGCCGTGTGCGGCGAGGACTGGCGGTTTGCATCCATAAAGATGCGCGAGAGCGCAAGTTCACTGGGCACACTCATAGACGCCTTGGCAGGCACCACTTAATACTTTGTTATTGAGAGTCTTTCAAAATGCTTCAATTGATGAACAAGGAGATCTCAGCAGAAGTAGCGGCCAAATGAAGACGCTGCCGAGGTTAATCCCACAAGTGCTGATGTTGCCCCACTCCCGACTTCAACTGTGGCTGTAGCTGCTTTGGCCCTTCTCCACCCTTACTGTGGTACAATAGAGAGCACTGGCCTATCACCTGTGGATCGTTTAGACTAAGTTGAGGACTCTGTGTTAAAGCACGTGGCTGCCAATAAGAAGCACGCTACACTGCTGCAGTACTTTCAGCCAAATGAATACATTGTGAAGTTTCAAGTGAGTATTTACTGTGCCACAATTGGGGTGCAATCGGGGATCGTTGTTGGGAGTGTGCGTTCAGTTGTGTGCGCGTGATTGGCCTAGACCGCGCCAACTTCGTGAGGCAAACGAAGCCGGCGTGGCCTACGTACGTGAAGTGCAATCGACCGCGCACTCCCAGCTGACGATGTCTGCACGGCCAAGGCCAATTGCGTGCGGCGCAACCGAACGCATGCTCCGAACAACGATCCCCGATCATGCCCTTGGTTCATTTATTGATTTGCAGAAGTTCTTGATGCATTCTTTTACGTGATTTTATATATAGAATTATGGCTATATCAAACTATTTTGCAATCACCATGCTGTTCGATATATTGAGGTTCTACTGTATATACCATTCAACCACTTGCCACTTGTTACCACTTGCAAGGTGGTAACAGCTTGGTTGGAGGCATCAGGCGATATTCCATGAGTGGGACATCTATTTCATCACTAAACTCCCTCACACGCACTGAGAGAGACTGTTTTACAGAGGAACGATTACAAAAAAGTGTAGCAGCACACATCATATCGTTAACAGTATTAGAACACAGATGTTCATGATTAGAGTGAATTTTGAGAAAATATGTGAGGCTGATGTATGTTCTCTGCAGATGGAGTGACCACTAATTTGATTCTACGTATAAACTTTCAATAGGGCTTGTTCTGAAAGCGCTACCGGCCAGACAGATACTTAGACGGTGGATGGGATTTAGCATCTTTAGCGTGCTCGGGGCGGCAGAGTTGGATACCACAGAACCATAGTCCAATCGTGATCAAATGAGGCTCTTGCAAAGATTCATTAAACACTTTCTGTTGCTACACCATGTTGTGTGGGATAGAATTTTCAGTAAGTTCATTGTTTTTAGACCTTTCACTTTGAGATATGTTATGTGTGGAACGAAAGTAAGCCTAGAGTCAAGTATAATAAGTAAAAATTTGTGCTCTTAGTTGACAGGTATTTGTTGCCCACACAGTTCTACACAAGGATTTCGAACCAGGCCTCTCGTTCTTTTAAAAAGGACACAATAACTTTTGTGAGGGTTAACTTTAATCCCGTTTTTGTCCCTGCTGTAAACCCTGCTGTACCAGTCTCTCGTGTACTGCGAGGTTACAGGACTTGAAGCCTATTTGTATGTTGCCCACGTAGATGGAAAAAAAGATAGCTGGTGGTAATGAAGTGCAGAGTGTGGTCATCCTAAAAATAATGAGCATGCAGCTGAGCATGCCTCCCTGGGGTACACATGTTTCCTGTATAAATGGCCATCACAATACATTGCCAATTTTGACGCTGCAGGTACGATTATACAAATAGCTGTCTATTAGGTTTAGCATATTTCCACGGATGCTTATATGCGACAAGTCTCGCAAGAATACGTAACGTGTCCACCCCCCACGTTGAGTCTTACGCCTTCTCCATATAGAGGAATATCGAAAGTAAAAACTGTTTATGTACAAATGCATCACAGATATTTCCTTCAACTCGCACAAGGTGATTAGTTGTGGATTGTCCTTCTCTGAAGCCACCCTGAGAGGGATCAAGCATTTTGTTCAGTTGAAGGAAATCTATGAGTGACCGATTAATAAATTTTTCAAATAGCTTATAAAAAGTGATCGAATTCACATCTTTTTCTATTCTTAAAGTAGTCTGCAATGTCATTTTGCTTCTTGCACTCAAAGCGTGGCTCAACTAGCAAGTAAAGAAAGATGTTTAAGCGCTGCCCCAGAGTTTGACTTTCACATTGCTGACACTGTCGTCATCAGTTAGTGGCCCATAGACTGGTAATATTGTCGATGCTGACAAAATCCTCAGAATAGACAAAAGCAGGAGTACGTTTGCTGAATGTCTTGTATTTTCAAGCTGTTAGTAACTGCAGCATGTATGAGGGGGTGCCAGTGGAAGTCAGCGGAGATCGACTTAAATAAAGTGGCATGCCTTCGCATTAGAATTAAAAGAGTTGTTCTTCCAAATCAATGCATAGTTTCTCGTCTGGACTTTCCTGTATGTTCAAATTAAGTAAATGTTTTAATTAACCAAGGCTGAATCAACAGGAGTAAACTGTGTTTGGCTACATCAACAGGAGTGAACTGTATTTTGCTGTTGGTGTTACTGGAGTCACAGAGAGGTAAAATCTTCAATTGACAATGTGTTGGCACAAAGTTTAAATCCTCATAGGGCTCTGTGGATATTTTACTTTGTAAGCTTCTCACAAAACACTTTTTGAGCGCAGTCAAAGACACTAGCAGACATTGGTAAACCCCAGCAGACATCGAAACAGCCAAGGAAATGAGCCCATAAGAGTTTTAAAAAATGTTTCCTTGGACAAGTTGGTTCATAAGAGAGAAACAAAAATCGCAGTGCAAGGATGAAGTGCACAGTGGAGTGCTAACTTGTTACTAAGGTTTATTGAAAAAAATCCAAGTTTTGCCTGAAAGGCGAAACATCGATTGTGATAGCAAATTAGTAGACAGCTATACAAACTAAGGATAGTAACTTTATCATCCGTATCAAGTTGTAAACATTTGCTTATTAACTAAATTAACAAACATGCTGTCAGCGCACACAGGCAAACATGAACACATAACACTCAATGACTGCGGACACTAGCTGTCAAAACGTTGGCGTGACGAAGCGCGGCAGTAGCAGCGAGCGAAGTGACCTTCGTGCTGTCTATTGCTTCAACGCAAACTGAGCGATGAGAACACAGCACGCACAAAGGTAGCAGCTGACGACGCACCTAAACTAAAGACATGGTGCGTGTGGTGGTGCAATATGCAGTTGCTGCCACAGTACAATGCTGTCTCCCCTTCATCCCCTCCCCCCGGTTCCTGGCGCGTGATAGAAGACTGTATGTTTCCTCCCTGCATTCCACTCTTGCGGATGCGAGATTGAGTTGTGATTGTCGGCTTCCCTTGCACGCTTTCACTCGCACATACACTACAACAAATGCTGCGCGGCAATGGCGTTATTGCCCTTATACTTTACACGGAACATCACGGCGATGCCAACAGCAACAATGTGCCTGGAGTGTCAATATAATTGCTATCGCAATAAAATGTTGCACTTTAAATTGAAGCACATGACTAGCACTTGGTATCACATTGCTGTTTATGTGAGAACAAGGTGACCAAGAAAAAAACACACAAAGAACAGAGCCAACCACGTCAGCACAGACTGCCATGGTGGAAACCTACAGACTAGCATAGTGGTATGAACAAATGGCAATTCACAGTGTTGAACATTAGGCTTAAATGTTTCAATGCAAGGTAAAATGATGCACATGCACAAAACCAATTAAAGAAATCCTAATTAAAAACTCACAAAGCTGGCCACCAAAGACCTATAGAATTACATACCTAACCAGATGAAACAAGACTGAAAAAGCAAATGCTGTATTACAAACCAATAATCATGAAAGGCATGTTGAATATCGAAGGTAAGTAAGGTGAAAGATTTGGTTAGTTGGGTTTCAGATCATGAGGTCATAGCCGGTGTATTGGAACAAAACAAAAACAAAAACGAAAAAAAAACCCAATATTTTTCCCTGGGACAAAAACGTAACTGAGACGTTATTCATTATTGTGCTTCGAAGTGAAACTGAAATATTTTTTATAATTTTTCGGTTTCAGGGGAAAGTCAGCGCATACAGTTACACCTGGATATAACAAATTTCAATATAATGGAATTCTCAATATAACGAAGTATCTACTTTTTCATAACTTCTCGTCCATAGAGCACCATGTGTCCAGAACCTCAAAATAACAAAGTGCATTTGTATGAGATTTCAATATAATCAAATTTCACCGCCGCCGCAAAAAATGCTGAGACAATAAATGCAAACTTCCGCGGATGCAGATCATAAAATGATTGAATTACAAATGGCTGTTTGCACATGTACCTCTCAGATTGAGTGCCACGCGGCAAGAGCGACCACCGAAGCGGAGCCATATCATGTTCCGTATAAAGTCCAAGTGCGATAAGATCCTATCGCGCCCCTCACACTGTGTGCTTTAGGTGCGAGTGAAAGTGCTCGAGGGTGAGAGAAGAAAGATGGTGGCTTCGCGAGTACCGCCTTCCCGCACGACCAAAGGGAAAGAGGAGGAGGGGAGTGAGCTCGCGGTAAGGTGATTAAGCGTCTGTGCGTGAGGCGGGGCAGGGAACGGTAAGTTGGCGCACATCTCCGCCTTCGCTGTGTATGTTTTTAAGCATGGTTGAGCGTATATGCAGCAGCACACCCTGCTTTAGAGGTAATCTGCTGCATCTCCAAAAAGTGGGCATGCCGAGACGAGACGGCATTGCACCACGTAATTTGTCTTACCACGAGATTTGTATTGGAGGTTGCATAATCTAGAGTTTCGGTGACCCGTTGGAGTGAGAGGCAGACGAAGCATTCGCTCCCCTTAGCCGGCAGTTTTCCTGATAATGTCGTCCCAGTTCGGGCAACACTATCAGCTACTGGCCCGAGTGCATGTGAAAGCATTCTTCACTTAATGCTTCACTTAAAGGGACCCTGAAACGCTTTTGACGATTTTCTACAAACGTACTGAGTCGTTAGAGCAGGTCCTTCTGATAATTAATTGACACATCTAAGTGCTCCGCGTAAAGCGTGTAATTTATTATAAGGTTTTAAAAATGCACATCGCTGCCGATCGCAGCGCACTGCTCGGCGGAATTTTAAGCCGCCCCTACCCATATGACCGAAATCACCCATATGACATCAGTGGGGCGAGCTATCCGATTGGCTGATCAGGGCGCGTGATCGATAATTTTTCCAACTTTATGTAAACAAATGATCTTCGTAATAGTTGGAATGTTAGTTAATTTGTTTTTTTTATAAAAAGAAAGTAACATAAAGAGAATGCACAAGAACAATTTTTCAGTACACCCAAGCACTTCCGGCAAACAGCAATGGTCGTCTGCTTGTATACAACGTACCTTGTTTTGAAGAGAGCTCTGCGGTCAGAGTCGGTCTCAGTCTTTTCGCGAGCACTATGATTCGACTTTGTTGCCTTGTGGACTGCAAAAGTAGCGACTGGCAATATGTCAAGCTGTGACATCACGTCCCTCTGCAAGGCAGCGTACGAGCGAACTGGCTGCTGCGCATCGGACTGCCGCTATCCGATCGGCGCCAGGATTTGCGCGTTTGTGGCCGTCACTTTACACCGGAAGATTACTAACGCAATAGCGTTTCGCGAGTCCGGTATTAGGGCAAACGCAAGCGCAAGGGGAGAGGGTCAGGCCGCTTGACTGTGCCGTAACGGGATGAGCCATGAGATGAGCAGAAGGGCAAATGTGAATCGTCTGCACGGTGCAGCCACCTGGTGGCACAGAGCTCAACCATACACAGTAGCAGCAACGAAGTGTATTCTTCTTTGCTGCTGGTGTGTATTTATCGCAGGAGTGTAATCATCAACACGTTGTTTTTATAAATGTTTAAAATGTTTTACACTTGGTTAGAGCAATATTAGCGCTTTGTTTGGCTGGTTAAGCGCTTCGCCAACAAGTGTCTGGACCGTGCAGACCGATCAGGCCGCTCATGTACGTCTACGCTAAAGTTCCTTCATCAGCTTGAGTTTATGCCTCCAGTCATTTGCCGAAATGATCAGCTTGCCTGTGGTTACCGGAATACCGGACACGTTCGGCGCTACGACAGATTGCTCGCAACACACGCTGCTTCGATAGCTCCGCTTGGGGTCGACGGCCAAGCGGCAAGCGGAGAGGTCTCGCGCGGGCGGGGGCGGGCTCCAAAACAACCGGAAGTGGACGATGTGACGTCGCATCGTGACGCCGAACCAGTGAAGGCGGAGCTTAGTCCCGCTCGCTCGGCGAACGAGTAGAGGAGGAAAAGCATGGCTAGGGAGGAGGGTAACTTCTAATCGCTTGTAGCTCCATTAATACGTAACGCTTCACTTAAATTGTGGTGCGAATGTCCTACTTAAGCTGTACCCTACGCGTCTGCAAAATTTGTCCGAACCGTTTCAGGGGCCCTTTAATACGTACCACCGAGAAGATATCAGCGACGTACGTGGCATAAAATTGCACCATTCATCACCAACTCCTAATTTTATCAAAATGAATTGTTTTCAAATTCAAATTTGAATTTTTCAATTGCCCAATAATTAAGAAAATTCTGCAGCCCCTTCCTGTGTAATAAAAATCGATCGGCCACTATATATATTGTCACGAACAGATGCAAAGACAAGGACGTTGTAGTGGGGCTGGGTCAGAGTCTCTCTTGTCTTGGCCTAACCACCTTGCGAGCCATGACAGAGGTTTATCAATATCATCATCGAAAGACCTGCTAATATCTGTGTGACCTGTGCAGTCTTGACTAGCCAAGTGCGAGCCGTTTACTGTTGAGGAAATCCTCCCCGCAATATGTTTTTGGTAGAGGTTGCTGGCTCTATTCCTCCTGGCCCTGTATCTGCAGAGCGAATGCTCTTGTTTCCATGGCCATTTGCACATATTGCGGTACGGACAACAATCATGACGACGATTGGCTCCTATTGTATGAGCACGCAGCAAGCACCACAGGTAAGATGAGATGCTAATGCTTGCCAACATCATTTTCTACCTACGGGGCGGGCACATCGCACGTGTGGTTTAACATGCATGAAGAACTGATAAGTTGGGACATATGCAAGGAGAAGCACGAATTGTTTGGCCTATCGGTTGTACGACAAAGGACAGCCCGGCACGAATTCATGGCCACAGCTCAGACATCGACGGAATCGTAAGTCGCATATATCCGGGACGTGCTAGCCGCGCCATTCACAGAGACATGCCAGAGGCGGACAAGGTTGGCCACGTGTTAAAAGGCATAGCTGACGACGCCTTCAACATACTCATGTGTAAGCATTGCAGCACAGTTTACTCCATCATAACAGAATGCTGTCGGTTTGAACAAGCAAAAAGCAGGCGCGTTACTCACCACTTTACCAGACTTCCAAACACGGCTGCAACATCCTCATGTGAAGATCCCGTGACATCCTCTCCGTTACAGACACCTAACAACTTAACCAGGATTGTTTGCAACCTAACCAGGAGCTCAAAGCCATGGCTCCAGCCACTTATCCGGCACCTTCATGACCATTTGGCGAAAATATCCCTCATTCAAGCCATTGTCCATGAAGAGGTTGCGAATATTGGCATTCCACAAGCCACCTGTCATGCACCTCTGCCCATGTACACTTCCAGTCCTCACACTGAAGACTACACCGCCCCAACTGTTGCTGCTGCCGCTTCCACTCCCCAGTTCACACCCCGCTACAGAAACCCATCTGAGTGAGGACGCCAGATGATTGACCAATCTGTTTTTCTTGCTCTCGTGTCGGCCACATTTCGCGCCACTGACGCAATCATTGGTATTAGCGACCAAGCTTCCCCGGTGACCACCACCAAGACAGTGGCCTGTCCTTCAGCCCATCTCTTTTCGACGACCACCTTACGGCCCATGAACCTCACCGTCTATCTTTGGGCTCTGCACCGATGTACGCCAATATTGCCGCTCCAGGACACTGGTCTAGCCGATCGCCGTCACCTCAGAGTCACTAGTTGCGTTCCCCTCAACGTCGTAGCGCTCCGTCCCCTGCTTACTCTGGCCACCACCCAAGAAACTAGCCAGTGCTCCAGCAGGTGAGTCTGCATTGACGACAAGGACCAAAAAACCTCTATTGACCCCTACTTCAAGACACAATTTGCTCAGTGTTCTCGTCGACGGAGCAACCGTTACTGCTCTCATTGATACTGGCACCCGCGTATCTGTTATAAGTACTGCGCTCCAACGCCGCCTTTGAAAAGTGCTCTCGCCTGCTGTCTCTCCTACTGTGCGAGTAGCTGACGGTACCCGAACACCGGTTCTTGGAACGTGCACTGCCTGTGTTACTGTTGCCGGCCACCACATTTCAGTTCTCTTCGCTCTTCTCGACGCTTGCCCACATGATGTCATTCTTGGTATTCACTTCTTGGCCACCCGCTCTGCCCTCATCGATTGTTCTACTGGAATTTTACGGCTCAAACTACCATTGTGACCTGATGGTGCCGCATCACGTAACATGCGTCTACGTTCTGTGGCGTTTCTATGACTACCTGCTCAGGCTGCTGCCTACGTCCTTTTGTCACCATTTCCCTCAGTCCCTGATGGTGACTATGTGGTCGCTCCCCTCAGAGATCTGATCCTCTCACGCAACATCGCACTTCCTCACACCATAGTGGTTGTTGCCAACAACAGAATGATGCCTCCAGTCCTCAATGTTTCTAATTCGACCCATTTTCCTCCTCAAGGTATTTCGCTAGCCGAACTGTCACTGCTGGAAAAATGTTCACTTTCTGTATTCGCTGCTGGCACCGAGACTGTGCCCCAACCTGTCATACCAGCGCCAACAAGGGCACTCCTGAACAAAATGATGTCCCCCAACCTCCTACCTTCCCAAAGTGAAGCACTCCATGCTGTCCTGTTTTCCTACTTTAACATTTTTGATGTTGAGAACAGTCCACTAGGCCATACACATGTTGTGGCCCACCGCATCGACACTGGAGACGCCAGCCCCTTTCACAAGCACCCTTACCAAATGTCTCACTCTGAGCGCCAAGTCATCCAAAAGGAGGTAGAGAAAATCCTTGACAAAGATGTGATGGAGCCTTCCTCTAGCCCTTTGGCATTCCCTGTGATGCTTGTGAAAGAGGACAACAGCTGGCAGTTTTGTGTCCATTATCGCCATCTCAATCAGGTAACGAAGAAGGATGTGTATCCTCTCCCCCGAATTGATGATGCGCTTGACTGCTTCCAAGGTGCCAGATATTTCTCATCGCTAGATCTCCGCTCGGGATACTGGCAAATTGCCGTCGATGACCGCGACCGTGAGAAGACCGCTTTCATCACACCTGATGGCCTCTACCAATTTCAGGCCATGCCTTTTGGGTTGTGTACCACACCTGCAACTTTTGAACACATGATGGACACTCTTTGATGTGGTCTTTAGTGATTAACCTGTCTTTGTTATCTAGACGACGTCATCGTTTTCTTGCCCAGCTTTGAAAGCCGCTTCCCTCGTCTGTCGGTCATTCTTGACATATTTTGCCGGGCTGGCCTCCAGCTCAATTCCTCTAAGTGCACTTTTGGGCACCGCCAGATCAAATTACTTGGACATTTAGTTGATGCTACTACTGGTGTCCAACGAGACCCTGACAAAGCCGTGCCGTCTGCGAGTTCTTGGTTCCTCGGTCCACGCATGAAGTACGCAGCTTTCTTGGGCTCTAGTCCTACTTTCACTTCTTTGTTCTCAACTTTGCAGACATTGCTTGACCCCTCATGGACCTCCTCAAAAAGGATGCGACCTTTTCTTGCAGCGCGGACCAAGCGACTTTCTTTGCATTGCTGATTTCTGCACTCACATCACCACCTGTGCTGGCTCATTTTGACCCAGCTGCTAGAACACAGCTTCGCACCGACGCCAGTGGCCATGGCATAGGTGCTGTGCTTGCCCAAACACAGAACGGAGCTAACCGTGTTGCCTCCTGTCAGAGTTGTGAAAGCACCATTACTGAGTGGGAGTGCCTAGCTCTTGCCTAGGCTGTTGCGAAATTCCGTCCGTACCTATATGGACGGTTCATGGTCATAACAGGCCATCATGCGCTCTGCTGGCTCTCAACACTTAAAGACCCCACAGGGAGAGGGAGGGGGGAGAGACAAAGGAGAGGAAAGACGGAGGTTAGCCAGTGTAAGTACCGGCTGGCTACCCTGTGCTGGGGAAAGGAGTAACGGGAATAAAAGGAGAAAGAAGAAGAAGAAAGAAAAGAGGGAACCAGAAAATTCACACAGTAACGCGATACTATGCGCTACAACACTCAAAGACGGTCACACAATTCGCATGTCCTTAAAAACTTCAGCAAAGCCCTTAGGCCTTGAGTGCCCACAGGGAGGCTTGGCTGTTGGGCATTACTATTACAGGAGTGCACTTTCTCGGTTGTGTACAAATCTGGCAAGTTACACACTGACGCCGACTACCTATCCCGTCACCCCGTTGAACCATCCAACTCCAGTGAAACAGAACCCGACACCTACGTCTTATCACAGACTTCATATCGTTTCTTTCTCTTATTGACCGTCTGCAATCCAGCACCCTCGACTCCTCACTCAACATGTTCTTGCTTCAGGATAACATTCTTTACCGCCGCAACATGCACCCCGACGGCGCAGAACTTCTGCTAGTTGTCGCACGTCATCTACGCAGAGATATCCTCTTTCAGTTTCATGACGGCCCAGCTTCCAGGTACTTAGGTGTCTCCAGAACTTATGATCGCATACGACGACATTCCTTCTGGAAGGGTCATCGTTCTGTTTGCTGCTACGTAAGATCTTGTTACCTGTGTCAGCACCGTAAGAAACCTGCGACTCAACCTGCTAATCTCCTTCAGCCAACTGACGTTCCAGCCAAAGAATTTTATCGAGTGGGCCTGGACTTGCTCGGCCCCTTTCCAATTTCCTTGAAAGGCAACAAATGGATTGCAGTCGCTACAGATTATACCACACGATATGCACTTACTCGAGCATTGCCAAACAGCTGCTCCACAGACGTAGCCGACTTCCTACTGTGCGACGTCATCCTTCAACATGGTGCTACACGTCACCTACCCACAAATTGCAGTCGCTACTTCCTGTCTCGTGTGGTTGATGATGTACTTCGATCATGTGCTACTTATCAGAACTTCAGCACCTTATATCCCCCCCATACCAATGGACTCAACGAACACCTCAACCATACATTTTCTATGTATGTTTCTGATGATCACCACGATTGGGACGTTGCCCTTTCGTTCGTCACATTTGCATGCAACTTATAGCGTCATGACACTGCCGGCTACTCACCCTTTAATCTTCTATTTGGTCGCCGTCCCTTATTACCCTTTGACACCTTGCTCCTTTTTAACCTGGTGTCCACGTCCACAACTTCCTATGCACAAGATGCAATCACACGTGTGCTCGTCGCGCGCACTGTAGCTCGTGCATGGCTCTCGTCATCGCAGACCGCACAAAAGTCCATTTAAGATCGTCAACATTGGGATACTGCTTTTCCACCAGACTCTCTCTTCTTTCTCTGGCTCCCATCTCGTCGTGTTGGCCTCTGTGAAAAGTTAATGTCGCGGTACGTCGGGCCCTACCATGTGCTGTGCCAGGTGACTCCTGTCACCTATGAGACAACTCTCATGGCATTCACTTTATCGACGACTACACCACGAAGTGACATAGTGCATGTTTCTCGCCTCAAGCGTTACAACTGTGATAACCCATTTTGACCACAACCAGCACCGGGACGATGCTTCACCGGCCGGGTATAATGTCACGAACGGTGGCGAAGACAAAGACGTTGAAGTGGGGCTAGGCCAGAGTCTCTCCTGTTGGACTGAAAGACCTGCTAAAATCTGTGTGCCCTGTGCAATCTTGACTAGCCAAGTGCTAGCCGTTTACTGTTGAGTAAATACTACATGTCACAGTATATTGCATGATATATAGAATGGGCGCCCACTCTATATACAGAGTAATGTATAGAGTGGGCATGTTGGCTGACCATCTGTCAACACCCCCTTGCGTTTTTCACGCAGATCCAACTACTGGGAACAGCAGTACCAGCCAGAGCACCTGACAGATTGTTGCACATAGTCGCGCCAAAGCCATCCCCCAGAGCCTGTGCAATGAAGCTGCACTTCGGAGAGTGCGCGCTGGTGTCATCGGACCACGTCACTGCCAGGATCACTGATTGGATGCCGCCGCCCGGCCATCTGTCAACATCATGACAAATCCCCTTGTGTTTTTCACGCAGATCCTGCTACTGGGAACGGCAGTACCAGCCGGAGCACCTGACAGATTGTCGCACATAGTCACGCCAAAGCCATCCCCTGGAGCCTGCGCAATGAAGCTGTACTGCGGAGACTGTGCGCTGGTGTTGTCGGACCACGCCACTGCCAGGATCACTGATTGGACGCCGCCGTCCTCCTCAACCTCGGCCTACATAAGACCAGCGAGCCATCAACACTTTAGTGAACATGTCGGCTGGCCATCTGTCAACATCATAACAAACCTCCCTTGCGTTTTTCATGCAGGTTAGTAATACGTATTGAACTATCAAATCTATCAACCGATTTTTGGTCGAGCTGACGGGCCCCAACTGTGTTTGCTGCTTTCTGTTGTGTACACGAAACATTGCACTGTCCTTACTTATGCTCTGTGGAGACATAGAGTCTAATCCTGATCCGAGCACTGAACAGCTTTTACAACAGCTACTTGATGGTCAAAAAAGCATGCAGCAAAGGTTTGATGCAATAGAGGTAAAACTTCAAGACGTCGAGACGTCTCTGGCTGTAGTGAAAGAATTTCACGAGAAAATGACCCATATGGAAAGAACAATCCGAAATTTGGAAAGAAAGTTAGTTGACATCGAGGACCGAGGTAGAAGGAATAATCTAATCATATTTGGTATTCCTGAAAACACTCAGGAAATGCTGAATCTCTTGCAGAAAGCGTGGTTGACGATCTATTCCGGAACAAACTGGGCTTGCAAGTACTATCTGTCGAAAGAATTCACAGATTGGGAATGAGGAAATCGGATAGACCACAGCCTACGATAGTGAAATTGTTCAACCATCGTGAAAAAATGATGGTGCTCAAAAATTGCTTTAAGCTGAAAGGAAGCAGTGTATTGATTTCTGAAGATTTTTCAGCTGCAGACAGCTTAGGAAACACCTTTGGGATAACACTGCTGACGTGAGACGTAATGGCAAAAAAGTGAGGTTGGTTCACGATAAAGTTAAAATTGACAATGGATTGTTTGAATGGAACACTGCCGAAATAAAAATCGTCCCTCTTCATAAACACAGAAAAACGAGTGCCCAGTCAAAATGACAAGGAAGCTGCATGGAAAGAACCTTTCTTTGTGTGAACATAAATGCCCACAGCATTGTCAATAAAACGGTGGACCTTGAAACTGTTGTGATCACTCACAACCCGGATATATTAGTTATCACTGAAACATGGCTGCTTTGTGACATTAGTGAGCCAGAAATTACACCAGTCGGGTATAGAATATACAGTAAAGATAGAGGCTCCCGCGGCGGCGGTGTAGCAGTTATGTTTCGCGAATCTGTGACTGCGACGAGGTTACCCGATATTGTGGACATACCTAGAATGTGTTATAGTAAAATTTGTTTCAGGGGATTTCCACATTCTGGTTGGGGCGTTTTATTGCCCACCAAGTTCACCCAGTGTTTTCTTTGAGAAACTTAATGAATTCCTGTGTGTACATAGAAACAGTAAGAGAAATTTATTATTAGTCGGAGATTTCAACGTTCCAGATGTCAGCTGGGCAGACGAGTTCCCTGATGCACTTTCCGTTTCTGCTGAACCTCTCGTTGACATCGTCCTCCTCCATGCTTTAATACAACTCGTAAAACTAACAACGCGCGTCAATGGAAATAGCGCCTCAGTTTTAGACTTATTCCTCGTTAACGATGCACTGCTTAAAAGAAACCCGACAGTGCATCTTTTTGAGGGAATATCGGATCCCAAAATGACTTGTCTCACAATCTCAGTTAACGTCGTGCCTGAAAAACAGAGAAAAGAGAGGCGTCGCGCGCGTGTGGTTATGGGTTCAAGGGTTGTTCTGCCATCTCCGCTGGTTTGAAGGTTTTTATTTTTCTTCTGTTGGTGTGTCTGCTACGGCGTGTCAAGTTCAGGCACACGTGCCGTTGCCTCTCTGAAAAGGGTGACTCGATTGCTGCTTTCGCTCTCTCACCGCACCCTCGCTTCCGACTTGCAGCAGTAAACGTAAAGCCCTTCGAACTTTGTTTAGCCTTTTCCCATCTCCCTCTGTCTTCTTGATCACGCAACGTCCCATTTCTCTTCGTTGTGCGGGCGACTGAAAGCGCATCCTCCCTGCGCGCGGTTACATTTGGATGGCTGAGCGCGCGGGACCTTCGTCTGCTCATTGGAGCGGTGGCTCAATTCCGATTCAGAATACGAGTTGAGCTCGGATTCGGACTCGGACAGAGTCGCATGCGAGGAAGAGGGTTCCGCATCGTCAGATTCGGATGGGATCAAAAGTAGAAACAAATTCAAGGTAGTGTATACACATTGGCAATGTTCAACTAAGTGCCTGCCGAGTTGTTTTTTTATCAAAGACTTGTGCTCTCTGCCCTCTCATTGAAACACCATCCAAAAAGAAAAAAGCTACATAATTTTTTCTGCAACCTTAAGAAACAAAGAACAACATTAAAAATGGATCAGTGAAAAAAGTGGCATGCCTTTTTTCATACTGCTCTCTAAGACATGCTCCCTCTCCAAAAAGGAAAGAGCACATAATGGTGTTTATTGTGTTTATGTGGGGAAATGTTAAAGGTGTGACAAAAACATTTCTGGCTTAATTATGAGCCACAAAAACAATTATTAATCCTTCACTTTCTCCCTATTTTCATGCGTTATATGAGGTTCATAAGGTTTGCCCAGTTTGATTGACGAGTTAAACGAGTGACTCTTCAGTGTGTCTACCAAGTTGGCATTTCCAAATTCCCGGAGTTTTCCTCGTTTTCCCTGAGTGCCTTTGCAATATTCCCTGAGTGACACAAAACTTTGTTTTACATCAAGACGGGCTGACACCGTGTTGCTTAATGCTGTCACTCTCTAGTAAGCATGGTAAAAAATTAAAAAAAAAAAAAACGACTTAATTCAGTTTGAAAAGTAAGTAGTAGGTGTTTATTTTATTTAAAAAGAATACAGGAGGGAGGGGCTAGTAAAATGCACAGTGAATCAAATAGCTTCGGAAAAGATGGTAAAGCCCATTGAAAATTGAGCGGAACATAAAAAGAGATGCATACAGAAGCAAATATTTACGAATATGAGCTATTTCCATCAACTGATAGCAAGCTCATTAGTATGAGGCCTGAACTTTGTCACAAGTGAGATTCTCTCTCAGCAGCTGGAAAGTCGAACTTCAACTCTCCTTAAATATTCTCAGCAAGCACACCCCCAACACCTTAGTGTTGGCTTTCATTGCTTTAAAGAGTTTATTTTGGTTTAGATGAGGAACACCTGCACCTTGATGTTAGCCGACACTTTGTTTTTTGAGCTCAAGCTCCTTCGAAGAAGTGGCGGCACACTTCCTTTCCCGTTCATTCCTCAATGTGTCGGTCCTTTCTGTTCTCGTTCTCCTTCTGCCGTGTGTTTGCCCCACAGACTATTTGAAACATCCTCTTGGTCAGTTGTAGCGACAATGTTCTATTTTTCAGACTCCCTAGGAGGGCAAAAACGTCTGAAAATTCAGGCAGTCCGAAAAAATGAATGCATGTCGTTTACTGCCCTTAGGGCTCAAATCGCCACAGGCACGTCCGAAAAAGCTCTGACGGCCTGCCAGTGCACTTATTAGGCATATCGGTGCTCGTACTGTGACAGACGTTGGGTGCAAGCGTGTATAATTATATACATACTATGTTCTGTGACAATTGCCACCTTCCTGCACTTAAGCTTCACCGCAATACTTTGCGCATGCTTCACCACGTAACACTGCTTTATTGAGGCGAAGCTGACTATCGGAAACTGGCATTATGCAATGCACCGTGCTTTCCTAGCTTTGAAGCCAATCGCGAGGACCACAAAGGTGGAGTCGGTACCATTGCTGACAATGGCGAATTCTTTCAATGAAAAAACATGGCACCGAATGGCAAGAAGCTTGATAGCGAATGTCAACGCAGCTTGGCTTATAGCGTTACAGCGGTGGTGGCTACGGCTGTCAGTAGATCTGCGTGTGAGAGCGCTGGTTCGAGGCGGCGAGATAATCAAAACGGCGGTGGTGGTGGCTTTGATTAATGCCGTTTCGGACCTACGGTCACGGCAAAAATTCCGGAAGATCAGACGGCGAAGGGTTCTTGCGTCTGAAATTACAGACGTTCTTATACATTGACTCTATGGGGTACGTGGTGGTGCCGCAAAGCCGTCAGAATTATTGGGCATGTCCCAAAAATCGGGCGTCCAGAAAATCAGTCGTTGACATTACACTGGCAACTCCTCCAGCCGATCACACCGCGTCAAAAACAATTCATTACGATACTTCTCTTTTACTTGAGCCAGCATTAGGGTGACTTTCGTTGCCTTTTCAATAAAATGATAGCTAATTTCCCTGAAAAAAGCACAAATACCCCGAGTTTTCACTGAGTATTTCCAGACTATTCAAGATCCCTGAGAATTCCCGGTTATCCCAGTTGGTAGCCACCCTACTTATCTATTTTGTTGACATAGGGGCAAGTAATGGGGTATGTGTAGGAAAACTTCATGAACTAAACAAATCACCCTTACATTTTGTGGAAATAGGGGCAACTTATAAAGTATGTTGCAACATCCTGAAAGCTTGCGCTTGTCAATACATACTTGACAGGGGAACAGCTCGAAAAGATGAAGGACAAGAAGGGGAACGCACACCAGTGCTGGCTGATGACTGAATTCCTTATTTAGAAAGGAACACAAATCAAGTTTATTGAGATTTTTCATAGTTGACCTGTCGACAAAGTCCACCCAACAAACTGCTTGTAAAAAGCATGCCGCACCATTTGTCAAGTGTGAGGCTGGCATGGTGTGAGAAGTGCCTCTTCTCTGCGGACGCTCCTAAATTGGCCAGACTGGTCATTTAAATGAACGTTTAAAAAAGCACGGCTGTAGCCTTTGCTCTGGCAATGGCAGCAAACTGACTGAAGAAGACGTTGGTCAATTTGTAATAATTTTATTCTTCAGCGGCTACCACAAGCTTACTCATACAGACTTCTACTGGTCAAAGGCTGATGATCTCAGTGTACCACTTGTTTCGAGTATGAGTCATGGCAAATTTTTTGAAATAAAAAAATACATTCATGCTTACGACAGTACAATAATAGAAAAGGGAGACAAAATGTCAAAGATTCAGCCCCTTTTGCAGCTAGTCAATGCTTCGCTCCAACAGTGTGGAATATTCTCAACAAATCTCAGTGTTGACAAACAAATGGTACCATATTTTGGCCGGCACAGCTGCAAAATGTTTATGAAAGGAAAACTAACACGCTTTGGCTATGAGCTGTGGATCAGGTTACCCCTTTTACATTGATGTTTACAGTAGAAAAGCTTATCAGGAGAATCTTAAAGAGCCACTAGGAACGCGTTTTGTAATGAATGCACTTAAATGTGTAGGAGTGCAAACAAACACATCATTTTCATGGACAATTTCTTTACATCTCACTCTCTGCTACACGAGTGAAAGTGCAAAGGTTTCGAGCCACCAGAACAATGAGGGCGAAACCACTGAAAAGGTGCCTGATAGAAGATTCAAAAGCACTTTACAAATGAAACAGATGACCCTTTGACTACATGTGTGATGGTGAAATCCTCACTGTGAAGTGGAATGATATAAATGCATTTTCGTTGCAACAAACTTCAATACAATTAACCAGGCAGCAACTGCCAGCCGCTACTGCCAGAAGGAGCAAAAGAGCGTGAGCATACCACAGATGAAAGTAATTCAAGAACACAAAAAGCATATGGGAGGTGTTGACCTTCTTGACCAATTGATTAGCAATCATCGCCCATGCATTCACAGCAAGAAGCGGTACTGGCCTTTGCTGAGCAATTTGATGGTAAGACTGTGTGTTGCTGCTCAGAGACCCTACGTAGAACTTGGAAGTGAGCCAAAACTTGACCAGTTACAATTTACAAGACAAGTGGTATAGGGCCTAATGACTAAGTGAATGATTTCTTGAGAGCGACAAGGCCCGATTGAAGCCCTCTTGTTCCACTGCAGGGGAGGCAGAGCTCATCATGTGGTGCCATTAGGCAAGCAAAGCCGCTGTCGGCAGTGTACAAAAGACACCGGAATGATGTGCCAAGTGTCTCTGTATATTCGTGGTTCAAGTGTTCACCACAAGTGATGGCAACAGGTTTTCACAACTTTCATAAGAAAAAAAGTGCTTCCTATACACTTTGCGTCATTCGAGAAGGTGCTGTATATCATGGAAGAGCTGGACAAATCAAATAAAATTTGTTTTCCAAGTACAACTTGCCTTATGGATAAAAATGCACCAACTTATTTTGTTTTCTAATGGGCACTTCTAGTACCAGCGTTTAATGAGTTAAGCACAATGTTGATGTGTTTAGGGCAGCCGCAGAGCAGTATTTCAGAATTCACTGCGATACCCTTGGAAATAAAAGGGGAAGCCCGTCTAATGCAACTTGTGAAAAGCAGCCCTTTTCGATAGCAAACGGAAGTTTCTGTCAATTTAACCCTTTGCCTTTTTTTGGTAAAGTTGAGCACTTTAATGATGCGGAACTTTGTTTTTGTACAATGTCCTGTATTTTGAGATTATCCTGAAAGAATTGAAATATATTTTTCAGTACCTTGTACTCAGACACTTTTGGAGTATGGGTATTTAGTATACTGGGGCCCTTGTGCCAGTGAACACCACTTAATCATCATCATTTAGTACTGGGTAAATTTTTTTCTATGTACAGTTAAACCTCGATATAACGAACTAGGTAAAATTGGCAATTTGCTTTGTTATATAAAAATTTCGTTGTATTGAAATTGGACCTTTTATGCAAATAAGTACAGTTACTGATCGACTTTTCTTACATGGAAAGGGGCCACAGAATTTTCCGAATTACTGGGCAATTGAAGAAAGCAATTTTGAATGAGAAAATTCATTTTGGTCTGGACCGACGTGCTGTCTATGTACGTAGACGTCCAGCACAAGACGTGGGACGAGATATTCCCATACGTAACGTTTGCTTATAATACTGCTACGCAAGAAACAACGTGCTTCACGCTGTTTTACCTCCTTTACAGCCGTGAAGTGCAGACTATGTTAGAAACAATGCTGCCGTGCGACACCTAACCTAACCTAAACTAACCTAACCTAACCTATCACCTCGATCTCGCCCAAGATGCCAAACTCTTCGTGCAACGCGCGGAAGAAGCCCGTCAGCTTGCCCGAGTGCACATAAAGAAACAACAGAGTATCGATGCGCAACGTTACAATCTCCGCCATCGACAAGTCGAGTTCCACCCTGGCGATAAAGTTTTGGTCTGGACTCCCATGCGCCGAAAAGGACTATCCCATAGCATTTGAGTCGCTACTTCGCACCTTACAAAGTGTTGCAGCGAATTAGTGATGTGAATTACGAAGTCCTTCCTGACGGAAGCCAGCCTCCCCGACGTCGACAACGGCAATCTGAGATTGTGCACGTTGTGCGGTTGAAACCGTACTGTAGCCCCTAAAATTCGATGTTTTCAGCTGCTTAAGTTAGTTTTTGTTGTTGCTCGTCCCTCAGTGCCTTCTGACTATATCGGACACTACAGTGATTGTGACTATAGCCTATGTGTTCGTCCTAGGCCATCTCAGCGCTCTCACATCAAGCCTATGTATGTGTTCATTCTTTTATTTTTTTTTTGAAGAGGGGGTAGTGCCACATGGTGTGGCACAGCAAGGGGACTGAAGAAGAAGAGAACGAGGTTCGTCTCGGCATCGCGCGTCAACGGTTACGTTTCGTGCAGTACAAACACCTGGATCCCCATTCAGCGTGTATACTTCAGCAGGGTATACGCGACGATATCATGAAAAGCGTCGGCAGCGGGGAGCGAATGCTTTGTTTGCCTCTCGCTCCAACGGGCTACGGAAACTAGAGATTACGCAATCTTCAATACTCAACGTGTGGGAAGACAGCTTACATGATGCCACGCCCGCTCTTTGCGCATGCTGCCAATTACCTCTAAAGCAGGATGCGCAGCTCTTATGTGCTCAGCCGCACTTACAGCCATGACCAGCCACGGCTGAGATGCGTTCCAGAAATTGCGACACGCGCCAACTTACCCCCACTCCCCCCGCCCTGCCCCGCCTCTTGTGGGTGCTTGATCGTGTTACCTCGAACTCGCTCTGCTCCCCCTCTTTTCCTTTGCTCGTGTGGGGAGGTTGGACCCATCCGTGAAGCCACCATCTTTCTTTCTCACCCTTGCACACTTTCACTTGCACTTAAAGCACACAGTGTGCGAGGCGTGATAGGATTTTATTGCACTTGGGCTTTATGTGGAACATGATGCGGCTTCACTTTGGTCTCTCCTGTCTTGTTGCCTCATGCAAGATTTGAGAGGTGCGTTTGCAAGCAGCAGCTTGTAGCTTGTAATTCAATCACTTGACCCTCTGCATACACAGAAGTTTCCATTTATTGTCTCGGCATTCCTTTGCTACGGAAGCGAAAGTTCATCACATTGAAATCGCATACTAACGCACTTTCTTACATTGAGGTTCTAATCACATCTATGGGCAAGAGGATATGAAAAGTTAAATACTTCATTATATCGAGAATTTTGTCATATTGAAGTTTGTTATATTGAGGTTTAACTGTATTTGGTATCTCAAATACTTTGTGTGTTGTATGTGTATGAATTTAGTGCATGTTCAGTATTTTTAGGCTCATGAGAATTGTTATGAAAAAGCCATGTAAATGAGACCCACAGTAGCTGAAACAATTCCGTAACATGCTCCTTACCGTAATGCTTGCAAAAATTAACACAGCCATGATGACCAGAATCGTGAAGTAAGGTGACATGACGCAGATGAGAATCAGCAGCTGCATTCCCCATACAATATTGCACATTGTCATGTTTGCATTGATGGGTACCTCTTTGTCAAGTGACTCAATGTCACGGCTGAACCTGAAAGATATGCAGAAAAGAGAGTGGCACACTGATTTCATCTCAAATATTGCTGAGCCACTTTCACCATAATATAAATGAACAGCGAGGCTGTGACAAAAAAGTAAACTGCAACAGCAACAGTGAATCATATTAACCCTTTGTGAGGTGCTACTTTTTCCTTGAAATTTCGTTCATAAAATCTGAAGAATAGCATTCAGCAGGGCAAAAGAAAATGTTTGACAAGTTTTTCAAGAAACATGGTGCAGCAGTTTTCGAAATAAAAGTGGTACATATATGTACCACTGACTTTACTAGAAGAAATGAAATGTGGTACACATTTGTACCGCTGTCCGCAGGCGGTTTAAAATGAAGAGACAATGTGTAACAGGAACGATATTTACAAAGTCAATGCTGCTGTTCACTTGTGGAATGGCTAAAAACATTCGACACATAGCGGAACTTGGCATTTGCTGCACAGAAAGTTCATTCGAACTTGCTGCTGTGTCGTGGAGCCCCACCTACACCTCTGTCGACAGGCCGACCGCTACGGGTGACGATCTCGGCTGAGAAGTCTGATGTCGTCAGGAACTCCTACCATATGCTTGCCGTCCCCTTCTTGCTTTTACGGGCAACAATCCTTTGCTATTACCTCTGCTTTCAGAAAGAATGCAAATGCACGGCCTGTGCGATTTGACCGGTGCGATAGCCGTCCACTTAGGCCTAACAACCCCAGCCAAAAGCGAGCCCAGAACAGACAATTCAAAACGATGAACAATTAGGGCGCCCTCAATGTATGTATATGGTTGCAGATGAATCACTAGGTTCCATTTAGTAAACGGGTAAAAGGATACACTTAGTAGGCATGTTGAAGCAGCGTTTTGAGTGAGTTTTTCCCACGTCACAGCAGCACGTACTGAACCGCAATGAAGACATTTGCAAAAACTAAGTTACTCTTCGCGCCACATGACGGAATAAAATAAAAACGCCCATAAAGCTTTCTAAATGCCTTGGTAGGTGGCAGCACTAGTAAAATTGGCTCCAATTTGAACAGTTGTTTCATTACGGGCATTTGAAACGTGCCCAAAAAGTGGTACATATTTGTACCACTGTACCACAAAGGGTTAATTTAACGTTGTGGGGATGCGCGACTCACACGTCCCCTGATATGTTGTTTTCCCGCATAGCTCCTGTCTCCTGCAATCCTGCTTCGCCGCGTGGCCTGCGCATGCCCGCGGCAGTCGGTCTGGTTGAGGCGCAGTACGAGAGATGGCGCGAGTGTTGCGCTGCTAACGCCACCTCACGGCAGGGTTACTTGGGGGCGCAGGGCAGAACACGCTTCCTCTTTGGCGGCGGATCGGCAAACAGCGCGGACGTACCGCGCATGCACTGATCCATGCTTCTGCGAGACCGTCTCGCGTGGCCTCCTTCGAACGCGCCACCGTTCGCGTGACCGTACGCGCAACGACCAGGCGTTGGGATTCAGCATGGGGCGAACGCGCGCCCATCGGCACGTTTTGTGGATAGCAACTTGGATAGCAGGCATTGATCTATGAAAGGTGCAATAAATGCCCTTGTGATTGTTTGCACTACTGTGTTGTCGTTCCTTTGTCCCAAGAGCATGGGTGTGAGAACCCCACAACGTATAAACTAAAGATGTAGAAAATCTAAGCAGACAACACTGAGAATTTTAAATAACCACAGTACGCCTGAATCTGCCTGCAGCAATTCAGTTGCCTGATATTTTGTATGTATGACAGCACGCTTTAAAGGTAACTTAAAAACATTCCCATTTATGGACAACCTGAAAACCAGAAAATGGCGGGCCAGTGTTGGGATCAAACTCACAACCGGCACAATAAGGGTAAGATCGGCTGTGCCAGTACAAAACCAGTCAGGTGGCAACCATACCAGGAATGTCGAAGCCAGCATTTTTTAGAAAATTTAAAGGGGCCCGAACCATATTTTTTTTCAATTGAGAAATACATTTGAAGTTAAATTGGACTATTTTAGAAATACATTGCGGCAAATAAGTTCTTTAATATGTTCAGCAGAAGCGGAGTTATTGACAATTAAACATACTGTTCTCGGTGCTGCTTTGTCTTCAATGATTTGCACTGCGAAGGCTATGCGGAGAGGGGTGTGCCCACCACACTCCGCCTACTGAACGTCACTATGGCGACAGTTCAAATTTGATTTTGGATGTTCCCGTAAATGCCACTATTTCTGATTTTGGCACCTACAACATGCTAAATGAGGTTGTTCTCAGTGAGCCAGAGGGCGTTCAGCCAGTGGACTAGTCATGGCACCTTGTGGCGGCTGCGGTATCTATGCTAAATAGCAGAACCATGGCTACATGCAACTGCAGCGCTCAATTCGTGCATGACAGGGTTAGACTGCACGCTCGCACTCATACGCTCCTGTCTAGTTGTGTTACATGGTGCGGACTGCCTTCGTCCTGCATGAACTTGGCCAACGGATAGTCACCACATCCAACTTGCACATTTTGAAGCACTATCAATACCTAATTATGAAGCGAAGTCTGCCAAGGCATATAACCAGGAGTGGCCAGGAGCGAGCGCATGCTGGCAAGCATGCGTGTGGTCTGACCTTAAGTTTCCTGTGGCTCAAGGCTAGCTGAGTGTTCAAAACTAGTCAAAACTAGCGAGACCCAATAGGTGCGACACCAATAAGCAGGGTGGCCAAAGTTTAGTTGCTACACGGGTGGCTAAGCACGAGCAGATGACAGTCGGCTTTTACTGGAAGTATCTAATTCTTATAGAAATTCGAAAGCAGATTTTCACTTACTTCAGCTTGTTTATTAAACTGCACCAATAAATACACAGTAACAGTAGGAAGAAGTGCACTGATACGAACACCTTTCTTGATTGATGTCAGCTATTCGTCAATAGGAGCTGCATATCGAAACCTGCTATAGTATAAGGGTCCAGAAAAGAGTGAAGAGCAGGCTTCTGTTCAAAAGAGAGTGTCTGAGAGAAAGGAGACTTTGTGCTCCACTTGTGAGATTCATGCACTGCAAAAGACTGCAAAATTTGGCTGAGATGTTCACAGCAGCGTATGCCATCCGCAGACTGTGTTTTTTCACCCAGCCTGAGGGGTGGTTCCGGCCCCTTTAAGTGCGTCGTTTTTTAGTAACTTTAAACAAGAGAGACTACTGTCTACTGTTGATGAGTCTGCACATTGGTGTACTCAACAGAGATTTAAAATTATTTTCCTTCAGAAACCAAATAACCAAATTCAAATACTACTAAAATGCATGGCCAACTATCAGCAATTAGACAATATGCCTTGAACTCTTGAAAGCCTTTCAAAAAAATGTTCACAATTTGAGACTAGTTTCTTTCAATATGTAAGGTACGAGCTTTATTTACGTTTTGTTTGAGAAGCTCCAAGATTTGAAAGATGGGTTTTATGTTAACATTTAGTTTCGCAAGGTGTTAATTAATGAGTAGATAGGCTTTTTTTTTTTGTGGGTAACCTGATGAAGGTTATCGGTAAGAGGTTTATGGTAACGCGCATGAGTATTAGTTAACCTTCTTTATTTTTAGAAGGGTTTTCAAAGTGTCTAAGTTGAAGCGTGTAGGTTTTCAGTTAGTGCATACTTTGCACTGAGAAGCGTCCTTAGTTTCATTAGAACATCTTGCGCGGACGGAAAGAAGCAGAATATTTATGACTGGGTCGCTCGTGTGTGTTGAGGACGGGCGCATTCCGACTTCTCTAGTAAGCGTGCGTGGAACTAGTTATTAGAAGATGCATTTGTTTAAGGGTTCTGCATAGTCCGTAAGTTACGCAAGTTTAGTTTCTCGTTTGAGGTACGTGTCCTGTATGGACTAGAGGAAGAAACGTGAGTAAGCGTGATTAAACATTTGCGTATGACGCAAGTATGCATCCTGAATAGGGACCACAAAGCTAGCGTGATTGTGATTACGTACCTGTGGAGTTGACCAGACTGTTCAGTGGAACCAGTATGTGCGATAAGTACGCCACTGCGATAGGGTAAGAACAGGCTGTTCGTGAAGTTAGGCTGCTTAAGTTATGTTCGGGTATTGGTGGTTGAAAGCCTTCAGCTTAGGTCTGCGTAAACCTTTACTCTTGTGCAGCACGACAGTCAGGTTTGGTTGAACACGGGGGAAACGTGAACGCTCGCCTTGGCGGCACAAAATTTTGGGTTCCCAGTTGAGTGGCTTGCATTGAAATTTTGATAGGAAGCTTGGTGGGTTAACAGCTGATTCTGGAAGTTTGCACGCTGAGGGGTATTGTGTTGCCGGGATCGACTCTTCTGTGCCGGTTTTTGTGAGATGGTTTGAAGCATTCCAAAGGCGCAGTTGTTGCAGAGAGCAACAACTCGCCTGCCACCTCTTCCACCTCGCCTACTCGCCTGCCATTCTCTTCTTGCCCAGTGGTTGTCAGCACTGGCCAGTCGAGGTTTTCCGGGCTATGGAGGAGCTGTTACGATCGGCCTGAAGGGGTACTGCTCTGCAAACTTATCTCAGCCTGCTGCAGTTGTTTCGATCAACTCGCGGGGGTGGCGTCCTTCAGAGAACCGGCGACGCCGGCAACGATAACTGACCATACACTTTCTTCAGAGAACTGGAGACTACGGCAAAGTTGATTAACTGTGCGCCTCCTCGTACAGCCCAGTGGTGCCGGCCAGGCTAGCCATTCGGCGGACCGAGTATTGTTGGTTGATTCGCCGTCACCTTCATAGTCTATTTGCAGCTCGGAAAAGTGTGTTTTGAGGTGCAGTTTTCTTCGAGCCCCAGGATTCGTCAGTCTGCTGACACTCGTGGCGGCTACTGGATAAGTCAGCTCTGGAATTAAGAGGCACCAGCTGGGGTCAAGCGTGACAATCTGGCTACGAGGACCCGCTCAACTCGGTGGGTTCTGGGAATCCAAAGTGCGTACGTGAGTGTGTGAGCCCTCCCCCTCAAAAGTGGGTGGACTACGCCTCCAATGACTGTGGACAGTCCGATTGGACGACGGTTGGACAGCGGTTTTCCCTCACCTAGGAATCTAGGGAGGACAATGTTTTTAAGCAGCTGTGTGCTCAACAAGCGGGGTGCTTGGAGCTTGTGTGCTGTGTGCTTCGTCTTGCGTGCTCCATTTGGAAGTGATGCTAGACTGTTGAAATGTGTTTCTTGTTTTATTGCAAATACTGTAATTAAATCCTGTATCCCTAGTTACCAACAAAGAGCCAGGTCCTCCCTACAACCCCGACCTACAAACCTTACGTGTCTCCAGCTGGGCTCTGGAAAGAGGACCACAGAGCAATGCACTAGCCTGCCGTCCTGGAGTACAGTGATAGTCCACCACAATACCCGGCTGGGTACTCACTGCCAGTCGATGTCCAATCCTTTCTCACGTAGGCCAGCCCAGTCTAAACCCTTCACCCTTCTCCAAGCCCTGCCCTGTTCAACAGAGGCCATCCATCTACCTGGCACTGCCTTGTGCTGTAGTGCCACCTGGTTGCTTCGCCTCGCGCAACATTACGGCAGCCACCTGACTACAAGCCCCGTCCTGTGCCATGGCGTCAGTCATGGTAGCACAACATATTAGCATAAATGTTTCAACAACGGGGCATTCACCACGAGTAGGACTATATACACACACTGTATAGTCGCTTCAATATTTTAGGGCTTGTAACACGTGCGTGTTGTTAGGTTTGCAGGGTTATTCTGAATTATTCAGTTTTAATTAGTGTTCTAAATTTTTCTCGTGTGCCACTGTGTCCTTCCTCTGTCTGCCAGAATCTGTGATACACATTTCTTGCTGGTATCAGATGTAGCAGTCCTAGGCCAGGTTGGATTGTCCAAGATGCCAAATTGTTTCAGAGCCCTAAACCTGGCTGGCTTCCTAAACACCAACTTACGCACCTTAGTGACAGTTCTCTGGCAGGTGCCCATAGTAAGTAGAGTAGATAACTCACTTTCATTCTACAGCATGACTAGCGATCAAATGTGTGGAGGGTTAGCAACTGCCACTTGTCTAGAGTATTACCTAGACTGACCAGACAATCAACAATGACTCTTTTAAATTCCACCTTAATACGCTTTTGTGACATCTTGATGGCGCACAGGTAGGTACAGATCTATAGGTCAGTAATACCCCTGTCACATGGGAAGATTTAATGTCATTCGAATAAAATGGCATTCGCATATAATCCCACTAATTGAGATTTACACTGGAAAATTTAATGTCATTTGAATGGAATGGCATTTGCCATCGAATGAGTTAGGGGAACTCATTCGCATTCGAACCGAATGTATACTCTTGACCCCAGGTAGACATCAGCAACATGCAACGGGAAAAAATAATGTGTGCATCAGCAAAGTCAGAAGATATTTTTTTAGACTTATAAAAAGGAATAATTATTTTTGCCGCGATGATATTTTCACCACGGGCTGTGCTCAAGTGCTATAACACTTTGCATCAGGAGTCTGTTGCGGCGGTTGGTCATATTGGATGTGTTGATCGAAGTGCTTTTAGTTGTGAATAATTGGCGTCAAAATGTTTTCATCCGTTTTAAAAGTACTCGCAAAAGTTCTTAAAACGCGTTTAATAAGCACAAAATTTCTTTGAATTTCACAAATTTTGTTCCAGAGTGTCATTGCTATCGTTTGCGAATGCCATTATATTTTACTGTGTAGCACCGCAAGAGATGCATGGCATTCGATGCATCGAATGACATTAAATCTTACCGTGCGACAGGGGTATAAGATTGTTTCCGATTAACCCTTTGAGGGTGGAATTGGCACTGCGGCGAAGTGGACCTTATTGTGTAGTGAAACGATTAGGCGACAATGACTTTGTTTTGGGTGATCCTACTACAGGACATCATCGAACTACCGCCCATGCTGATCAGTTGATGCTCTACTATGAGCCATTGCTTATCCCTACCAACACGGCTTCACGATTCGAGGGGGGGGTAGAGTTGTGATGTGCAAGGGCCGGGGCAAGCGAGCCCAAGACCCACGATAAGGAGCCACGGTTCCTGGAGGCCAAGCGCGGGATCAACAGTAGTTGACTGAGCGGAGAAAAGGTGGCGTGAGTGCGGGGAAGACAGCGGCAGGATTCAGTGAGTGTGCGGGAGGGGAGGGGCAAATGGGGGGACTCGAGTGTGGTCGTGGGGTGTGCATGGTTGGCGTGCGGAAATAAAGGACACGTTTGGGACGAACGTGTGGCGTGTCGTCGAGCGTGACAGAGTACAACACTGCTACTCAGAGCACCACCGGCTTTTCGCCCTTTTTCTTACTGAACGGTCGGTACCGGTCGCGCACCATCGACACAATTCTACCATACCGGCCAAATACATCTGAATGTGCACCCATTTCTGCCATGGCAAGACATGCTGAAGAGTGCTGCAATCTTGCTCCAATGACCGAGAGCGCCAGAAGAGCACCTGCGGTGACACCACTTCTGTGCCCATCTTCCTTCCTGGAGCACTTGTGTGGCTCTTGGTTCCTCCCACTGCATCTGGTATCTCTTGAAAACCACTACCCAAGTATGAAGGGCCCTACCATGTCGCCGAACATGTCAAGTGCCTGAAGCCGTACTATGATCCACTCATAGTGAGGAGCTGTTAGGTCACCGGATGGCTCTCTTTTTGTTCCGAGAGGTAATTGTAGCGAAGAAGAGGGACGCTATAGGGCGCTGTCCTCTTCAGCGCTTTCTAGAGGGCCAATCTCGCCAGCGATTTTGCTCGGGGAATGCCGCTTGCGTTGGGAGTCTGTGCCCTGCTCTAACGGTGAGTCCCAAGTGCAGTGACTAATAAACGCCTTTACAATTTGTATGCTTGTGTCTTGCACTCTGAAAGTGTTACGTGTGCGTTTTCACTCCTGTGTTTCACCAACGAATGGTGTCGCCGTGGCTGGAGGCAAGGCGACAGCGACGGTGAGGCTGCGGTTAAGACATTTGGTGCCAGTCACGACCGTCCCATGGGGCCAACGCTGCAAGAAGAACAAGCACCTCAGACTTTTGGCAGCAGCTGCTGAAGTGCTGTAAAGTCATATGCATGGCATGCAGGCTTGGTATTCGAATTCCCGAGAGATTTTTTGCATGGATTTTCTTTCTTTGTACATCTTCTGAAGCCATTTACATTTATTTTAGTTTGATTAATGGTGTTGGCCAATGCTTTCCTTTATTCTAACTTATTCACATTAGTCTTCGAATGTCATTGTATACCTAAGCACTTGCCTTTCTTAAATGTTGCTCTTAATTTTTTAGTTTATTCGTGGATGCTTTTATTGCACTTAATGTTAAAGCATGGGCTCGCATGGATTTTTGTTGTGTACTTGGAACCTACCTTTTAATTTATCCTAATGGCTTGTTTTTCGTTTTAACTTTTTTCGAGGCTGATGATTTTAGGTTCTAGCTGCTAATGGTTAGCTCCGATGTCACATAGTAATGAGTGTTTGCTTGTATATTGTATTTTGATTTAACTGGCACCGTAGCGTCCAGCCTTGCATTGGTAGAAGGCATTTAAGAGGAAAGGGATGCGGGGTTTCGAGTGCTCGCAATAGTTGTGTGTTGCCATTCCACTGCGTTGCGTGTCCGAGACTTCTACATCCCTCTACTCTCTGCCTGGACACAATGGACAACCGCAGGAAGGTCAACGGACTTCCCCCATTGGCTGACTTTCTGGCAGGATTCGATCGGGACTCGCTTGTGTGTGCTCTGGGTGCATGAATGCAAGACGGTAACCACATTGGGGCGTTGGAAGGTGCGTACGTGTTTCACATCGCTGGTGGCAGCCCCTTTGTCCATCGCTGGCCAACAGTTTCTTCGGGCTCGCCAAAGTCCCTGCCTCGGCGTGTGCGCAGTCTTCAGTCATCTCAACGTAAGAGGCAGCACCTTCCAATTGTGCCCCTGTCTGTTCCTCTGTTCATTCATATTTCTAATTTTCTCTGCTGTGGAGTTCACGATGAATGGCACTGGCCAAACGAGAGGTGGCCACTCTATATACTGGGATCTTTATTTTTTGTTCTCTCTGTCGTGGTGCGCCGTTAGTGGCAGCCGGCAACCGTCTGGCGATGCTTTTGTATCAAAATTAGGTTTAGATTCTGTATGGTGCTTAAACTAATGTTGTATCGAACCCCAGCTTAATAAATGCTTTTTGTTCCTTCCAGAGAGCTTTGTCTAGAGTGTCCGTTGCTGCGCACGTGGTACTGCATTCCCACAGCTGGGATGGCTGGGGCGCGTGCGCACAGCGGTACGTCAGCACACAGAGCGGCTGAAGCAGACGCAGCGCCCTGTACGCAAGGCGGCTTGTGGTGGTCAAAGTCACGGTGTTCATTAGACGCGTGTGATTGGAGTATGTTCTCTGTGACTGTAGTGCAAGACCACAAGGTGAAACTTGAACTAGTGCATATTTTTCCTACTGTTACCGTTTTTGTGTAAAACAAGGCAAACTTTACCTTATTTTGTTTTTTATATAATCTTAGGACTTGTACGGTCTTTGTTGTTGTTTTGCTATGTTCAGTGCCATATGATGCTTTTATTGCAATAGCAAATATATGGACACTCCAGGTCTGCGTCGCTGTCAGGTTCCGTAAAAAGTCCAAGAACGATAAAATGGTAGCTGCGTGCTGTATGCGCAAGTGAAAGCGTGCGAGGGTGAGCCGGCGATTATGGCTCAATCTCGCGCACACAAGCGAGGGAAGTGGGGAGGAAGCACACTGTCTTCCGTCGCGCACAATGATCCGAGGGTAGGGTAGGGAGGAGGGGTGCATTTTACTCTGAGCGGCCTGGGCAGCCACGCAAGCCCACCCGGGCCACTGTATCTCGAAAGCCATCTGCGATGATGACAGAGTATGGCTGCGCACAGTATTTTCATGGCTTAGTTCGCGTTGATGCGACATGCAGCACGAAGGTCGATTCACTCACTGCTGCTGTCTTGGTTCCTCACTCCAGTATTTTGACAGCGAGTTTCTGTGGTCATCGAGTGAGATGTGTTTATGTTCGCTTGTGTATGCAAAACACCATGCTTGTTAATTTAGTTAGTATGCCTATGTTTACAAGTTTATACGGCTGATAAAACTACTATCCTTACTTCATATAGCTAGCTGTCCACTAATTCACTATTGCAATCGATTCTTTGCCTTTCAGACACAGTTGTGACTTTTCTTATATATTTTACTTCCATTTTTTGCAGCAGTTACTCTCACATGAAAATGAGCACCCCTTCAAAGGCCGTTGGGCCTTTGATGAGAAAATAAATTGAATAAAACAAAACAATTACCTGTTGATGATTCTGCCCAAGGGTGTGGTGTCAAAAAAGGCGAGTGGTGAACGCATGATGCTGTGTAACAACTGCTGGTGAAACCAGATGGCTGCCTTTAGTGTGCCAATAACAAATATAATCCAGAAAACAAAGTTGAAGACCACATAAGACACCAGAAAAAGTCCATAGCCGATGAGGTAGAAATGCCTTTGTGACAAATCTGCATCCTGGGACCACTTGCTCAACCACAGAGCAGAGCCGTACTGCAAAAAATAAAACAAAAGTGAGCCACACATCAAATACAGTAAAAAAAAAAAAAATTAATACAAGTATCAAGGGCTTTAGTGCAAACCTGTATGGCATGCTGAATGAAAGGGGAAAAAAAAACGAACAAAGCAATCTTTGGCATTGACACTATGGTTTCTCTTAGTGAGGATGTGAATATGTGCACAGATATTTGCTGACAATGTTTCCCTGCAAAGTGCTGCCTTCTGCAATTTGCATAGCTTTCTGTGTCAATTAAATATGTACCGCATTTACTCACACAATGAATTCATTCAGATAAATAACACATCCTCCAATTTGCTCTTCCAAATTAGAATATTTTCCCCCTTGTAATTATCGCACCCTCAACTTTGGTTCCATGAATGAATGGCCATGCCCTAGCTTCCAGTTTCCCTTGCTCTGGCTGTTGATGACAGTGCATGCCACTAACGAGGCATCTCTCTGGAAAACAATTAATGCTCTCTGTTACATTGCCAGTGTGACAGCCAATCAATATGAGATGCAGACAGTTGTGCACCTAGAAGCCAGTAAATTGGTGAGCTGAACATTGCTTTATTTTTTAAGGGATGCTTTCTTTGCCTACCTCCACCCAAGGTGGCACATTGTTGTGGTAGTGGTGGTCATAGCCATTGTTGGCTGTCTTGTCGAGTAGACACTGTCTTTATTGGGGATGGCCATGTCCTCGGCTATAGATGTCTCCCAGATAAGAAGCAATACGGGGTAGGATTCTTAATCCATAAGGACATAGTGGGCAACATTGACAAATTCTACAGCATTAATGAGAGGAAAGCAGTAGTCGAAATCAAATTTAATAAGAGGTATAGATTGAAGGTAGTACAATATACGCTCCAACGTCCAGTCACGACGATGAGGAAGTAGATCAATTTTATGAAGATGTTGAATTAGCAATGAGAAAAGTGCAAACACAGTATACTGTAGTAGTGCGCAACTTCAATGCAAAAGTGGGGAAAAAGCAGGCTGGTGAACAAGCAATTGGCAACTACGGCGTTGATTCTAGGAATGCTAGAGAGATGCTTGTAGAATTCGCAGAAAGGAATAAGCTTTGAATAATGAACACCTTTTTCAGGAAGTGTAGCAACAGAAAGTGGACCTGGAAAAGCCCTAATGGTGACACAAGAAATGAAATTGATTTCATACTTTCTGCTGATCTCAGCATAGTGCAGGATGTAGAGGCGATAGGTAGGGTAAAGTGCAGTGATCATAGGTTAGTGAGGGCTAGGATTCACCTCAATTTGAAGAGAAGAAGAGAAAAATTGGTCAAGAAGAAACAGGTCAACCTAGAGGCAGTAAGGGTAAAAGCAGACAAATTTAGGCTATTACTTGCAAACAAATGTGCAGCCTTAGATCAGAGAGATGAAGATGACATAGAGGCAATGAATGAAACCGTAACTAGGCTGGCTTCAGAAGCAGCAATTGAAGTGAAAAGGCACCCAAGCTACCAGTAGGTAGGCTCTCCCAAGTAACAAAGGACCTAATCAAGAAGCGACAATGAATGAAAGTGTCCAACTCAAGACATAAGATAGAATTCGCGGAACTGTCAAAACTGATCAACAAGGCGAAAAAAAGTGATGTTTGAAATTATAATGAGGGAAAGACTGGGGAAGCAGTAAAATATGGATGCAGCCTGAGAACAGTGAGAAGGAAACTAGCATCGGACAAACCAGGACGTATGCACTGAAAGATAAGCAGAGTAATATCATCAGCAATCTCTAAGGTATATAGTAAAAGCAGAGGATTCTATACTGACCTGTACAGTACAAAGAGATTCTGGGTACTAGGAACTAGCGATGAGGTGAGAAGGGCCTTACAAGACATGAAACGAGGAAGAGCAGCGGGAGAAGATGGAATAACAGTCAATTTAATCAAAGATGGAGGAGACATAATGCTTGGAAACTGGCGGCCCTTTATACGAGGTGTCTGTCGACCGCAAGGGTCCCAGACAACTGGAAGAATGTAAGCATTATACTAATCCACAAAAAGGGAGACATTAAAGAATTGAAAAATTATAGGCACATTAGCTTACTCTCAGTATTACACAAAATATTCACCAAAATGATCTCCAATAGGATAAGGGAAACACTGGACTTTAGTCAACCAAGAGAACAGGCTGGCTTCAGGAAGGAATACTCTACAATGGATCACATCCATGTCATCAATCAGGTAATAGAGAAATCCGCAGAGTATAATCAGCCTCTCTATATGGCTTTCATAGATTGCGAAGAGGCATTTGATTCAGTAGAGATACCACCAGTCATAGAGGCATTACGTAATCAAGGAGTACAGGCCACTTAAGTAAATGTCTTGTAAAATATGTACAGCGATTCCACAGCTACCTTAATTCTACACAAGAAAAGCAGGAAGATACCTATCAAGAAAGGGGTTAGACAGGGAGACACAATCTCTCCAATGCTATTCACTGTGTGCTTGGAAGAAGTACTCAAGCTATTAAACTGGGAAGGCTTAGGAATAAGGATCAATGGCGAATATCTCAGCAAACTTTGGTTTGCCGATTACATTGTTCTATTCAGCAACACTGCAGACAAGTTACAACATATGATTGAAGACTTTAACAGAGTGCAAGAGTGGGGCTGAAGATTAATATGCAGAAGACAAAGGTAATCATGAATAGTCGGGCAAGGGAACAAGACTTCAGGATTGCCAGTCAGCCTCTAGAGTCTGTGAAGGGGTATGCTTGCCTAGGTCAATTACTCATAGGGGACCCTGATCGTGAGAAGGAAATTCACAGAAGAATAAAAATGGGTTAGGGCGCATTCGGCAGACATTGTCAGATCCTGACTGGAAGCTTACCATTATCATTAAAAAGAAAGGTGTAAAATCAATGTATTCTACCGGTGCTCACATATGGGGTAGAAACTTGGAGACTGACAAAGAAGCTCGAAAACAAGTTAAGGACCGCGCAAAGAGGGATGGAACGAAGAATGTTAGGCGTAACGTTAAGAGAGAGGAAGAGTGCAGTGTGGATCAGTGAGCAAACGGAGATAGCCGATATTAAGAGACATATTAAGAGAAAAACATGGAGCTAGGCAGGTCATGTAATGCGTAGGTTAGATAACAGGTGGACCATTAGGGTTACAGAATGGCCAAGAGAAGGGAAGCGCAGTCAAGGACGGCAGGAGACTAGGTGGGGTGATGAAATTAAGAAATTCGCAGGGGCTAGTTGGAATCGGTTGGCGCTGGACAGTGGTAATTGGAGATCGCAGGGAGAGGCCTCCGTCCTGCAGTGGACATAAAAGAGGCTGATGATGATGATTATGATGATGGTGATGATCCGTGACAGCATTGTCTGCCGCTTGCTTTTCTGCGCGTCTTGTGCTTTGCTGTCGGCAATGGGTCATAATTCCAGTTACATGGGCAGTTTTAACTCAAAGCCATGAAGCATGTGATGGAGCATAGGAATCGTGCTGTCAGAAGGCATGCTGGTGTTGACAAAGTCCGTGTGCACTACTGGTGGAAGCAGCATGACAAGCTGCATGCTACAAATTGGACACATCATGCCTTTCAGGGTTCGAAGACCGCAAAGTTGTCACTGTTTGCAAAAAGTGGATGTGTCTATTTACTGCAAAGTTAAGTTACCTAAACATTTTAAAAGTCATTACCATCTTTTATTTCTTGCTCTTTTGAAAAAGTTCCCATAAAAGTTACCCACATATTAGGTGCACCTTTTGACATTGCTTATGTTTGTTGAAAAAGAAAAAAAAGGAAGACACAAATGCATTGACTATGAGAGTAAATACAGTAATTTTTGTTTCCACCACTGTGAGACATGATCAGCACCACAATCTGAAGCCATGTGTTGGCCCATTTAGAAGCTGCTAGACTGTCTACATTCCTGAACATACCCCAAGCTTATGGCATTATCGAAAAGATCATGTCTCAATATGACAAAAACAAGCACGGTTTTATCTGTAAACCAGAAGTAAAATATTTAATTCGACAAAGAAAGCTGCATGAAGATTACATGAGTTAGCACACAACAGGGAAATACAGTAGATTTTAGTTAATTCGATCCCAACCGAAGGTCCCAGCTGGTGCCCATGCATTTCTATTGACCGAAACTTACGTTATTTTGATCCTAAAATTGGCCCTCACCAAATAATTAAAACTTGCCCAGTTAGCAAGCACACACCTGACTTCTATGGTGACCCCAACAGTGACTTCTTCAGGGACAGTATCTGTCTCGGCGGAGCTTAGCGGACGGTGAATATGTTGAATACACACTATCGCCTGTCAAAAACCATATTTTTGGCCAGCTCTATGTGAATCTTCAAGCAATGACTGTAGCTCACCAATGTCCGATTATAGTATTCATGTGATTCCAACATGCGCCTTCTTTTTTAAAAGAAAATTGGGCCGAAAATTGCTTGCGCGGTGCAATCGGATACGATACCAAAACCGCCTTGGCGCTACTTGTATGCTTTACCGCATAACACAAATATACTGCGGCGAAGCTGACCTTAAGAAACCTGCCGCCATTGTGGAACACATATATTTTTCTCGCTAAAAAATCAGGCGCACGTTAGATTTCTATTTTATTAAGGAGGTTTAATGTAATTTCTACATTAGTTTTCTACCTTGGGCACATAGAAAGTGGGCACGCGTTTGATTTGGGAGGCGTGCTAGACTGACAAATACTTCCATGAATTGGCAGTGTGTTCTGGATTCTTTATGCTTCTTGTTTATTCCGACCCGCCAGACAATTCGATCAATTTCATCGGCCCCGTCAAGGTCTAATTACCGGAAGTTCACTGTATTGTAACAAACTAGGTTTACTTGCCACATAAGCTCAAATAAGTACGTACATATTAGTCAGTGTAAAGTGTATGCTTCGTTTTTATGAAAAGTTACTTTTCACAAGCGCACCCCAACTTTTTGTCTTTGTGAATTACAGATTGTTTGCTCAGTTCTGCCTTTACTCTCCAATTGTCGCATCACCTACTACATGCATCTCCGTGCCTATTATCGGCCACGTGGCACTTGTATACATTTTATGCCCTTCTACTTTCTGGCTTTCTCGAGGTTTACTGAATAGTTATTGTGAAACAAATACACTTTGTTTTTAAATGTGGTTTTGAATTTTTGGGGTGCAGCCCACATACAAGCAAGGAGTAACTATATGTGTATTTTCTTTCAAATGCAGCTACGTGCTTGCAAGAGCATGCATGCAATGATCACAGGAAACATTAATTTTATATTCAACATACATTATTCGCTATTGCTGGCAAGTATGCACAAAGCTGCAGTAGATGGATTTCACAAATAAAGCTGACCTTGAACGTGGGCTCATACATGAAGGTATTAGAACATGAACAAAATGTTACAGCTGATAGTGCCCATGCATACTTCAAGTGACGTGGAAATTACGAAAGTCAACTGCACAAAGGTACTCATGTACTCAAAAGCAATTGATGAGCCTCTTCAGTTCTAACCTAAATTTTCACATTAGCTAGCAAGCATGTCACTGTTTCAACTAGAGGATACTCTTCTGCTGTAAAACTACAACTTAAGCAAAAATAATGATAACTGCTCCATCGAGTGAGACCCAGTTGTGGTTCAAAGATTGCTGGGAGGTTTTAGCGTGTACCTGTGCATGCAAAGTATGGAAAATGTAGGCACATACACAGTCAGGAGGGCATGTGGCAGCAGCCACAGTCTACACAACATGGCATGTTGCATGAATGTGTACACACACAATGAAGTGGAAACTACGACAGGACAAGCTACAGGACATGTTTGTGTGAGGTCAGCAAGAAATTAAGTGAATGAGCTTTCTGCTGACTATCAACTGTAGAAGCAACAAATGCCATGCAATACTGTGCACCATGCAGTACCCTTAGCTCAAAAGTCACCATACTGACGCGATTGCTGAATGGCCACTAGGCATTGGATTGCCCATTTTATAAGTTGCACTGTCTTCTCATTACTTTGGTGCACTTAATTTCCGTGCAAACTTTTAATAAGTGCAGAATATTGAACTCTCTGGGTGGTACAGATGAGCTCCTCTGTGTGAAACTTTCCAATAATGCATCGTCTGAGGAAAGTAGGGAGAATGAACAGCAAGCAAAGCTTAACAAAGCAATATTACTGAAGGGTAGTAAATGTTCATGATGCATGTTATACGCAGAGAAAACACTTTTATCTTTCTTTTCTTTTGGTCTTAATACTACTCCTTGTATTATATTTGGGTTTTTATGATATGTGAAAGATGGTGAATTTCATGTTATCTCGGCCAAACCTAAACTGCAAGAGCATTCTTTTCCATTATAAATGCTTTATCTGTACCTCGAAGTGGTTTGTGCATACACAACACAAACTTGGCTATGTGCAAGGTATAACTTTCACACAAGGCTGACATGGGCAAGTGCTGGAATCTGTGCATTATAGTGTCTTAGAGGCTCGTTTCAAATAATTTTGACCAGAAGTTATGCAAGCAAGTGCAAGCAAATGTGAACCAATAGCTGCATCCAGGTAGAGTTCTTGATGGTTGAAAACTTTTGGTTGATGGCTGATCTCCCCGAAAATGTGCCAATGAAAATTGGCACACAGTTTCGATCAGCAGTGTTCACATGATAGCCAGCCAAACTATGACTACTATTGCTTTTTGGTCATGCTGCCACAAATGTCACCTGATTATGACAAACAGTTGCCTCAGCTATCTTTATGTCAGCAACAGCACAGTGTCTACCTAAGGTGACTTAGCAGTCACTGCAGCTGCTGTGAAGACTCGGCAACTCTAATTCTCAATTGTGATCATTGTGTATGTATTTTGTGTCAGCAGCACATAGGAGAGTATAGTAGCCCAAGTTTTGCAGACAAAGTGCTGGTAAACTGTGGTTTACGACATCATATGCTGCATGTCAATATGGATCTGAATGCTAGTGGGAGCTTTCAGCTCATGACCCTAATTGTCAGTTTTGAAGACTGAAAAGCCCTGAAACTTCTGCATCAGGCAAATGAACTTGTATACCTTTCAATGCAATGTAAAACTTAAGATATACACTGGTCAATCATGCCATGGAACTTTTAGACTTTAAGCGCAGGCAAAAGTAATGAATATATCATTGATAAAAGCAGCTTGTTTTCCACATGAAATGTGAGTGCAGTTGGGCTGTGGTGGGCCCCGCCTGAGATTGGCAGATGAGTTTGGATGCACATAGATATATGTGGGTGTTTGTATGTGTCTTATGATTTGACTGTAGAGCTGCCATGAATGCAACACTCAGCTTTCTAAAAGATTTGCTGGCCTTACAAAGAGTAACGAATACAAGCGCTCATGCTTGTCTGTTCCCCTCTTCCTCTGTGCATTGGGGGGTTATGCTGCAAGTGTCCATCTAGTGGGCTGTCCACTTGGCCGCCACTGATTGGCTAAAGCAGCACTTCAGCAGCTGCCAAAGTAGGTGGACACTTACAGAATACCCCCCCCCCCCCCCCCCCCGGTCTCCCTCAACAGCAATGCAAGACCAACTAGCTGAACAGTTAGCCTTCCTTAATTACCACTTTACATAGCAGAAATGGGACATGTTTAAATGTTCATTAATCCTAATTATCTAATTCCTAACTAAGAATAAAGGAAACACCATGAATCGCACAAGGTGACGGTGTGTGACAGAGCACCATATTTTCCCGGTGCACAAGTGACATACCACCCTGCATGTACGATGGTAGGCAAGCTTGCAATTAAGAAAGGAAAAAACAAACAAATGCCAAGGAGAAGCACATGCTCTTTTCACTATCTCCTATATGCACATAATTTCCCATGCACAGGCACTGCTCAAAGTATTGTAGTGGTAGCAGCAAAACATGGCCAGCAGTGAAACCATACCTCACTCCCAAAAGCAAGTGTGCAGGTTATGAATGCTGGGATGAGAAAGCGCCAGCCAACTTTCTTGAAGTACATTCCGTACACATGACGGCCAACCTAAAACATGAAAAGGAGAAAACAAGTCCGAATCAATACACAGATATTTGAGAAATACTGACTGGTAGATACATGTCTATGCACATTGAAAGCTCGCTATATATATATATATACATATATATATATATATATATATATATATATATATATGCAGGAGGGGTGGCCCAAATTACTTTGTTATAATCCGTTATAAACCAACAAGTGCAACACTGCTCACCTGGCGAACTCAGAGGCAGGGGCGGATTGCGATGAGTTACCAGTGGTTAGTCCAAGGCCAATGCAAAAGCCCCCAGTCCATCGCCAAAGGACTGCAAAAGGTTGTACTCTGTCGCATCTTAATCGACAATGTAATTTCTTTCTCCAATGCAGCTGTCAACCAGAGTTGCAGACTAGAACCCTCCATTCCATTCCCACTCTATTCCGGAGAGTGGAGATCACCTTAATTCTACGCCTCAAAATGATGAGAGTTGGACCGTTCCCGCTCCTGGAGCAGCTCAGCAGGTCCATTCTATTCCTACAATTCCAGTAAATCAAATGTTTTTGTCATATGTAAGAGGCATGGGGCAGAAAAAGAAAAGAAGAGGACGATGTGCGCCGACCAGTCCGAACGGCACGAGCCTTCGAGGCGCATGACCCGAGGTGTGATCGGGGGAGAAGCGGCGCCAAGCTGGGATTATCGACGTGGCTCTGGGCCAAGAAGGTTGGAGTGCCAGCTTTGCACTGGCGACGGGAGCCATGGAGGTTCGGACTGGCTTGTGACGTTGGCTGTCCAGGGTGTGGCTGTTGACCTCGGCGACATTCGAGCGAGGCTCCCTGGACCTGCTGCAGCCTCCCACGGTGCTGCCGGGCACTCCAGGAATTGGATCCCCCTTCTTTGGCAGACCAGCACGAACGGTAGTCCCCGGGGCTTCTCGTTGGCACTTGGAGAAGTAGCGGCGGAACCTGGCAGTAGGCCTAACCAGGAAGGCCGGAGTGCCATGTCACCGACATAGTTCGGGGCAGCGATATCCGAGACGGAGGAGCTAGCCGGTCGATGCCACGACAACAAAGCTTGCAAGTCGGCAGGAGCACCGACTGGGATCAAGAGCCGATGCACATCGAACTTGGAGTTACGTGCAACAATGGAACTTTGTAAGAGTGTTCCTTTTTGTTAGTGTGCAGCCATAGGCCAGGGTTGCCGGACTTTTGCACGGAACGTGCTAAGGACGAACGTAGGGGAAGAGAAGGAGATATTTAGGCTACGCAAGTGTGGAGCTTTATCTTTGTCACTTGAGTTTTGAGTTCCATTTTGAGTGTGTTTTATTTTGGGTTTGTTCTTAGTAAAGTCTGTTTGCTGTGCTCGCCTGCGCCTCCCGACTCCATTTCTCCCAACATCCGCACGGCGCCGAGATCAGTGACAGTTTTCTTTTTAAATTTTCACTACTTGTGCTTGCACAGCTAATAACAAAAAACAACAACATATTTTGAGCCTTAAAAACGTAACAAATAATGTTACATACTATTTTTTCACACAAGAACAAACATTTTGTGGCCTCTCATCAGTAAAAGTTGATTGACTGTGCGGAAGGAATAGTTTATAATCTGCCTTTGAACTGTGGGTCCAACTATGTTGGTCAGAGCGGACAATGCCTTAATAGCAGGCTACAGGAGCATGGCTACAATGTGATACAAATGAGAAGGGGGTTTTTGGATGCCCACTATAGAAACTGCATGTGTAATCAGGCAGACGCCACAAACATAATGACATGTAAAGTGGTATATAGTGCATGCTCAATTGCCAGCAACAATCGTAACCAGTTGACCCGAAAAATCATTGAAGCGGAATTGATTGACAGATGTGGTGACACTTGTGTGTGAAAACCGTCCATTGCCCTTTCCAGCAAAGAGCTATCCTTTTGTGTAGAGATAGGAATTTTCTGCGGATAGTACACACGTGATGTGTCACAGATTCTCCTATGTATGCGGTCACCTTCTTAAAAATAAAGCACTGTTGTAAATCTGCGCTTGCATGTCTCAGCCTCTTCTTTGTCCTCATTTTTTGTGCAAGAAGCTGCCTTCAGTAAAACTTCTTCAATGTGTACCCACAAAAAACTTACAAATGGTTAAAACATGGTTGTGACGAGCCCCTGACCCAGTCTTTATAGAACTTTGCATATCTTGTACTTTTCCCTCATGCATACTCATTTAATATATTGTATAGAAGCCTGGGTCTGGACGTACATAGCTATCTTGACCCAATTCGAAGACTTCAAAAATGCGCACGTCGGATTATAACTCATATGAAACACCCATTATAACACCCATACAAAACACCATTATAACCATATGAAACAACCAAGCCATTGTTTTGTGCCTTGCAAATTCTCCCATTTGATTACTCGCAGCAACTGGAAACAGCAGTTTTCGTCAGCAACAGCCCATCCCACTCGTGCATTTTTTCTACATCTTCCTGTTCCACAAGAAACCTTACGCAAGGTAACTTCAACCTGCCCTCTGTAAATAATATTTACGGGGAGCGACAGCTACACCTTACAGGAGTTCAAATATGGAATAGTTTCCCATTAGAATCAAAACAATTAGGCTTACCTACTGGCCACATTCAACAGTTTCTTCTTTCAATGCTATGATTACTTGCACTGTATCCTTATATATCTCGCATACCTGTTAAAATAATTACTTTGTCACCAATTGACATACTGTGCCAAGTTACATTGCTTGTATGATGCTGTTTCTCAGTTATTTATTCGTTTCGCTAATCGAGAAAAAAACTATGTTTGTACTATTGTTCATCTCTTTTGTCGTAATATTTGTACAGGAAGCTCAAACTTAGCCATGCACTTTTTTTACACATAAACCATGTGCTTAAAAATATTGCATGATATTTACTGAAAGTGCCTGTGTCGTAGTCAGTGATCTATTTTTCTTTCATTGGAGCCTTTAGCAGCCTTTGGCTATGGGTCCAAACAGTTCTTGCATATTTTGTACGACGTATTGTATAAACAAAAAAAATTTTTCACAGAAACTGTTCAGCATGTACATTAATTTCCACCATAGTTAATGCTATGCTTTGCTTGTGCGGCAACTGTTAGCGTGAGCGTAAAGCGCAGAGACATTCAAAATCAGGCATGGGAAGACCTTTGCAGATGGTGCCAAAGGGCCGGGGAGGCACCGACAAGTCGCCGAGACACGACTGTTGGAAGTCATGCGAGCCGTGTGTGTTGTTACGTTTCGCCTACGACGCGCGGTATAGCCGGCGCGGATGCAACGGACGCCGGGGCTTCGTTCAAAGCGGCGGACATTTTGGCCCGTTCGGAGCTGCCGCAAAGCCTCCCCGCCAAGTTTCAGTGCCACGTGTCTTCGTGTGTGCGTGTGTGTGTGTGTGCCCACGCTTGTCAAAGCGCGGCAGCCGGGGAGAGGAGCTCCCCAAGTGTGAAAGCGAGGAGGTCTGTCCGGCGCCCGGCTGGCGGTTGAGTCACTACACTCGTCTCAACATGTATCTCAGCTCGTCCGTGCCCCGCCGTCACGAGGTCTCAACCCGTGACCTTCCTTCTTGCCCGCGACGCCGAGACTATAAGAGCAGCTGCCCCCGGACGCCAAGAGAGAGGCTCCGATTTCATCCATTGAGTTACGTGCTCTCCCGTCTCTCCACTTCGGTCGACCTGACCGCGCGCTCTTTTGCGATGTTAGAATAAACCAGTTGTTCTGTTACCAGTCGACTCATGCTTTGCCGGGACCTTCGGATGCTTCCAGTGCCCCAGGCCGCCAGGCCAACGCTACCCTTGGGGCTTGCGACCCATTTGCAATAACGGGCGTCAGCACTGAGGTTCCAACAACTCGTGCCAGCGGTGCGATTTCCAACAGCTGGTTGCCAGCGGTGAGATCGCGACAACGGAGGCCAGCAGCGAAGAGATGCGGTTGACTGTATGCTGAGCAGCACAACGACCATCCGGGAGCAGTGCAACGAGCCCTGTGTGATGACTGGTTGCCTGCAGCGGAACGACTGCGCTGAATTCTTGGCTGCGAGGTTTGGTGAGTGCGGGACTTTCTTCTTCTGAGTTTTGCCAGGCTTTTGTTAGTGTCAGAAACAGAGCTGGTAATTGTGGTTGTCGTTGCTGCCGGGTTAGTTTGCGGCAAGACAATAGTAGGCAGTAGAGAAAGCAGCATTCAGAGCAGCCATGGATTTGAAGTCGTTGCGAAAACCGAAATTGCTGGAGCTTGCAAGAGAGTTGGGTCTGGATGTCTCAGACAAACTCAGAAAACCAGAACTGCTAAGGGCTATTCTTGAGTTAGAAGCTGAGGATGACGAGCTGTCGGAATGCCGTGAGACCATTGAGGAGAGGGAGACGACAAAAAGACAGGAGCGCGAACGTAAAGAACAGATAGAACGAGAGCAACAAGAGAAAGAAAGAGAGCGCGACCGTCAACACGCTTTGGAAATGAAGCGTCTCGAGTTAGAGATGGAACGCGCTCGTAATGGAAGTCAGGCACACGGTGCAGGAGAACGAGTATTGTTCAAAATGACTGACCTGATGCGGCCGTTTAAGCTTGAAGAGGACATTGGTTTGTTCCTGGTTAACTTTGAGCGAACGTGCGAGAAGCAGGGGTTCTCTCGGGAAACGTGGCCACAGCGCTTGCTCACTTTGCTACCCGGCGAGGCGGCCGACGTAGTCGCTCGCTTGAATAGAGAGGAGGCAGAGGATTTCGACAAAGTGAAATCGAGTCTGCTAAAAAAGTACCGGCTGTCAGCGGAGGCGTTCCGTCGGAAGTTTCGGGAAAATGAGAAAGGCAAAAGTGAGTCATATACAGAGTTTGCCTACAGGCTTATGTCAAACATGCAGGAGTGGCTCAAAGAAGAGAAAGCGTTTGGTGACCACGAGAAAGTTCTGCAGTGTTTCGGGCTAGAACAGTTTTATAGTCGGTTACCTGAGAACGTGCGGTACTGGGTCTTGGATAGGCCAGACGTTAGTACGGTGGCTCGAGCCGCTGAGCTAGCCGAGGAGTTTGTGACGCGCCGGGCTCGTGGAGCTAAGGACGGTCAAAAGGGTGAATTTGGCTCCAAGTTTGAGAGGCCGAAGTTCACGCCCATGAGAGCAAAGGGGGACACACGTAGTTCGGATGCGAGTGAAAGCAGTCCGACCGAACGTAAGGAGACGGCGGCAGCCGAAGCCGAACGCAGAAAACGGTTCGAGATGAGGCAAGCGCGCGTTTGTTATACGTGCCAGAAGCCGGGTCACTTTTCGGCGCAGTGTCCAGAAACAAAAACAAAAGTCGTGTTTTTGTCTTTATGCAGCACTGACGAGAACATGAAGCTTCTCGAGCCTTACATGCGAGACCTCCTCGTGAACGGGAAAGAGTGCCGAGTGCTTCGCGATTCCGCAGCTACAATGGATGTAGTTCACCCCTCTTACGTAGAACCCGATATGTTCACGGGCGAGTGCGCATGGATCAAGCAAGCCGTGGAAGCTCATAGCGTGTGTCTGCCCGTAGCAAAAGTGCTTATTGAAGGACCTTTCGGAGCGCTTGAGACGGAGGCCGCAGTGTCATCTATGCTGCCCCCCCAGTACCCGTACCTATTTTCGAACAGGTCCGATCACCTCCTGCGCGAGAAGGGGCTTTTGTTTGGTGAGGCTAGCGTTCAGGCCTTAACCAGATCGAAGGTTCGGGAGCTCGCTGCAAAGGCGGTAGTTGCGGGGCCGACGTTGTCGAACAATGAGAAAGGGTCAGAGGCGCAGCAAGCTGATATTCAGAGCACGCCCGAACTGAATAAAATTGAGCCTGTAGCGTTAAAGGCACCAGATACTGGAGAGGAAATTCCCGATGCGGGAAAGTTAGAAGAGCTATCTGCAGATTTACTCTTCGCGCCTACGTCAGATGGACTTAATAGGTTGCTAAAAGTCAGCCGGTCGGCTTTGATAGCCGAGCAAAAGAAGGATGGCAGCCTAGAAAACATACGCTGCATTGTCAAGGAAGGTGTCGCCAAGAAAAATGCTCGCTTTGTGGAAAGAGGTGGGGTCCTGTACCGAAAGTATCTAGACCGCAGAGGAGTGGAGTTCGATCAGCTGATCGTGCCTCAGTGCTACCGTCAGGATCTGTTGCGCTTGTCGCATTGGGGTTCGTGGTCCGGACACCTAGGAGTTAAGAAAACTAAGGACCGTCTTTTGCAAGAGTACTACTATTGGCCAGGGTGTTTTCGGGACGCAGACCACTTTGTAAAGACATGTGACACCTGTCAGCGGGTGGGCAAACCAGGGGACAAATCGAGGGCGCCGTTGAAGTTGGTACCTATCATTACGGAGCCTTTTAGACGGCTCGTTATTGATACAGTGGGACCTCTGCCGGTAACAACCACGGGGTACAGACACATTTTGACTGTGATCTGCCCAGCGACAAAGTTCCCTGAAGCAGTACCGCTTAAGGAACTCAGCTCAGTTGAGATAGTCAATGCACTACTGTCCATATTTGCACGAGTTGGTTTTCCTGCGGAAATCCAATCAGATCAGGGCACAGTGTTTACGAGCGCTTTGACGACAGCCTTTCTCGAAAGGTGCGGGGTAAAGCTGTTACACAGCTCAGTGCACCACCCCCAGTCGAATTCCGTTGAGAAGCTCCACTCCGTCATGAAGCGCGTGTTGAGAGCATTGTGTTTTGAACATCAAACTGACTGGGAGCTGTGTCTGCCTGGGGTGATGTTTGCATTACGGACCGCGCCGCATGCGGCTACGGGGTTTTCGCCAGCTGAGCTGGTGTACGGTCGCTCGCTGCGATCTCCGCTTCGCATGCTTCGAGAATCGTGGGAAGGCAGGGGCGACGACCCAGTCGTGGTGGAGTACGTGCTTAAGCTCCTCGAACGCTTAAGAAGGGCACAGGAGTTGTCAGGTGAAGCAATGGCAAAGGCCCAGCAGAGGGCCAAGGTTTATTATGATCGGAAAGCCAGGGCCCGTCGTTTTGAGGTGGGCGATGAGGTCATGATATTGCGCACATCGCTAAAGAACAAACTCGACGTGCAGTGGGAGGGCCTAGCACGGATTGTTCAAAAACTGTCGGACGTTAACTACGTGGTGAGTCTGCCAGGAAAGCGGAAAGCACAGCAAGTTTACCACTGTAATCTGCTCAAACCCTATAAGCAACGGGAAGCAGTGGTGTGCATGATGGTAAACGTTCCCGAAGAGCTTCCGGTCGAGCTTCCGGGACTAGGCTCAGTGACGAACAGGAAAGACACCGATCAAGTCATTAGTGACTTAATAAGTAAAGCATCGCTGTCGCCTGAGCAGAAAACCGAACTACACCAGCTCTTACAAGAGTTTCAAGGTCTGTTCTCTGAGAGGCCTGGTAGGACTTCTGTCCTTACTCATGACATAGAACTTACCTCCCCAGAGCCAGTACGATCCAAGGCGTACCGGGTGTCACCCCGCCAGAGCGATATTATGGAGGCTGAGGTAAAGAAAATGCTACAGCTCGGTGTTATTGAGGCGGGTGAGAGTGATTATACCTCCCCTTTGATTTTAGTTGAGGTACCGGGCAAGGAACCTCGTCCTTGCGTCGACTACCGCAGGCTTAATTCCATCACTAAGGATCAAATTTATCCGATCCCTAACATCGAGGAGCGCCTTGAGAGAGTGAGTAGCGCTCAGTTTATTTCCACCCTAGATCTTGTCAGGGGTTATTGGCAGGTTCCACTTACAGAAGAGGCTAGTAGGTATGCGGCGTTCATTTCACCAATGGGGACATTCCGTCCTAAAGTTTTGAGTTTTGGTTTGAAGAACGCGCCATACTGCTTTTCAAGCCTCATGGATAAAGTGTTGCGGGGACAGCAAGAATTCGCTTTACCGTATCTAGACGACGTAGCGATATTCTCCGCATCCTGGCCTGAGCATATGGCCCACTTGCGGGCAGTGCTAACCCGCCTGCGCGATGCGGGCTTGACAGTCAAGGCTCCCAAGTGCCAGTTAGCACAGGCCGAGGTTGTCTACCTCGGACACGTGATTGGTCGGGGTCGTCGCCGCCCCTCTGAAATAAAGGTGGCCGCTGTGCGAGACTTCCCGCAACCGCGCACGAAGACCGATATTCGGTCGTTCTTAGGTGTCGCCGGCTACTATCAGAGGTACATCCCCAGGTACTCTGATATCGCGGCTCCCCTAACGGATGCTCTAAGAAAGACAGAGCCGCAAACAGTCGTCTGGGACGAGACAAAGGAAAGAGCTTTTAGCGCCCTAAAGAGCGCCCTAACAAGCCAGCCTGTGCTACGATCGCCCGACTACACAAAAGGGTTCGTTGTTCAGTGCGATGCTAGTGAGCGAGGCATGGGCGTTGTACTGTGCCAACGGGAAAATGGAGAAGTAGAACACCCCGTCCTGTATGCTAGTCGTAAGCTGACGAGTCGTGAGCAGGCGTACAGCGCCACCGAGAAAGAGTGTGCGTGTATCGTGTGGGCCGTTCAGAAATTGTCATGTTACCTAGCTGGCTCGAGGTTTATCATTGAGACGGATCACTGCCCTCTCCAATGGCTGCAGACCATCTCTCCCAAAAATGGCCGCCTCCTGCGCTGGAGCCTCGCTTTGCAACAATATTCCTTTGAGGTGCGTTACAAAAAGGGGAGTCTCAACGGTAACGCCGATGGCTTAAGTCGAAGCCCCTAACGTGGGAATCAGCCTCAAAATTGTTTGTTACTGATGTTTTTCTTCCTGAGGCAGGATTTTTTTTAACATATTGCTTTTGTGTAGTGTTTCAAAGTGATGATGTGCTTTCTAGTGCAATTTTCCGATTTGTGGACGCGTTCTGAGTGCTGCTAAACTACTGCAAGGAACTAGGCAGTAGTATAAAAGGGGAAAGAGCCTGGCAGGGCTTAGTGAGGGTTGTGCCGTGCTTGCTGACTGAGCGGTTGAGTTTCGGCGTAGTTCTAACGCTTGCCGGGAACGAGAACAAAAATGTCAACTCTCCCGAAGTCACTTTGCAGTGTCCTGTGTGAACCTGAACGAGAGAACGAGGCCTTCTCTGTGCGCTGCACTCAAGAATCGCCGAAGGACGACCGACTTCGGTTATGAGCATCATCAAGCGACATCCCTCCGGACAGCGGATGCAGTCCCCTGACCATCGGGATCTCCTTCCCCCGGCGGGGCGGTCTGTTACGTTTCACCTACGACGCGCGGTATAGCCGGCGCGGATGCAACGGACGCCGGGGCTTCGTTCAAAGCGGCGGACATTTTGGCCCGTTCGGAGCTGCCGCAAAGCCTCCCCGCCAAGTTTCAGTGCCACGTGTCTTCGTGTGTGCGTGTGTGTGTGTGTGCCCACGCTTGTCAAAGCGCGGCAGCCGGGGAGAGGAGCTCCCCAAGTGTGAAAGCGAGGAGGTCTGTCCGGCGCCCGGCCGGCGGTTGAGTCACTACACTCGTCTCAACATGTATCTCAGCTCGTCCGTGCCCCGCCGTCACGAGGTCTCAACCCGTGACCTTCCTTCTTGCCCGCGACGCCGAGACTATAAGAGCAGCTGCCCCCGGACGCCAAGAGAGAGGCTCCGATTTCATCCGTTGAGTTACGTGCTCTCCCGTCTCTCCACTTCGGTCGACCTGACCGCGCGCTCTTTTGCGATGTTAGAATAAACCAGTTGTTCTGTTACCAGTCGACTCATGCTTTGCCGGGACCTTCGGATGCTTCCAGTGCCCCAGGCCGCCAGGCCAACGCTACCCTTGGGGCTTGCGACCCATTTGCAATAACGGGCGTCAGCACTGAGGTTCCAACAACTCGTGCCAGCGGTGCGATTCCAACAGTGTGCACACGTGTCTGTACCAGCGGCGCCTACTCTTCCTTCGGACGCTCACCACTTCTCCCCGTCTGCCGACGCAACAAGTTGGCACCAGGTGCTTGCAGGTGTGCGCATGAGATGGTTGTGCCCATTTATGGTCCGATCTTGCACCTGCGTTCCTGATTGGATGAAACCGTGCTAGGGTAACTTAGAATACTGGGAGGGTGAAGCTTTTCCGGAGAACTACCACGCCACCGCCGTACTTTGCTGCACCTGCGGGCATTGTCTGCTGTGGAAGCTGCGCCAAAGCATCAGATGTCTACTATGCACTTGATATTTGGTCGCTATTAGCCAACATTGCGTTAATTAAGCTACTGCAACGCAGTGGCAATATCGGTTTTTGTCACGTGCTCCGCACTCTCCTCGTAGTCGTAGCAGTGTCAGCGCCTGTTCCGTGCCGCTGCCACTGGCTGTCGTTCGCTCATTCTCTCACCGCGCCTGCGGCGACGTGTGTGCGCGCAATGCCGGTCTGCGCCGTTTCATTGTGTGCGGTGGTTAGGGGTGTTGCAGCTAGTGTGGCGTTCTTTTTTTTTTCTTCTGAGCTGTGCAGAAGTGCCAATGAGTGAAGATGCCAAAGTATAAGACTTTAACGCTGCAGCAGAAGTTCTGCTTGATCCAAAAAGCGGGTAAGAACACGTGTTCCAAGACCGAGTTGGCTGAAAGGCACAGCATGCCCCTCTCGATGTTGTCCACAATATTGAAGAACAAGTCGAAGGTACTGGAAGCCTACAGCAAGACATATTCTTCGAAGTGGTTGCGAGTACGGGCTCCCATGTACCAAGATGTGGAATCAGCTTTACTTCACTGGCTGCAGAAAAGAAACGCAGGCCACCTTCCCGTCAATGGAACAATACTGCGGGAGAAGGCCCACGACTTGGGGCACGAAGAGTTCAAGTGTAGCAATGGATGGTTCAGCCATTTTAAAGAGTGCAATAATTTGACCTTCGTAGCCGTCTGTGGCGAGAGCGGCAGCGCAAACGAGAGCGTCGACAACGACTGGAAGAAACACATGTTGGCTTCGTTGCTTAGTGAGTACGGTGCAGATGATGTGTACAACCTTGACGAGGCAGCCCATTTTTACAAGATGCTGACCACAAAAACGTTCACAGCGAAGGACACCGCAGTCAAGGGTTGGAAGCAGGGCAAGGAAAGAATTATCGTTCTGTTTGGTGCAAACATGTGCAGTAAACACAAGCTGCCGCTACTCGTAGTTGGAAAGAGCGGGAAGCCTCACTGCTTTAAAAATGCACGGCTGCCACCAAGGGATGAGCTTATCTACTGGCACAACAAGAAAGCCTGGGTCACAGGCGCAATATATGAAGATTACGTTTAGCAGCTTGATCACAAGTTTGTGGCCACAGGCAGGAATATACTCTTCGTTCTTGATAATTGCCCAGCGCATGGTGACATCCCACACCTGAAAGCTATCAGGATGGTATTTCTTTCTCCGAACACCATGTCCATCTCGCAGCCAATGGACCAAGGCATCATTCACCACACGAGGAAGATTTACCGCCACCACCTGCTAAAGCGCATGCCCCTTTGCTACGACAACGGCAAGGAGTACTCCATTGACCTCCTCGGGGCCATATGTCTTATTGTGTATGCATGGAAGCAAGTGGAACCCACTTTGATCATGCAGTGTTTTGAACACGCTGGCTTCTCGAAGGAAAGCACCGTCGATGCTGATGCTGACTACTCATGTGCACTTGATGAAGAAGGAGCCTAGTATTACAACTGCATCAATACACTCTGTGCAGAGGATAGCGAATCTGGTGCAGTCGGCTTCGCCGAGTATTTGAACTTTGAAAATAATCCACAAATGTGCTACTGAGACTTGGAGAGTGAAGCTACCGCTGATGCGACTATGTGCGATGACAGCGACGACGACGACGACTACGCTAACGAGCCGTCCCGGGCACCCGCTCTTGGGGAAGTTATCAAATCACTGAACGTTATCCGCAGTTTTGCTGAGTGTAACGGTGGAAATCCTCAAATGCTGCACATAGTTGGCCAACTAGAAAATATGACCCTTGGAGCCTCGAACTACAGGAAGTGGCAAACCAGCATCTCTGATTACTTTAAGTAATCCAAAGATCTCCGAATAAAGGTAGCTTATTCCTGCGGTGAAATTTTTTTCCTGGGTTGCATTTTTTGTGTGTGTTCGTTTAATCCGAAAACCCACTTAATTCGAAGATTTCTTGCGGTCCCGATGACTTCGAATTAACGAGGTTTTACTGTACGGGGATTTGGTATATTTCCTTCTATGCCTGCAGGTTTGTCACCGCAATCGTTCGCACTTACGGGGCTGTTTCTGGCACACATCAAGCGTGCACTTCATTGTGAGCGAACGTACCACATAAGTGCAAGATAATACTGCAGCGACTCGCCACACAGAGAACATGCTTGCGTGCTGTAAATACGGGGATTTTGTACATTTTTTTCTATGCTTGCACGTCTGTCACCGCAATGGTCCGCTCTTACGGGGCTGTTTCTGGCACACATTCATCGCGCACTTCATTGTGAGCGAAGGTATTAAAGGGCCCCTGAAACACGGACAAATTTTGTAGATGCGTAGGGTAAAGCTAAGGTAATAATTCGCACCACAATTTGTGTGAAACATCTCATATTAAGAGAGCTACGGATGATTGCAAGTTACCCTCCTCTGCTCGACAGTTGATGCAATCATTCAAGGGTGCCGACAATTCAAGCAGGCCAAAAGCCGACGTGTTTTGCAACCATTTGCGAGACTTCCCAATACTGCCGCAACGTTGACGTGTGAAAATCAACCTGCACAGCAGCATGCGTCACCATCAGAGTACGTGGTGCGAATCATTAGACTTGAACTGTATGCTATGGCGCCCGCAGCTTTCTGTTCATGCAGCCCTGATGCTACCACATTTTCAGTTCCTCTCATACAAGCCATCGTTCGCCAGGAACTCGAAATCATTGGTTTACATTCTGTGTGTGCTGTCGCTCATCCTAGAGCTAATCAACGCCCTTCTACTATTTTCACTCCAACCTGACGCTTCTCTCCGCATTATTGCAACCCGACAAAGTGGAGAACTGCAAACGACTAGCCGATAGGTTTCACCTGTTGGCGCATTGGTCATGTCGCCCGATACCGTCAAAAATGCCCGCAATGTTTCACCCACCGCCGAGTCTAACAGCGCCAACACTGCTAGGAACACATGGTACAGCCGCTCACCATCGCCTCGCGGCCGCCACTCTGGTTCACCGCAGACACGTCGCCCATCTTCCCGTTCGCCGCAGCCACGTCGCCTTTCGTCCCCTGTGGCTTTTGGCCGCACCCTTCCAGAAAACTAAGAAATGCAACCATCGGAGGTGGTGCTGCATTGCCTACTACCGCAGCAAATCCTCTGTCTGTGCCCACAAGGAGAAGGGTTAAAGAAACGTTAAAATAGACGGCGTGCCTGTCCAAGCAATCGTCGACACTGGAGCCCACATATCTGTGATGAGTGCTAGCCTATGTAGACGTTTAAAAAGGGTCCTCACCCCAGCAGCTGCCTGAGTACTTTGTGTGGCCAACGGCGGCGGGCTGGTTGTTCTTGGAATGTGTACTGCGTGCTTACTTATAGCCAGCTGCCCTACTTGGTCGCTTGGCTTGGCTACTTGGCTTGGTCGCTGGGCTTTGCAGCTCCAGAAATTTTCATTTGTTGTAAATTATAAGTCTGGACGTCTTCACAAGGACGCTGACTGCTTCTCGCATCACCCCATGGATCCTCCTGATCCTGTTGCGCCTAATTCGGTGACCTGCGTGATGGCTTTGACTGATATAATCGACATGCGCACTGAACAACAACGCAACACATCCTTACAGTCCATCATCGCCAGAGTGCAATCTGGCAGCACCAACGGCAGGTGCCGCATGTTCGTGCTGCATGACGACATCCTCTACCGCCGCAATATCAATCCTGATGGCCCCGAGTTACTCCTTGTCCTTCCTCGTCATCTGCGATCTGTCGTTCTTGAACAACTTCACGATGCACCGGCGGTGCGACACCTTGGAGTTTTGCGTACATACGACTGCGTACGACGCCGGTTCTTCTGGCCAGGTCTCTACCGCTCAGTGCGTCGTTATGTTGCAACTTGCAAATTGTGTCACTGCCGGAAGATAGTTCCCCTGCCATCTGTCGGACGATTCCATTCAATTGAAGTTCCCTCTCAACCCTTCTTTCGCGTAGGCCTTGACCTGCTTGGCCCTTTTCCGACGACAACTAGAGGGAATAAGTGGATCGCCGTCGTTACTGATTGTGCGATAAAGATGTTGCCGACTAATTGCGCAACTGACGTCACCGATTTTCTCCTTCACAACGTCATTCTCCAGCACGCTGCACCTCGACAGTTACTTACAGACCGCGGCCGCTCGTTCTTGTCTCGAGTTGTGGACGACCTCCTCCGCTCTTGTGTCACTTAGCACAAGCTGTCCACCACCTACCACCCACAAACGAATGGTCTTAGGGAACGTCTCAACCGAACACTTACAGAGATGCTGTCGTTGTACGTTTCCAACAATCACTACGACTGGGACGCCACGCTGGCCTACGTGACATTCGCGTATAACTCGTCCCGACATGACACCGCAGGATATTCACCCTTTTATCTTTTGTATGGTTGCGACCCCAGATTGCCCTTTGACACCATCCTACCTTCACCCGATCTCGTTCCTTAGCCTCGCAGCATATACAAAAAGGGCATTGCGACTGGTGCCATCGCGATGTTAAGTTCACCCCAGGTGCTTGAGTGCTCTTTTGGTCACCATGCTATCAGGTCGGCCTCTCGCAGAAGCTTCTCTCTCGCTACACAGGGCCTTATGAAGTCCTACGTGAAGTTCCATCCATCCTCAAGTCCAATGCCTGTTGACATCGTACACATTTCACAGCTAAAGTCATACTTCGCTTACAGTTCTTCGCCTAACATGCGCCTAAATGGCGCTTCAGCACCCGGGGATGCTGTTACGGAAGGATAAAAGAAGAGAAAGGAAGAATATTGCGTGAGGCTGATTGCTCGGTGTTGTTGTGGGTCAGCCATATTAACCATATTGACTCTTCTTGTATATATTTATATATATATTGTAAATAAAGTCTGTCCATACTCTCAACATCCCCGTAACAATATTATAATTATGACCTGAAACCATACCTTTGATTGCCGACTCGAAATGCTTTCTTTTTTTTTCAAATTTGTTCTCTTTATTGCCCAATAATTTGGAAAATTTTAGAGCCCATTCTGTATGAGAAAAATCCGTCAGTGGCTGTACTTACCTACTTGCATAAAAGGTTGAATTTCAATATAACAAGATTTCAATGTAACAAAGTGCCAATCTTACTAATTTTGCTATATTGAGGTTTAACTGTATCAATTTTACAGAAAGCCTACTTTCATTAAAATTACATTTTAGGTGTGTCGGGTTACTATGGGAATGTTAAGAAAAATTATGACTACTCCGCATTATATCTCATTATAAACACAAGACGTCCTTGTGTTTATCAATCATACCTTGTCCCCACTGTACTTATACTCACAGTGCTGTGGGTAAAGAGAAAAATAAACAAACAATTTTTTTTATGTGATGAGGCTTGACTGTATCCCATTCAGGTGCTGTTAGTGGGGCAGTGCATGCCAAGATGAAAGCTCAGAATGCCATGTACTATTGAAAATAATATGAGAAAAGGAAAGAACATGCTACTATGCTACATATGAATTTACAATAGAGGGTGAACTGCAGGCACAGCTGTGTATATGCAAAACAGCTTACATATCCCGTGCATACAGTTTCCTCTTCAATCAGAGTGCACTTGTCCGCTGTGGCTCCATTCTTTGGTTGATCCACTAGCCTGCAAACAAACATTTTAGCTGTGTGGGCAAGGACAAAGACACAGGAACAACCTTTCACACATGAAATCCTTTCTCAGCATAGAGGAATGAATCATATGCGAAACTACACCAGCAGCTTCCATTGTACAGTTGAAGGCACAACGCCTGTAAGTGCTTCATCCTGCCAGCTGCAAATTCATACCAATTTGTGAAGCACCACCATTGTTAGCTATAAGCAGAAGCCTTTTTAGAGAATTTTAAACAAAATCTATCATCACCACAGTGCCAACTTGTAACACTATAAAAGACAGGAGCAAGCTCCAAGAAACGGAAGCTTGCAGCTCTTCAAAATCAACCTCTCTACAAGTGACTAGCGCAATCACTGATCGTAATCACAGTTTGCCATGCCCACGTATTGGGATACTGCATTAGTAACGAGCAGCTGCCCGCACACGTCCTAGCAGTCTTTGGTTTGCACTTGTCCTTGCTGCCTGCTTTTTTAGTGTCCCGTGTCCGCTCTTGCGCTAGTCACTTCAGCATGGAATACCAACTAGCCTGGTCTCACACCCTGCTCTCTGCAAGGCAGGGAAATAAGAATAACTGCTGTGACCTGAGAATTTCAAAGGCAAGTAACCACTTGATTATGAACACATATGTCAGGCAGGTTATGTGACACAGGCAGTTTCAGTGGCCACCAGGTCAATAATTTATTTAAGTGGTCAAAAAATGTCAAACTCCATCATGTTTTAGAAGGCCTTCAAAAAGTGGGGACATGTTCTCTTGTGCCTTGTTTGTCACAAAAAAACATTAAAATCAAGATGGTTGCTATGAACTCCTCAACCCCCAACAATAATCTTTTAAATCAACAAACAGCACTGATAGTTTACCTATCTGTGAAAAAAAAAAAACTGCAGACTACAGTTACACTATCGCCAAAACAACCTGCAAATCCAAATACAGCCTGTGTAAAGGTGCATTATAAAAAACCTCCCCAGAAAGGCAACAATGAACGTTTTATAATTCTTGCCAGCATTAAAACTGGTCATCTTTGATAGCTAAGACAGCTAGGTGACTCCACGAGTGATCAACACAGGTCCAAAAATTAATATTCGTTTATATTGAATATTTTATATTTTATGCGCATATCACTCAGTAGCACAAAAGTGAGCGTGGTTTCTTTGGCAAATGCACAATTTAGGAGGGAAAAAAATACCCAAGGTCTTCAGTGTGGAGGCACCATTTCAACGCACCAAGCATTCTCACTAATTTACAAAAATGTGAAATACAAAACATTAAGGCTACAAAGAATGCTTTGCGTAAAACAAATATGTAGAGAAGAGTCAGCTAGCATTGTTTGAGGCTTCTGTGTAAAACAAGCGTTTTAGAAAATTTTCTTAATTTGCAACACTTCAAAAGTTGCTACATTTACGGATTTTTCAAATTTGGTGGACTTTGAGAACTTGACCTGCTCAAAAATTGTGCTGAATATTGTTGCTGTATCAGAAATACACACATAACTTGCCTCAAATGTCTAGTTTTGATGAAAATGAACACTATTTAAAAATCAAAATAACAAGAAAACTCTATCGTTAATTTTCCTCTGTACCTTCTAAACAGCTGTTCACAGACATTGAAGAAAGAACAGTAAAAAACATGTTGCCTTATTTTGTTTACAGTGACAATACAGGGGGTAGAAATGTTGTTAAACAAATGACAGCGCAGCCGAAACAGTCAGAATGAATGTAGCTTCATCTGATTGAGGCGACGGCGGCAACACTGCAGGAAAACTTCAACGTATTTCACTTCACTTGCTCCGTCTGCCACCTCCTCAAGTGGACCCATGCCCCATTTTAGTACATGCTACCAACTCATTAAAAACAGACAATTTTATAACAACCTCATCTGAAAGCGCCAACAAAATAGGGGCGCAAATAATGGCCAAGGAGAGGCCTCAATGCCCATATTTACATCAGAAAGTTGGAGACTGGAGAATGCCATGCTTGAAATCCTAATTCTAGCCTACCAAAATTGCCTTTCTGTTGAAATCATGGTCAAGTTTAGGCAAGTCAGAGGCTTATCCCTCTCCCACTTTATTTTTGTCCTGATGTCCCTTTTTCTAGCACCTGGCTGCATCCTGGCAAAGCTCTCTTAAAAAGCAGTGTTCATGTTATGCATTAAAAACATTGTCCCATGTCTTGTTGGTTTTTAACCTGCCAACATGAATATAGTCAAATAACCCAGTATGCAAGCAAATGAAATATGTGGACATTCACTTGGTCAAATAATTAGGGGTGTGTGAATATTGAAAAGTAGATTTTGAATTGAATACAGAATTGAACCAAAAAAAAAGAAACATACCAAATTGAATATTGAATATCAGAAAATTATCATGAAATTTATTTCTTACAAATTTTGTGCAAGAAAAGACGTTGCTGCACTTGGAAGTCTCCTACCATTGGATAACAAGAATTTAATAAATAAGCTATCAGTAACTTGGGTACACAGAAATCAATATATAAAGTATGGTTTTATAAAACGAAACTCCAAATTAAGCCAGCACTGATAACAGATCTGTTCTAGTACATGAGGGTCTGGAAAATATGTCTTTTTATCAATAGAATGCCTGTTAAAATAGAAGTGGTTTTTCCCCTCTCTCATTGTGCTCTACTGAATAGTAATGAGGTTCTCGGTTTAACAGAGGATCTATATTTTTATGGCAACATTTTATTGCAAAAAGGTATTGCTTTTTAATACAGCAGGGCCTTCCCATCATTGCAGCAGCTCGGTTATCATAAGGCCAATCTGCACGACAGACGAACACGCAGACTGTGCATGATGTGACTCGATCACCGTTTCGCGTGTAGCCATCGTTGGCGCTGTGCAGCTCGACTGCGATCAGTGCTGATGGTAAAGAGCCGGTGACTTTTTGGTGTTAGGTTCGGCTTGATTTACCATTTGTGAGGGATTTTGAAATCTGGAGAGTCACAGCAAAATCGCGCGACATCATTTTGGACAGGAACAAGCCTGCTCCAAAATGGCATTGTGCGATTTTGTGCAGGGTGTTGTGTACAAGATTACTTGCACAGAATGCAATGTGTCATATATTTACGAGACTAAATACATCCCTGAAAGAATTCATTGACACAAGAATGACCTTTGCCACCTGAATGCTGTGGCAGAACACTGAAAGCTTTTTGACCACTGTTATGACTGCAGTAGACAACATGCTGTTTAACATGTGCAAGAGTCAAATGTGAGAACTAAGCTGGGAAGATAATCAGAGGACAGTTGCCATGCGATGCTGGGTGCTGCTAATTTTCCTGTAGTGAGCTGTAGTGAGAAGAAAGGCAGAGATGATGCGAAGGACTAATGGACGTTTCCCGGAATAAAGCCTCTGCGAATTGGTGCAGACCCTATACTGAGAAGCAGCGGAGAATACTAGTTCAGAGTAAAAGATCTCCTCTCCCGTTCCCACGGCCAGACCCTCTCTCTGCCTTTGTGCCCAGTGGAACTTGGCGCAGTTGCCGGTCCAATATTCCATCTGCGACAGTGTTGTTTGTGCTTCTTGACTGGTTGTCGTCCTGGTGGGTTGTGACCTGTGTGTGATTGGCTACCGTCAGGAAGGAGGGTTGGAACAGACGTGTTATAATGACGGTGGGGAGAGAAAACAGATTGCTCTGGGACTTGGGAACGAGGCTCATCCAGATGCTCATTGCAAAACTCTTGACTTTTTCTGTTTTTCCTATTCAACGATGTAAATGAGTTTTATTTAAGTGCCAGTAAACTGGTTGGTTTTTTATTTCCCAGCCTCCGCCACGCTACCATACTGAGCCGAGTTTGAGACATACCCTAGAGCTGCAACACCACCACATTAGCCCCAACGTGGTCATCGTCTTGGAGAGCGAAAATAACCACTGGCGGCATCTTCTTCTGGAGTCCTGGCCCATTCAAAAAATGACAAAAAACATCAAACATTCTTCAGGAACACTTCCCGCCATTTATTTCCAAGGACTGCACAAAGTCTCCACATATCTCATATCATCTCACCCCTGAAGAAGGAGCCAGTTGAGCTTTGAAACATCAAGATTTTAAAATAAAATATAATTAAGGTTTCTTCATCTTTTAGTTCCGTTGTTCCCAACCATGTAGATCTTTGCCGAATGTGCACCTTTGATTCACTTACTCTTTACTGCAATAAAGTAGAACCTCGTTGACACAATCTTGTTTTGTACAATTCCCCAGTGCCTACGTTCGTGATTTAGAACACAAAAAATGATGCAACACAGTTGCGATTCCTTTTTTTGCCAGTTATCACACTTGCGAAAAACACAATTTTTTGGCACCGACGCTCGGTACATCGCCAAACTGCGATCATATGACACATTTTCCAGATGCTAGATCTCACGTGAACAAGAAATGACGCGAGGCACACACAATCAAGAGCAGTAGGTACCCGCCATGGCAGCTTCCTCACAGTACTCACTTGACCATGTCACGCGAAAATGCTGGCACATAATCAGTGCCCTCTTCTGGTATTAGCAAATCTTCTTGCCGGTCATTGCACATCACATTCACAGCTACCGCCGCCAACCCTATTACAAAAAGCATCTTCACCTATTTGTTTTGCAGCACGTGCGGCATAGTGCCATTGAAAGCATACTGCACGCTTTAGATAGGTGATAACCCAATTGCGCCACACGTCCATGCTGCAGACAGCATGAAGTGAGCATCGTGCATTGTTCTAGTGGCATTGCATGCTGGCATCACCACCACTGTTTCAGTTTCCAGTCGCCAGCTTAAATAGGAAAACAACAATGCGCATTTCAGGTCACTCAGCCTCTCCAGCTCGAGCGCGTCGGCGTCTCATGCCTTAATGATTCTCACCAAGTGGGTGTGTCAAAACTTCCCACCAAGATACCCTGTATGAAAATGCTGCTATTTCGAGGAGTAAAAACGCAAGCTTACCGAAGCTGCAAGAACGACAATGCGCACGTTGGGCCGCTTGGGCCCCGCCAGCTCGGTGCACATTGGCGTCTCGTGCTGTAACAATTCATGCAACGCTCTGCATTACGTAGATCTCAACAACATTTGAGTTGGTCTAACTTTTGGGTGGCTTCAGGTCATACGTTTTCCCAATTAGTATGTTTCTTTCTTGCATTTTTTTCCAAGACGTATGAACGAGGTTCTACTGTATATGACAAATGGGATGCAGAACTTCAAACAAAGTCTGTCATGGTTGAGCAGTGCATGGCATACAACATGGCATGCCGACTACGCAGCTGAACAAGGCTAATCCACTACTTTCGCATGGCTCTGAAGTGTGAATGGGTAGTGCGAGCATTTAGAGTTAGCATTGCAATCAGTTTCTCAAACAACATTTCACAGCACGAGTGACTTGCGACACATATCTGCAAAAACAATAAAAAAATAGACTTTTGCATGTTTGATGTGGTTTGAGAAACAAATCGGTAAATTACTGCTTTTCAAGATTTTGGGAGAGTGTTCGAGATGTTCGGAGTTTCCAGATATTCTTCGAATTGGTGTATTTTATATTTTGTATCATGAATATATTGAAATATTTTGCTATCGCCAAGAAGTTTTCGATGCTTTTTCTTTTTTTTCTTAAATACGGAATTGGCTGTATTAAAGGCAAAACTGCACTCCAGAATGCTTGCATTCAAAACAACCTCAATGAGCAGCCCGTTTGATGGGCCCTCACTGTAGGCAGTTAGAAAAACCTGAGATGCACTTTCCATAACATAGGGAGTATGTGCTGTTGCATGCACGTGCACTTAACATACACAGATGCATAGCTATTACCAAAAGAAAGTGAGATAATGGCACCATTGGTGAATGCTATGTGTCAGACACAAGTTTCATAGTCCTTTGGCTCAATCTGGCCAGCTCAGGACCATCAAGGAAACCAAATAATTTCACTGGAGGTAGCATCAGCTGCACCTTGCACACACCTGTCCTTAGAGCCATTCTCGCTGGCAGTTGCAAGATTGTTGCTACTAGGGTGTGCCTTGATGTGGTGCTGGATAAATGCTGCAAACTCGCTCCTTTCACGACCCACAAGGTCAGCGTAAGTGCCCTGCTCTTGCACTACTCCATGGTTGAGCAGCACAATCCAGTCTACCTGAGGCAGGTAAGTCACTGAGTGCGTCACCATAATTCTCGTCTGCACAAAAGAAAAAAAAAAGTACATTTTCAGGTTTTCACACCACATATAGTTTTCAGATTGTCCAATTTGTCAGTGAGGTTTAATGTCACAAATAAATGTCTGTACTATGCAAAATGCTGCAATAGAGTGTTCCAGCTGGGTACAAAACAATTTTTCAGATTCTCAAATTTTATAAGTTTTTTTCCTTATTTTCTTAAAAACTCTTGACAGGTGTGACGAAAGGCAGGATGGTGGCCTTTAACTGAACCAACTTTTGCTCCATATAATTAATAGATTGGGCATTAAATAGACTCCAGCATATATATAGTCTTCAGGTGTACAACACACAAAATGTAAAGAATATACTCAGGGTGTCAAAGCTAACTGTAGCCAAAGGTTTAAAAATATTCAGGGGCACTAGAGGACGATACAACTAAAAGCATGTTGTGAGCCACTCTACAGAGCAAATCAAAATTTTTGCAGTGTAATATTTAGTCCAGATTATTTAGTCGACTCCACAGGTCTCGAATTTATACATATATATATATATATATATATATATATATATATATATATATATATATATATATATATATTCGAAAAAAGGCGGTGACGAATGTTATGAAAACATTTTATCAATGTTTTGGTTTAGGGACCGGCCTTTGTCGGAGTAAATGTCAGGTTCGCGCTGACGAATACTGATTTCTCGGCCGAAACGTTGCAAAAATGTTTTTATAATGTTCATGCCGTCCTTTTTTTGAATTTGTGCCTTTGAGTACGGCATCAAAAGAACCTTTCTTCTTTAATTTCTTATAAATATATATATATATATATATATATATGAAGAAGATCCAATGGGGAAATTGTACAGTATTCTAGGAAAGTGCCAACTCAGTAGTAATACTAGTATGTATTTAAATTCTGATCTGTTATGCAATAATTTTTCTGCATAATAAAAAAACAGCTTACAAAAAAAGAATAGCATGTTGCGTGTGAGAACAAGTGTGTCGTGTGAGAAGGAACTATGTTTTAAGCTAATGCACTGTGACTTGGAAAGTGATGGGTCGGCAGCCTGGCAACATATGCCTAGTGTTTTGCCAGTTAGAGAAGACTGGTAACATGTTCATGTTGTCATAGTGGTCATGCGTGTGGCCCTAATGACCACTTGTGAAAATTTGCTACAAATGTACAGACAAACCTGTTGCCTAAAGGAGGCCTACAGGTAAAGCTCGTTGAACGGCACCGATTTCCTCGATGTGGCAATCTTGTGCACTTCGTAGACAGGACATGACGTCAAGGTGTGACATTATGCTCATTGGTTAAAAATGTAACCTGCGATTTATGTTCACATGATATTGCGAGTAATGAATAAATAACTATGCCATCATGTTTTCAAACCTTTTCAAGTACTGCACAGCCACGTGCGAGGTGTTGCAACTGCGGGAATGATGCATCATGTGCCAAGCACTTTGGTCTGCCAACAGTCGCCTTATAACCATAAAGTGATGCCATTACCTCCGAGACTAGACAGCGGAGGCCGTGGGAACTCCAGAAACAGGCTGAGCAGGCTTGGCAATCGTGCCGTGCCAACTTTTGCTAGAGCACTGCTGCTATTGGTGTCACCACATGATGTCACAGGAGATTGAAATGCAGCATCTTGAACCGTGAAAATTTGAGTGGAGGGTAACTCTTATTTTGACTGTATATTGAATTTTCTGTGACCAACAACTTGGGTTTGTGTGGGTCAATATTCATATTTCCTTTTGCTCTGAGTTATACAACATGCTGAGAGAATAGATATGGAGTAAATATGGTGACCTGAAAAAAAGTGTTGCAGGGCCTGCCCTTTTAATAGAATGTGTTGCTGAGGTAGTTATTTCATACTTGCACATTTAACAAGAGAATGCCTGAGACAAAAGAAGGTAGACAAAGGACAAGTGCTATTGCAACTGAAATTAATTTGGAGCAGACAGCATACGAATAAAGAAGCAAGTAGGGTGTGCAAATAGCACCAAGCACAAATGCTAAGTGCTCAGCAAACGAAACACAGTACTCAAAGCACGTGGCCGCCGGCGCTTGTTGCACCACTGGTGAGCTCTCATGAAAGTAAGCTGGCACATTGTGGTGTACGGTGACGGTGAGAGAGTTGGTGACGCATGGAGGCTGCATCCGGCCGACAGTCGTTCAATCTGTGCTTTGCGATGGAACCAGCAGAGTGCTGCAAGCCGTGGTTTCTGCACCGCACTCACGCGGTGGCAGGAACTGACAGAGCGTACATTCCAAAGAACTTGAATGAGTATTCTTTAGCGATCTGTTAGCATGGCTCATGGTGTCGGAGTAGGGCCAAGGTGCTTGAGGCATACTGTGCGCTCACTAACCAGAGAAATGAATGAGTGCACAAGGAATAAATATTGACTTCTATTCTTAAAAAAATGTAGCCCAGAAAAAAAAAAAAGTTTCCTTCGCTCATGGCTTCATTCACGCTAGATCTGCCCACTTAGCTTTGGCTTGCTATTATACTAGTAATTCATCATGTCACCTCGAGCAGCCATGACAGCTGCCATCCGGCGGGGCAGGCCGTTGAACAGGCAGACAGCGAGGTCGGTCTCCATGGCTGCCCGCAGTTCTCAGACCGATGCTCTGTGAAGTGGTCAAAGAGAGACATGAGCCATTTTATGGCACCCAAGACATGTTTCATTATATTCATGTTGGTCCCTTGCGATGGCCACTCTAGCACCATAATGCCTCTTTGCTCCAGAAACAGAATCACCCATACTTCCATATGGAGAGGGCTCCTGTCTTGCTGGTAGTAAAAGGAAGTTGTCCAGAAAGGGCCCATTCAAGATGTAGGGGAGCAGGGTGCTGTTTAGGAGATTTCTGTATGCGGCAACATTGAAACAGTCATTGAGACACTGAAGGCCCGAATCAGAGCTCTGATATGGCTTCGCAGATGCTGACGGAGCAGTGTCCACTGCTGGCCACTCGCTGAAGATTTCCTCCTTCAAATCTGTGAAAATGAAGGAATGTTTGTCCCTGATGTTATTCGCACCTCCGCACCTCCACCACTTATAAAGGAGATTTATCGGGGTTTGTAGCGACTGCTGGTTCTAGGATGCACCGAGCACAGTCCCCGAGCTCGAGTGCGCGCTTTATGCTGCTGATGCTGCTGACTGCACGCACGTTCGTTATCTTCCTTACATTATGTTGTTGGCACTGCACGGCAAGAAGTTAGCGAACGTAGAAGCAGCTAGGCCTAATGTTGCATGGTGGTGGCTACGGCTGCCAGCAGATCTGCCTGTGAGAGCATCTGTTCGAGGCGGGAAGATAATTAAAATGGTAGCGGTGATGGCTTTCATTAATGCCATTTCAGACCTGCAGCCAGGGCAATATACATTGACTCTATGGAGTATGTGGTGGCGCCGCGAAGCCGTGCGAATTATCGGGCATGTCCGAAAAATCAGGCGTCTGGAAAATCGGTCGTTAACTATACCCTGGCAATGCCTTGTGCTGATGACACGGCGGCATTGACAATTCGTTGCGATTCGTCTGTTACTGGAGCCAGCAATAACATGACTTTCGTTCCCTTGCAATAAATTACACCTAATTTTCCTTGATAGAAGCACAAATTCCCTGAGTTTTCCCCAAGTATTTCCAGACTATTCAAATTCCCTGAGAATTCCCGGTTTTCCTGGTTGGTAGACACCATGTGAATGGACATACACTTGTCACCATACACCTCTGTCAACTGATGATGAATATCCACGGGTGGAGTCCCTTTGGCGAGCAAAAAGTGAATTACGGAACGAATCTTGCACTTGGCGGGATCGACAATGGGAACCTCCATATCGGACGGCTGCCGAGCCAAAAATGAGTGGCGCAGCGAAGTGCCGCCGGGGGGAATCGAGAGTGAAGGAACAGCCGCAGGCAACAGTGTTGCTGGATTTCGCCTCGCACCTTCCCGTCTGGCTGGAACTCTTTGGGAACCTTATTTCTGGATCGACCCTCGTACTAAGCAGAACCCCTCATATGCTGTACATGGCAGAGACGCCAATTCTGTGGCGTACTTCGCAAGCTTTCATATTAAGAAAGAAAGAACAAAAGTGACATACAACCGATGTAAACATCACTGTAGCAGTCTGACTTCCAGGTATTGTGATGCAACCTCAAGTGCATCCGAGAGATCACACACTTGTAACTGTTTATCGTTTCAAACTATTTGCAATCTTAGTACTAGGCATAGTGCAGTGAAATTATTCAACTAGTTAGTTAGTATTTGAGTGGAACTAAATTTTAAGTATGCACTGATCCTACATATATTCATGTGAAATACAACTTTTTCGTTACAGTGCAGCCAAACCCAAGGAAGTGCAGTGCTCACCTTATGAATCAACACGAACATATTAGGTCTTCACAGTGCCACTGAAGCACTGAAAGTTTGCTAAGCAGTCTGCGCTACTACGATTGCATTTTCAGACAAACAGTGGTACCACTTGTAGAAGGGAAGCATATAAGCATTACCTTTGACTTCAGGATTCCGTTGGGCCCCACCACGTGCTCAAATAGGTGGGCCGCAACATGCACGTCTACAGCGCTGAAGGGGTCATCCAGGAGGTAGATGTCCGCATCATGATACACTGCTCTGGCCAGGCTAAGACGCAGCTTTTGGCCACCACTCAAGTTGATGCCCTGAAAGGAATCACATTTATTGGTGCAGGCTAATACCAGCATCCACTAAAGCAGGCACTGAGGGTACAAAATGGGCCTACTGAAAAACATAGCTAGCTACAGGCCCACAGAAAGACAGCAAAACAGGCACTGCACTGGGTCCTTTGCTTCTGGACTGGCCTTTTCAAGCCCAGCACCTGTGATGTCCACCTTCTTGTGGTTCTGTGGCTAGCAACATTTTTCAGAATGTTAATGCCCAACCGACTAGTAATTCTTTGCACTTTTGTATGGTAAAAATGCTATTGTTGTGTGATCTAGCTGCAGTGAGTGTGTGTCAATACAACATTAACATGTTCTCAATATTTTTTTTTATTCTTTCCTCCTGCTTCACTTTTCACCTTCACCATACTTTCTCCTGTTCTTCACCTACTATTCTTTCTCCGTGCACCTTTTCTCTTCTAGAAATGGAGTTGTGCCCCTCCTGGTGGCAGTTGATAGCTCTCTTTTTTTCTCTCTGCAATTGTTTTAATGCAATAGTGTTAAGGGCTCAGGGTCACAGAAAATGCTGTGTTGGCATCTGAGTTGTCCATCAGATAAAATCATGTTGAACCACAACCACACAGGCCCTCCGAGTGGTGCACAGGTGTTACTGAACTATTTGAATTGCTCAAAGTTAAATGCATCAGAAAATTTGTAAAGTCCAACTTACACATAACCTACACACGTGAAAGCATGGACTGTACTTTAATATATGAGAAAACATAATATTGTGATGCGGAAACTCAAACACAGACTCCTGAGTCAAAGTACAGCAATGTATGAAGGTACCTTTTCCCCAATCTCAGTGTTTTCTCCACCAGGGAGCATATCCAGGTCTGGCAAAAGAGCACAGCCCTCGATGACTGCCTGATAGCGGTCTTCATCCAGTGAGTTCATGAAGACCACATTATGCTTGACTGTGGCATTCTGGATCCAGGACTGTTGTGGAACGTAAGCTAGCCGACCCTTAAACATAAAATATGAATAACACTTTATTCCGAGTCACAATACAAGATGATATGTGAGGTACGAGAAATAAAAGAAAACCACATGAATATAAACCACATGAACCTTCTTTTTTTAGACTCGAAGTGCTAAGACACCTACTGAGGTGCTTTCAACATCAGCCTTTCACACTGATATCTGGCCATAACGGCAGGGCAGTAAAGAAATGCTAATCAAACAGAATATGGCTGAATAGAAAAACAGTGCAGGAATAGACAAACAGAAAGCACAAATTGACTGTTAACCAAATTTTATTTTTTACAAGGCAACATAAAAGAAAAAGGAAAAAAAGTAGGCAGTAATTGAGTGCTAATCATACATGTAAAAGAAATGCCATTAAGACTTCTTTGGAGTATGAAAGAAATGGCATTAAAATTTCTCTGGAATATGACACCAATGGCACTTTGGAGTGTGCCACCAATGACAGACTCACGCGGCACCCTTCTTGAGGATGCGAAAAGCTTTGTAAATTCTGTATGGACATGGTCTCAATAATGTTTAAGAGCACCTTACACTGATTAAATGGACTTACAGTCATATTGGCAGGAGGTAAAAATGAGCAACAAGGTGACTGCCCTCCCCATACGTTATTAAATAAACAAATTCCCTCTGGTGTCATTGACACAACATCCATTTCAGCTGATGTAGCAATGATGCTGTGAAAGGAAGATGTCATACACAACATAATGACAGTCAACAAATTTCCTTCGATGCTTATCACTAGGGGTGTGCGAATATCAAATCATAGACTTCGATTTGAATATCAAAAGCATCTTTCACAAAATTTTGTGTTTACAAATTCGGGCGAGAAAACATGGTGCTGCACATGCTCAGGAGTCTCCTAGCATTGCATAACGAGAACGTAGCAAGCTATCAGTAACTCAGGTACATAAAAATCAAGATATGCAGTATGGTCTACTATTATTAGAGGGAACCCCAACTTAGTATTCCAGCACTGATTACAGCTCAGTTATAGTATATGAATGCCTGGAAAATATTTTTTATCTATAGGATGTTTGTTGAACAGAACCAACTTTTTTAACCCCTCTGATGCTAAACAATCAGTGACATTATGCTGTACTCGATAACAATGAGGTTCAAAACTTAATACTGGACCTGTGTTTTGTAACAATCTTTTATTGTATAGGAAGTTTTGTTTTCCAGTTTTCCTCCAAAATACAGAAAGGCTTTCCCATCTGTCATGAAGTACGTGACAGAATGCGAAACAGAATGAGAGGCTGGAGCAGCTGATGATGGAGCAGCTGACACTAGCAAGAGGATGGTGAAACAAGAGTGAAAGTCTGTGCTGTGCAAGGAAGAAATTGCTTGTGGCAGCGCGAGTAAACAGCAGTCGGACAAGATCGTTTGAAAGTCGCTGCAGTGGCTGGGTCCGACCAGGCCCACAGGGACAGCTGAACCTGCATCTACGCGTGAGGTGCTGAAGATAGAGCGCCGTTTTACAGGACAAAGAGTGCCTCGGGTTATCACCATGAGCACGATGTCAGAGTGGCACGAGTTTGCTGCTGTCGTCCGTTAGAGTTTGCTGCCTGTTGCCATCGACTGTCAAGATTGCTGTTGGCTTTCGTTGGAGTCGGCTGCCATCTACCAAGCCTGAACCCACCTAGCTTTCCTGCTTCATTCTGCCACTTCATTCCCTCGCGTCCGCCATCAGCTTACTGGTGACAGCTCTACAGCAACAACCATCACCAGCACCACAAGTCTTCAACCTTCGCCCAGCAAACTTGTGAGACTGACTTTGTGATGATGTGGATAGTGGCGTGTGGCGGTGACAAGACCAGCTTGGAATGATGATTGTGTTGTGGCAATAACAAGAAGAGAATTGGTGATGGTGATTGAGGAGGAAGACCACGTGCCATCAACAAGGAAGCGGCGTGTAGAAGGTGCAGAGCATGAGAGCGAGTGGAAGTCTCGAACGGCAGCTTGCAGAGCGGCGGTGCAAGGCTCGATGACCAGCGACCGGGTGTCCTGCTACAGTGCGGACCTGGTCAGAGGTCCCGCTTGTGACTGGGTTCTCCTGCGTACCAGCGACCTGCTGTTATAGCGGCCTGGTGCAGTGCTTCCTGCTGGGCACCGGGGCACCTGAGCTACCTGTCCGCCAACCAAGCCCGATGTTCTAGCGGCTGAGGCGTTACAGGCCAGGTGTTATGGGCCAGCTACAGCAAAGGCCTGGTGTTCTGCCAGCCTGCTGTTCCCCTGCTTCCACGTCGTGACAAGGTGCGGCGTGATGATGATGTCGTAAAATGTGGCCGTCGCAAGCAACACACCAGCTGTCTTCAAGTGTCAGATGATGTAGCGACGCACCACGCAATGACAACCATCATGGTCACCACAATGATGACGCACACTGGCGAGTTGTAATCCATGAGTGCTAGGCACATCCTTATATAGAAGGACAAACGACTTCCGAATTCTATGTAAGTAAATGTATGTAAATCGTCGGTATCATGTTAGTGTGTCCGTATAAGCGCTGTGTTCACGTGAAAAGCTCCCGTGTTCTGTGTCATTATTGAAAGGATCCTGGACATAATGGAAACAGCAAGTATGTTTCCATCACAGTCTGGCGAGCCTGCCAGGATCCACCAGTAATATCCCAAACGCGGAGACTGGCATTCGGGTGTATACACGCAACCCTAGACGACCGATATGGATTTAGACAAGTTAGCTGCCACTGCAGCACAGTTAGGCTTGTCTGGCGCTGAATTATACGAGTGGATGGGAAGAGAACAGGCTAGGCAGTGGGACGAACGAGCAGCTGAGCGCAAAGCAGCCAAAGAAGCAGCAGAAAGTCAGCGGTTAGCCGTCGAAAGACAGCTACAAATCTTGCAGCTGAAGCTCAAGCTTTAAGATGGAGTGCAGAGCTAGACATTGGCCCCTACCGCACTGATAACATCACCAAGCCTACCCTGCTTGAATCCCCAGAAGCTACTGCCACCGTTCGATGAACAATGCAGCAACCTCCACGGGTATCAGCATAGGTTTGAGCGTATAGCCACTGGACAGGACTGGCCTAGAGATAAATGGGCTGTCACCATAAGCATGTGCTTGACTGGTGAGGCATTAACTGTGATTGGGCGTATAACTGCTGCTGACTCCCTAGATTACAAGAAGGTGAAGAAGGCGCTTCTTCAACGCTTCAGATTTACAGCCCAAGGGTACAAAGAAAAATTTCGTAAAGTACGACCAGAAGATGGCGAAACAGGAAAACAGTTTGCCGCATGGATCTCAAGCTACTTTGATAACTGGATCGAGATGGCTGACATTCCTAAAACGTTTGAAGACCTCTGGGATAACGTTATCGCTGTGCAGTTCTTGCATTGCTGCCACTTCAAGCCTGCCATCTTCCTCAAGGAAAGGGAATGCAAAACCCTTTCATCTCTTGCGGACACAACCGACCATTTCCTTAAAGCCCAGGTCATCAATAACATTGGGAGAGTAGCAGACGATGCCAAGAGGGTCAATCAACCCAGTGTGGTACCCCTCAACAAACAGCAGCAGACTTGTTTTCTTTACAACTGCAAACGACATACGGCGCTTGATTGTCGAAGCGCTTCAAGAGAGGCTGAGAAATGCAAGTCATGCGGGTGGATTGGACACAAAACAGCTGACTGCAAGACTAAGCCGAAGGAGAAGCACGTATCTTGCGTCATAGCAGACAATGTGGAAAATCAAGATTCTGGTTCGCTGGTCGATTCCACGGAAAAAACATGCGCTACAATTAAATGCGGCAAAACGAAGGAGAAGCCGCCAATGTTATCAATGGATACTATGCCAGTTGTAGAAGGACAAGTACTTGGACAAGTAGCACACATTCTGCGAGATACGGGCAGGAACACAACCATTGTGCGGCGTGATTTGGTTCCCGATGAGTGCCTAACTGGCAAAACCAAGAAAGTTGTACTGTTGGATGGCAATGGCAAGGACTTACCCGAAGCACACATCCGAATTAATACACCTTACTTCATGGGGGATGTAAATGCATTATGCATGAGTAATCCTTTATATGACCTCGTGTTTGGCAATATTCCAGGAGTAAGGGAGCCACACGAGCCAGATCCTGATTGGGAATGTCTAGATGTGCCTCCCGAAGCAAATAATTCGAGTCCACCACCGACATCTGGAGGAAGGTCAGACATAGTTTCTGCCGTCGCATGGACGCAGAAGAAAACAGACTCTGTGATAAAAGTGCTGTTTACAGATTCGTCAGAAGTTACTCCAGAACAACTAGCCGAGGAACAGAAAAAGGACCCAAGTCTTAAGAGTAGCTTCAGTAAGATTGGCACGCGACTTTGTTCCAAGAAAGACACGGAGTGTTATTTTTCTGAAGATGCAGGTCTTTTGTAACGTCACTACAGTCTACCTACGGAAAGAACTTTGAAACAAGGTTTCGACTCCATACCGTGAAAGTTGCTCACGAAAGCATCACGGCTGGTCACCAGGGGGTTCGACGTACTACCAACCGTATCCTCAGAGATTTCTACTGTCCTGGGACGCATGAAGACATCAAGTGTTTTGTCCAATCTTGAGATGTGTGCCAGAGGACAACGACAAAAGGAAAAGTTGGTGCTGCCCCTTTGTGCAACACGCCTCTTATACTGATACCGTTCCAAACAGTCGCGGTTGAGCTGATTGGACCACCATCCCCAAGGTCGGATAGAGGAGATCGCTACGTCCTGACCCTTATTGACTTTGTGACACCCTATCCTGATGCCATAGCGCTCCCTAATAACGATTCTGTCAGTGTCACCGAAGCACTACTTGAAATTTTTCCAGAGTGGGCTTGCCATGAGAGGCAGTCACCGATCAATGTACAAGTTTCACTTCTGAGCTCATGCGGGAAGTTGGTCGACTGCTTTCGGTCAAGTTTTTCCGGACCACTCTGTACCACACCGTGGCCAACGGTTTGGTTGAAAAGTTCAACGGCACTCTGAAGGCCATACTCAAAAGAATGTGCCAAGAAAAGCCACGATCTCAGGATCGATAGCTAGCTCCTCTTCTTTTCGTGTATCAAGAGGTGCCGCAAGATAGTTTGGGCTTTTCGCCGTTTGAATTAGTCTACGGCAGGCACGTGAGTGGACCTTTAAGCGTTTTGAAAGAGCTGTGTACAAAAGATGACATCGACGATGAGGTGCACACAACCTACACCTATCTTGTGGACATCAGGAACCGACTCGAGGAGACATGTCACCTTGCCCACGAAGAGCTTAGTAAGGCCCATAAAAAACAGAAGTTTTACTATGATCGCAAGAGCACACAAAGAAGACTACAACACGGAGACAAGGTTCTGATCCTATTACCGACTGGCTTGTAACAAGCTGCTCATGAAATGGAAAGGCCCATTTACGGTCTCTGAAGTCACGTATGATGCCGACTATGCCATTGACATAGGTGGAAAGACAAAGCTCTTCCATGTTAACATGTTGAAGAAGTACGAGGAGCGGGAAGTACCAAACAACCAAATGTCTACCGCCACCGTTGTCAACAACCAAAACACGAAGTCAGAAGTTACTGATGACAATGATTCGGAAGATAGTATCCCTTCTCTAAACCTACGCCAAACCCAGACCACCGCAGACGTCAAGGTATCACCAAGTGTACATCTAAAACAGCACGAGCGAGTTCAAGAATTGTGCAACAAATTCGCAGAGATATTTTCAGATCTCCCAGGCAAAACAAAACTCGTTGAATGTTCGCTGGATCTGATATCCGAGAAACCTGTTCGTGTACCCCGGTGCTGTATTCCCCTGGCTCTGCGTCAGAAGGTGGAGAGCAAGGTACAAGAAATGCTGCGATTAGGCATAAATGAGAAGTCAAAGTCCCCATATCATGCACCGATCGTTGTAGTTAAGAAACCTGACAACATTATTTATTCATTTGTGCATCGATTTCCGCGAACTGAACAAAAAGTTGGTTTTCGACAGTGAGCCAATCCCAAGGATGGACATTGTCCTTGCGCGTGCAGGGAAACAGAAGTATTTTTCGAAATTTGACTTTACAAAGGGCTACTGGCAAGTACCGATGGCTGCAGAGAGCCGCGAAAAAACGTCTTTTTCAAGCATTTCGGGGCTCTGTCACTTTAAATATATGCCTTTTGGAATCAAGTGTGCCCCAGCTGTCCTTGCACGCCTAATGAGGTCAGTTTTAGGAGACCGTATACCACTACTTTGACAATGTGGTAATCGCCACCACTACCTGGCAAGAACACGTCGATGCCCTGCAACACGCTTTCCAAAGGATACGCAATGCAAACCTCACGATCAAACCTAGCAAATGTGAGATCGGGCGAAATACTATTACCTTCCTCAGACACCGCATTGTGTCAGACACCGATGTGAAAGTAGAACCAATGCTGAAAACACTGGACAAGTTCTTAGCCGCTAAGAGGCCAACCATGAAGAAAGCCGTACAGTCATTTCTTGGCTTAACCGGATACTACAGAAACTTTATCCCCAACTACGCAGAGATCGCCAAGCCCCTGACTGACCTTACAAAAAAGGGTCAAAACCATATTGTATCTTGGGCACCGACAAAAGTAAACGTCGTCACCGTCCTAAAGCCACAAGCTCGCCCCAAATCTAATACATCAAGCCCAGGACTTCACAAAGCCTTTCATGTTCTGCACAGATGCCTCGAATATGAGTTGTGGGGATGCGCGACTCTCACGCCTCCCCTGAGATCTAGTTTTCCCGCATAGCTCGTCTCCTGCAGGGCGGCTTCGCCCGCAGCGGTCGGAGTGGTTGAGGCGCAGTGCGGGAGATGGCGCGAGTGTCGCGCTGCTGTGGGGTTACTTGGGCGCCGAAAGGGAAGGCGCTTGCTCTCTTTGGGTTCGGGAAGCGAGTGGGACGGACGTGCCGCCCGCGCGTGCGCCGACCATGCTTCTGCGAGACCGTCTCGCGTGGCCGCCTTGGACACAGTTCGCGTGACAGTACGCGCGAGCGACCAGGCGTTGGGATCCAGCATGGGGCGAACATATTCGCTCGCAATGCGGTCGCGGTAAGTCGGACTTCTAGATTTGTCGCGCGCCCATCGGCATGTTTTGGGGATAGCAACTCGGCTAGCAGGCATTGATCTATGAAAGGTGCAATAAATACCCTTGTGACTGTTTGCACTACTGTGTTGTCGTTCCTTTGTCCCCAAGAGTACGGAGGAGAACCCCATATCTCCCACAGAGTCTAGGCACTGTACTTCTACAGACCAGCGAAGACAATGTTTTACACCTCGTTACTTATGCTAGTCAGAACCTGCTGCCTAGAGAAACCCATTATTCCACCATTGAACGTGAGTGTTTAGCGCATGTCTGGGCTGTCCAGAAGTTCCACATTTAGCTTTGTGGCACACCTTTCGTTATCCAGTGCAACCATCAGTCACTGCAGTACTTGCAGTCGGCCAAGCACGTAAACAACCGTGTTTTACGGTGGAGCTTGTTAATGCAGGAGTAGTCGTTTACCGTGGAATACATGAAAGGGTTGAACAATGTAGGTGCAGATTACTTAAGCTGTATCTGAACTGCATCACCTCTTTGGGACAGCACTTGTTAGAACTTTGGCTTGCGTTCCGAAGTCTCAACGTGTTTGGTGATCAGTGCGCGCTCATAAATTGTTTCTGTGGACCACAAACTTTCCTTGAAATATCTGCACGTGCCTGCACTCATGCACACCCGCCGGCCTATCCGCACCGCCGGCCTCTCCCTGAAGCCCGAAAAATGTCACTTTGGCTACGAGGAGCTCAAATTTCTAGGTCATATTGTCAGCAGCACCGGTGTGCGCCCTGACCCTGACAAAGCCCTGGCAGTTGCTCTGTTCCCGATACCGAAGACAAAACACGATGTCCGCCGATTTTTAGGGCTTTGCGCGTATTACCGCCGTTTTGTACCCAATTTTTGTGAAATTGCCGAACCTTTGCAACGACTCATTAAGAACGACGTCACATTTGTTTGGGGCCCAGCACAATCCGACGCCTTCCACGACCTTCAGCGACGTCTACAGACACCCCCGATACTTGGTCACTTTGACACCGAGGCTGACACAGAAGTGCATACTGATGCTAGTAACGTTGCTATCGGAGCGACACTCGTACAGTTTCAAGCTGGTGTTGAGCGCGTTATTGCGTATGCCAGCCGAACCTTGTCCGCTAATGAAAAAAACTACTCAGCAACTGAAAAAGAATGTCTGGCAGTCATATGGGCTATCCAGAAGTTCCGCCCATACCTGTACGGACGCCCCTTCCGTGTCGTCAGCGACCACCACTCTCTCTGCTGGCTGGCGAATCTCAAAGATCCTTCAGGCCGTCTCGCAAGATGGAGCCTTCGGTTGCAGGAATTTGATGTGACCATCGTCTATAAGTCTGGCCAGAAACACACTGACGCCGACTGTCTCTCCCGCGCCCCCGTCGAACCCGCACCACTAGATACTGACGACGATTCTGCTTTTCTTTGTACTCTCCCGTCTGTAAACCTTGCTCAACAGCAACGCCAAGATTCCGAGCTCCAGCCCTTGATTGAATACCTTGAAGAAAGCCGCCCACAAACCCCACGGCTGTTCGCGCGTCACTTGTCCTCTTTCTGCCTACGTGGCGACATCCTATACAAGCGGAACTTTCACCCTACGGCAGCCGTTTTCCTGCTCGTTGTTCCCGCTACTCTCCGCGACGACGTTCTACGTGCATGCCATGACGAACCAACGTCCAGGCATCTTGGTTTCACGCGTACTCTCGCGAAGATCAAGCAGAAGTACTATTGGCAAAAACTCACAAAAACCGTGAAGCAGTACGTCAGAAGTTGTCGAGATTGCCAGCGCCGCAAAGTTCCACCACTAAAACCAGCCGGTCTGCTTCAGCCTGTCCGACCTCCTTGCTCACCTTTTGAACAAGTCGGGATGGATTTACTCGGCCCATTTCCCAAGTCTTCGGCTGATAACCGCTGGATCGTCGTCGCCACCGATTACCTCACTCGATACTGCGAAACACAAGCCGTTCAGCGAGCTACTGCTTCAGATGTTGCTAACTTCTTTATCAAAAATATCGTCCTTCGACATGGTGCTCCCGCTGTCGTCATCACAGACCGTGGTACGGCCTTCACTGCCCAGTTGGTCCGAGATATTCTGCAGCTGAGCGGAACAACGCACTGTACGGCAACTGCGTATCACCCGCAGACTAACAGAGCGTCTCAACAAAACGATTGCGGATATGCTTTCCATGTATGTTGCCACGGATCATAAAAATTGGGACGAACTGCTCCCGTATGTGACATTCGCGTACAACACTGCCCTACAAGAAACCACCGGGTTTCCTCCTTTTCGTCTGGTCTACGGACGTGACGTCACCACTATGCTCGACGTGATGCTCCTACCAACTTCGTCTCAACCTACCGCACCAGATACAGACGCCTTTGTTCAGCGTGCCGAAGCGGCGTGGCACCTTGCGCGGCAACGAATTCTATCCCGACAAAGTCAAAATGCTCGTCGATACAACATATGCCATCGAGACGTCACATACAACCCGGGAGATCTTGTATGGGTTTGGACCCCTATACGTCAACGAGGCCGGTCAGAAAAATTATTGCGCCGATACTTTGGACCCTACATAGTTTTGCGTCGTCTAAGTCCTGTCAACTACGAAGTTATTCCAGCCGACACTTCGCACCACTCCTGTAGACCACGTTCCTCTGACATTGTTCATGTTAACAGGATGAAGCCTTACCATTCGCGCTGACTCTCATCCACAAACTTTGTGATGCGGCCCCTGTCGTCTCGTCCGTTGTCTTTCTCATTTCTTTTATTTTGTCCTTGTGGCATTTAACATCTCCCCAACTTTATTTATTTATTTATTATTTTTTTTTTGAGGGAGGGGTAATGGCACGCACTAGTTACGCTAGAGGTCGAGGAAGAAGAAGTGTGCGTGGTAGCTGCTGCAAACACGAACTGTAAACGGCTGTTCGCTTAGAACTGCCTGACTGGCTTTTCCTCTCGTGACAATATTATTTAGAATAGTTGCGGGCAACTATCTTAAGGAGGGGCACTTGTGATGACGTGGATAGTGGGATGTGGCGGTGACAGGACCAGCTTGGAATGATGATCGTGTTGTGGCAATAACAAGAAGAGAATTGGTGATGGTGATTGAGCAGGAAGACCACGTGCCACCAACAAAGAAGCGGCATGCAGAGTACGCAGAGCACGAGAGCAAGCGGAAGTCTCGAGCGGCAGCTCACAGAACAGCGGTGCAAGGCTCAATGACCGGCGACTGGGTGTCCTGCTACCGTGCGGACCTGGTCGGAGATCTTGCTCGTGGCTGGGCTCGCCTGCGTACCAGCGGCCTGCTGTTATAGTGGCCTGGTGCAGTGCTTTCTGCTGGGCACCGGGGCACCTGAGCTACCGCCTGAGCCCGATGTCCTAACAGCCGAGGCGTTACAGGCCAGGCGTTATGGGCCAGCTACAGCAGTGGCCTGGTGTTCTGCCGGCCTGCTGTTTCCCTGCTTTCACGTCGTGACAAGGTGCGGCGTGATGATGATGGCGTAAGACGTGGCCGTCGCAAGCAACACACCAGCTGTCTTCAAGTGTAAGACGACGCAGTGATACACTACGCAACGACAACCGTCATGGTCACCGCAACGACGACGCACACCGGCGAGTCGTGATGCATGAGTGCTAGGCACATCCTTATATAGAAGGACAAATAACTTCCGAATTCTAGTGCACGTGTATATAAATCATTGGTATCGTGTTAGTGTGTCTGTATAAAGCCTGTGTTGAATGTAAAAGCCCCTGTCTGCCGTGTCATCATTAAAAGGATCCTGGGCCCAACGGAAACAGCAATTTTGTTTCCATCACAGACATGCTTTATTTTAGAACCCCTCATGTTTGACTTAGATACATGCAATGTCTGTGTGCCAATTTAATATAATTTTCTGAGTCGAAATAATGCCTTGTATAATTCATCTTCCCTGCATCGCACGGCTTGCAATGTGCCAATCCTAACCTTCACACTATCTTTAGGGTGGGTGGGTTACTGTAAGGCCAATCTACATAACAGACGAAAGCACAGATTGCACATCATGTGACTCAATTACTGCTCCGTGCATAGTCATCGTTTGTGCTGCGTGGGTTGACCTTCGTGAGCTTTGATGGCAGCTGGTGCCTTTTCAATGCCAGGTTCGGCGTGATTTGGCACTTGTCAAAGATTCTGAAATCGGTCGTGTATTGACAAGTTTGCACAATGCTGCTCTCAGTCCCCCCCAGTCCTAGTTTATCCGCTTTCCATGCAAATGTTTGCACTTGGGCCATCAGTGCAATACTAGTCACATGACAGGTTCCCGTCCAACATGTAAATCTAATTAATTTAATTATGTGTTTTTACGTGCCAAAGCCACAATCTGATTATGAGCCACGCTGTAGTGGGGGACTCCAGAAATTTAAACCACCTGGGGTTCTTTAACGTGCACCTAAATCTAAGTACACGGGTGTTTTCGCATTTCGCCCCCATCAAAATGCGGCCGCGGCGGCTGGGATTCGATCCCGCGACCTCGTGCTTAGCAGCCCAACACCATAGCCACTAAGCAACCACGGCAGACCATGTAAATCTAAAGCTAGTCTTGTGATGGGTTGCTTGAAGCTACAAACATGGACCTAGGTGCATCTACGAATGGCACTGGGAACGAGATGCCACCATACAGTGTGTCGCAAGGATGGCAGCCATGAACAACTTTGTTGCCATACTGTGCACTCGCTTTCGCTCACGAGGTAGTTCATGAGCTTTCGAAGTATCGCACGGCTGCTACAGATCTGCATTGATTCAGCACCAAACCATTACACCTAATGGCCTAAGCAGTGTGGCTGTGGCGAAACTTTACTGCTGGCCGATGTGGTCAGAAGCCATCGCAGAATGCTTACAGCTAATATGTTTGTGTGAGTGGCTCATCAGAGATTGGTCCAAAGATCAGACCTATGGGTTAGGTTGACAGCTGTTGGAGTGGCTTTAAGTTTGTTGCTGCACATCTGCAGCTAAATGATCCTCACATGTGCTTTCGCACTTTAAGAAATACTCCCTGCATTTGTTGCTGTTTCCTTAGTTTACATCAAGTTATCATTGTGATTAGTCCTGCCGAACTGGCCGAACCTTGTACCAACAGAGGTGACACAGTGCCATTCTGTGAATTGCGGTGTTTGGGTGTTGTGTGTGCGATTCCATCATCGGGTTGAGATCAGGGGTGCATGCAGCAGGGCAGAAGTTTGCAGACAAAAAGACCAAGACAGTGTTGGCCGGGGCGGCCCATCCGTGGCATGCTCAGAAATTCTTTGGAGCAGAAAACAATGAAGTGAGGTGCTTGCTGGCGTGGCATCGAGCACGAGGGCCTCCATGGCACACGCGACATGCGGCACTGTGGGGGCCTCCTCACCAAATATTACTCGTGGGTCTCCTCACCAAATATTACTCGTGTTTATTTAATTGTACATACTGCAATGCTAAAAAGGTTTTAGCAGGGTGGGTTGACACAATCAAGAGTATTACAAAAAAATTGGCACGATGAAAAAAACTAAATAAAAGAATGTTAGAAATGTATACATACACAAAACCAGAATGAAACAAGGACGCATACTACAATTTCTACAAATAGAGCCATACAATGAAAAAACACTAAATCTTGACAGAGGAAATTACTAGACATGCGAGGCAAACATTTAGATATGGCTGCAAAACATTATTTCTAAGTTTGTTCCACTCCCTTATTGTCCTTAGAAGAAACGAGTACTTAAAGCAGTTGTTCCGCATTCGAAAAGGTGTTATGGTTAGTTGATGACATTGTCACCAGAGAAAAAAGATATGAAGCTAGCAAGGTGTACCTTATTGCACCTGTTAATTATCTGATATAAAAACTTAAGACAATAAACTCTATTTATATCTCTTTGAGAAGTTAAGTTTGCTCTTGCTATGAGAGCACTTACTGATGTTCGCTCAAAATTATTGTAGATGAAATCTGCTGCCATCTTCTGTACGCTTTCAGTCTTTCTATCATTGGTGGATGCAAACGGATGTCAAAGAATGACAGCATAGTCAAATAATGTTATTACTATGGAATTGTAGGCAAGGAAATGAAACTGGAAGTGCAATGCCTGAGGACCCTTCCAAAAAAGAAAAGTTCTTTATTAGCACGGCTTGTGATGTAATCAATGTGTTCATTCCAACAAAGAATGTTAGTAATCTAGAGCCCTAGATACTTATAATGCTGAGCTTCGAAGAGGAGATTATTGTTTGAAAAGTAGTGGAATTTTAATGGCTCCTTTTTATGCGTAATTCTCATGAATACGGTTTTGTTGAAATTGATAGGCATTTAGTTGGTGAAATGCATTGTTTAACAGCTCTTGGTAATCTGAGCTTTTCACAGTTGAGAATACCTAACGCAATCATCTGCATACAATTTGATTTCAACAGATATGTTGTGCACAATGTCATTGATAAACATCATAAATAAAGCGGTCCAAGCACCGATCTCTGGGGGACGCCAGAATTTACAGAAACCTTCTCAGATCATTGTTCCCCAAACATAGTTGAACTCCTCAATAATGAAATTATCGTGGCAATGAAGAAATGTGACACCCCCAGCTGAGACTCGGACAAGGCCTTATGAGTAGCAAAAAAACTTGGGAGATATAGTCAAACCCACTTATAACGATACCGGTTCTAACAATTTATCGGTTATCACAATGAGAAGCTGCTGCACTGTCAACATTTGTATGTTTTCAATGCTGAAATAACCCGCTTACTACAGTGCCCCGATGCTGCATTATCGGTTATAACGATGAAGTTTGGCTGCTGGGTGTCCGAGCCGAAAGGTAGTGAAATGCGAAATCCTCGAAAAGAAAAAAAGAAAACAAGAAATTTGAGCTGCTGCACGATGGGCCGTGGCTCCAACAGCCACCGTGCGCTCATTTTCTAGCCACCTTCGTGCGCCTCCCTCCCATCACCCTTCCACCCCTCTGAGCATGAATGTGCTGTGCGTACAGCTCAGCTGCACCCACAGCGCTACGCCGCCCCACCCTCCGAAACAAGAATGGACCGTGTCAACTGCTCTGCTCGCATGCTACTCGCTGGCTCCTCATTTAGCGCACTTCTGCAAAGAGCTTAATCACTCACACTGGTCTTCGTTGTTTGCATCAAAATCGTTTCTGGCCACGCGGTTTCTCGCCGCCGAAACAGAACATGGCTGATCCACCTGCTGATCATCGGCAATGCACGACGTTGCCGGTGAAAAGAAGCCGCACAGCTGTACATTTGGAAACTAAGTGCTTCTAAGCGATGAGGCGATCGTTGCGACCATGCTTGCGTCAGATAGCAAGGGCAGCGATGACGCGGTAGGGCAGGCTGCCCGACGAGGCGATCGTCATGACCTTGCTTGCATCAGATAGCGACGGCAGCGATGACATGGTAGGACAGGCTGGCTGATGAGGCGATCGTCGTGACCGTGCTTGCATCAGATAGCGACAGCAGCGATGACGTGGTAGGCAGGCTGCCTGATGAGGTGATTGTTGCGACCGTGCTTGCATCAAATAGCGACAGCAGCGATGACGCCGTAAGGCAGGCCGCCATGGTACAGCAGGTTGCCTGATGAGGCAATCGTTGTGACCGTGCTTGCATCAGATAGCGACGGCAGTGATAACGCGGTAGAGCAGACTGCCCGATGAGGCGATCGTCGCGAACGTGCTTGCATCAGATAGCGACGGCAGCGATGACGCGGTAGGGCAGGCTGCCCAATGAGGCGATCATCGTGAACGTGCTTGCATCAAATAGTGACAGCAGTGATGACATGTTAGTGCAGGTTGCCGCGGTAGGGCAGGATGCCCGATGAGGCGATCGTTGCGAACATGCTTGCATCAGATAGCGATGGCAGCAATGACGCGGTAGGGCAGGAGAGGGGGTGGTAGGGAGGAGCACTGGGCTCCCTGCCATTATAGTTTTCTCACAATTAACAGCTCTGCCATCCCCCTATTTTGATTTTTTGTCCAACCTACGACCCTGAGATTAAGAGTTTCATGCTCTACCAACTGAGCTAGCCAGAACCTTTTTGGCAAGTCGGCTATGCCGGAGGGCTTTCTTGTCCTTTCCTTAGCATCACTGAGTCTTCTTGCTACACCTGGTCCAACTGTGCTGCCAGTCTTGCTGTCAACGAGGTCAGCTGTCCCTGGTCCTGCTGCCGTGACTGACTTCCACCTTGGGGGGCCATGAACTTGTGCCAGCCTTCCCTCCTGCTGCCTAGGCCACCGCCCACTCCGGCTGGTGTGCCCAGTCAAGTGCTAGCCCCTGGCCGAGGGTGGTTACTCCAGCTGCTACTGCTAGCCTGGCTGTCAGTTATCCCAGTCTGCCGTTCCTGTCAGCGCGTAATCTGGGGAGCCTAGTGACTTTCGTGGTGGCCGCTTCGCCAAAATGGCAGCCATGCTTCGTGCGTTCCTGGCAGCTCTTTTCCGGTGGACCTCAAACGTTGCGGGCTGACCCTTGGTGATGCCCCACCTCATCCTTCCTGGGCTGCCAACCATTCATCCTGGTAGTGGGCCCTTCCAGTTGTGTGGAACCTTTGTGACCAAGGCTGACCCGCCTGGCTTTGCATCAAGAGGAGTGACACCTTCGCCTTTACAAACTGCTGTGGCACCTTCTCCCTGAACTGGTTCTGAGGATGACGGCATCACCCTCTTGGGCTTTGCCCTCTTGGCCTAGCCCACTTTGGCTGAGTCAACCTTGCCACTTGGCCTCGATCAGCTGCCTTTGCAGGCTGGCCTCAGTCTTTAGGTGGAGGGGGGGAGGGGAATGTGGGGATCGAGGTGCCTCCCCGTGCCTCACCCACAGATTGCGCGTTGTGCTTAGCTCAATCTCTGGGAACCGCTGCCGTAACGGCAACATGGTGGACACGGCTAGCGTGTCGAAGCTAATTTCCTGCACAAACCGTGCTTCTCTCTCCCCTGCTCAAATAACTGCGCAAGCTAGTGTCAATGGGACGCGCCCTGATTGGCCTCCCGAGTGGCAGCTCCCGGGCACCCTCTCCACCTGAGCTCTCTTCTGCTGAGCGCTTCATCACCGCGGCAGATTCTCACAGCAACGCAATGAGTTGCTTACATGGGACTTTTGCTCCTGCGACTTCCAAATCTCGCGCTCGGTGGACTGCTTCCCGGTTAGCCCTAGCGCAGCAGGCACACATACTAGGTCGGTCTCGCAGTGATCCTTTGCCCGTAAGTGCTATGACTGCCGCATTGTGCTGTATCTTGGGTGAATAAACCCGCGTTTGTTGGCGACCTGACTCTGCAGCCTTTTCTGAGCGGTGTCGGAGAGTGGATGAACCGTGCCGTAGCGCCTTTGTGAGTTGTGGAGTGGAGGAGCACCATGCCCTTTGCTGACTGTCACTCGTAGGGTGAGCCTTGTGCAAACCTCATGTGTCAAGCTGGAATGCACCTTGGTGCCATCTAGACACATCAAGATGCATCACAGTGCCACCAATGACATCATGTGTAGCACATAAAAAAGTAAATTACAGTAGGACCCTGTTGATACGTTTTTAAGGGGACTGCAGAAAAAGAAAATGTAACAGCTGGGAAAACATAATAGTGAGGAAGGCCCCACATCGCCACAGCAATGTCGGAAACAGCTGTGAAGGGGCTGTAGGTACAGTTTCTGGACCTCTCGGCGCTCATACTGTGATTGAAGGAGATGCATACATGTGTGCATTACATGTGTGTATGATACTATGTTCCATGACAGTAGCCCCTTTCCACTCATTATACCTCCTTGCAATAGTTTGCATATACTTCACTGCATAATATGTATTAATGCGGCGATGCTGACTTTATGGAACTGGCAATATCCATAATAGCACCGAGACACATTTATTGTGACCCGCGATAGTGTACATGAAGCATTTTTTTAGTGAGGACATGGGTGGGGATAGACAGGACTAATCACAAGTATGCATTTATCGTTTTCATAGTAAGAGCAAGAGCGAATTTGCCTCTCAACTGTTAAATTTATGTGACTTCCATGTTCGAATGCAGTGTAACCTGTGGGAACATTACCAAATGACAACGTGTCAAATGGGAAAATAATACATAGGAGACAAGGAGTCAATCAGCTATAGGTTGGGACAACTGATAAAAAAAACATGCGACGTAGCAGCTCAAAGAATGCGAAAGCAAAGAAAGTATCAACAGTGTTCCACTGTACTATGTCATAATATAACAAAAGCAAGGAGGAAACAAAGGTTCCGGTGGCTAGTTTCAACACATCAAAAAATTTTGCCACCAGTCACATGATGACAGTTGGGAGGCATACAACAGTAACAATCTGTAGCATAACACCAGCAAGGTGTCAAAAACCGTTGGACAACTTCAGTAACATGTTAGGAGGCAGTGTTTAATTGAAATTGAGTGGACATGGCAGCACCGCCGTGACAATGTCGCCTGACGTGCCGCTCTTCATGCAGGTTTTCTGCGCGTGCCTTAGATTCATCGCTGGAGGCGCTACACAATCCGACACTGGAAAGATCATGCTTCACTACGATGCTGGCCTACTGCGACACTTCTGTGTGGGTAGTTATTTCGGCCAGTTTGTTGAGCTCATCTGTATCCAGGAGCATTGACATGTGGATGGTTTTTTCGGCTCACCATCAGGAGGCAGAATGACGTCAGGACGCATGCCCAGAAGGGATCAGCTGCATGCTACAAAAGCGTGCCCATTGCCTACCAGCTTCAGTGGACACGGCAGCACCATCGTGACAATGTCGCCTGACTTGCCCCTCTTCAAGCAGGTTGGTGACTGAAAAAATGGCTTCCATTGTGATGTTCTTGGTCATATAGTGCTGCCGTGTCCACAGGTTGTCGTTGACTGTATATGTGACTGTTTTTCTATTGCGGGCCTGTTGTTGAGTCTCCCTGGGGACGTGGAGAAAAATCCAGGACCAAGAACGGAATAAATGTGCAAGGAATTGTTCCATAACCAGAAGGAAATTTTGTCTAAACTCACTGCGGTTCAAGACAAGCAAGACCCGTTTGAAACAAGAATCCTAGACGTGCAGAACCGGCTTCTTGTTATCAAGACTAAGGTACAAAGCTTAGACAAGACTCGGAACAGGCTCGCAACTCTTGAGGGAATTGTAGACGACCACAGTATTGAAACATCTAGTCTGGTCAAACATCTGGATGATCTGGATAACCGTTCACGACGAAATAATCTTATCATTAGAGGAATAAAAGAAGACGAACATGAAAATGAAGAGACCCTATTAAGCAAAATAAAAGACGGAATCTTCAGCGCAACTCTAAAAGTGAATGTATCTTCTATTGAAGGAATTCATAGGATGGGCAAGAAAATTTCAGGTAGAAATCGACCAGTCATGTTGAGGATGGCAGACTTTAGGGATAAATGAAAGTTTTGCAAAACTGCACAAAACTGAAACACTTGGATTTTAGCATAATTGAAGATTTCTTTAAAAGAGTACAGGGAATAAGAAAAAAGCTATGGGGCTCGGCAAGTGAGGAAAAGAAGGCAGGAAAGAAGGCAAAGCTTGTTTTTGATAAATTAAAGGTAAACAATACGCTGTACAGCTGGAATGAGGAACATGAGGAAAGGTGCACACTGCGAACTGATTCAGGAACACGTGATAATTGACGCATGCAAGACCAACATGCTGGCTTCAAAATAATCAATGTAAACGCATGAAGCCTAGTAAACAAAGTGCACGTGCTTGAAGCTCTAGTTATTGATCACGAACCTGACATTGCTGTAATTACTGAAACCTGGTTGCATAAAAATATACTGACATGTGTACTTGTATATCTCTATCGGGTGACCATGTTCCACTGCATAACAAATATTATCGCACAGCGCAGGATGTGCCTGCATGTATAGAAAGTTTCTCGAAAGTTATCAATGGTTCTATCCACAGTCTGTTCTTACCGAACCTTGTGTTACCTGATTTAATCGCGTGACGTGAAGGGTGTAGAATTTGTGGAAGACACGCGGGTCCCAGCGATTAGTCTGGAACATTCGACGACTGATGTATAAAAACCGACGCGCTTGACCCGCTGATCAGATTTCGCCGATCGCCGACTGTGTTCGCCGTTGTCGCCGTTCTTTAAGTGTAGCCTGTTTTTGTGGGCACAGGTTCACCCAATAAAAGTTGGTTTCGTCTTTCACAGTATTGCTACTGTGTTCTTCATACGTCACTACCATGTGACAATACTCCATAGTGGGTTATGCATATGTGGGTTTATTGACCAGTTGCCTTCACCCAAAAAGATCACGTTCTCGTGACGCCTGCAGCAAAAAGGACGTTCCATGTCCGCCGCCAAGGTCTGTGAGTGGTGGTGCTGGCTAACACTCCCAGGGTTCTACTAGGACACATAAATACCCAAGAAAGTGGATGGGGAAACAGTGCCGCGGTAGCTCAATTGGTAGAGCATCGCACGTGAAATGCGAAGGTTGTGGGTTCGGTTCCCACCTGCGGCAAGTTGTTTTTTCATCCACTTTAATTTCCATTTTTTTATCGTTTCATTATTTCATTTATTGGGCACAAGTAATTTCCCCTATGTTGTCCTTGGTGTCAGTGTTTGTTGGCTTCTTATGATATGACTAATAAAAATCGGGCCCCTCAGTTAACCCCCTTTCCTCTCGTTTAATACTCCATAGTAGGAAGAGGCGGAGGCGTGGCCCTTCTGGTGAAAGGAAACATCATATTTTCTACTGTATAAGTACCAGGAGATATTGAGGCTGTATGGATTACAACAAACTTGAATAATTGCACTGTATTCATCGGCGAAGTATACAGGCCTCCAAACTCTCCTGTAGAACATATCTTGCTGCTAAGAGAATTCATGGAAATGTATGTGAAAAAGCAAGACAGCATACTGTTACTAGGTGATTTTAACCTATTAGGCTATTGACTGGGATTCATATGTGGCCGGAGACATAGATGTTACATCTTTTGAGATGTTTTTGGATTTAATATATTCTTACAATTTAACCTAGCTTGTTAACCAATATACTAGGGTGCGTGCGACAAGGTCATCTGTACTTGATCTTATATTCATCTCAAATGGCTTTGGCACGGCATATGATTGACTGTCTTGTTGATGAAGGGTTATCCGACCACAAAATGGTTATTCTGTCCTTGAACATGTCCTCGTACCCCTTGCATTAGGATTCAAGCATCCAATACCTAAACTTTCAAGCTGCTGATGATGTTAGTGCCTTGTATTACCTTGAAAGGTCGTTTGATAACTTTATGTCTATTTGTGAATCCAATGGTGACACTGACGATCTCTGGGATTTTTTTTCCAAGGTTACGATGCATTGTATTACGCGATTTATCCCTATAGGCATAAAAAAATGCAAACGAAAAAACCCATGGACTACAAGGGAAATAATTCATGTCAAACAGAGGATAAAAAGGAAACGAGAAGCTTGTTCTTGAGATCATAGCGCCCAGAACAAGACTTTGCTTCATGACATGAGGCTAGACTTAAACCGTCTTATCAAGGAATCCAAGGAGAGATTCTTTAATGTAACACTGAAAAATTTTCTTCATAAAGCAACTAGTAAATTTTGGAGATATGTAAACCCTTCTAAAGAACAACATGAAGATGAGGATGAAAGGATTACCCAAGAACGTACAGAAAATTTCAATTCCTTTTTTTTCCTCTGTGTTCACCAATGATGATGACACACTTCCATACCTTCATGACTCCTCTGACCGCCCTTCAGTACTGACCTTCTCATCAACGAGGAAGGAGTCCTGAACCTTCTTCTGCGCATTAACACTAAGAAATCCCCCGGCCCTGACAGCATCCCGAATGAGTTCCTATATAAATATGCTCCATGGGTTGCTAAATATCTTGGTAGTGACTACAGTGACAGGGCCCGTTACATTAACATCTGCACTACAGTGACGGGGCCCGGCACTTTAACATCAGCACTACAGTGACGGGGCCCGTCACTTTAACAACAGCACTGTAACGACAGGGCCGTCACTATAACGGTGTCGGTATTGGGGGTGAGGACTTACGGAGTCGCCATCTCATCTGTTGGAAGCGCCTCACTTGCGTAGTCTGAGGGATAACGCGGCGCACTCTGCACAGGTTTCGCTATCAGCGCTAAATAAAGATACTAGGTGGGAGCCCTCCTGGACATTTTTGCATGTACTCTCAAAATGACAGAAGTATTTTACCTTTAAAATAATAATCTTGGACAAACAGAAAGTACAGAATGCTTTACAGACGCTATCTCTTTATCTACTATGTACAGTAAGCTGGGACACTACGCGCGGTCACTGCGATCGATTGCCCCCCAACTGGTTTCTTGCGTGAAAGGCAGGCAATCGCTGCGAGAAAACTATGTGAAATATGTTTTTATAGTGGGCTGTCTGTGTAACAAAATGGAGCATAACAGAATGAAGCTTCAATGCAGCTATCACACAGGTTTGCGGCGACCGACTGCGTGTCTGCGTGCATGTCCGTGCACAACGTCTCGCTTTCGCTGCGAGCGTGTTTTCGCATGTCATGAGCTTTAGGCCACAGCATATGAACATTTGACAGTACGCAAGCAACCAATGTTGCATGGACACTATCAGAGCTGTTCAAAAATAATTTTGTTATAACTAAGAACTTCGACGCCTACAACAGTCGACTTGTGATGTGCCGTATTTTCTTTTATTCTAAAGTCTTCGAAGCTTTGATGTCATTACTTCTCAAGTTGCATATCGCACTGTATGTTTATCGGTCTTTTCTAAGCGAGCAATTACCGGCTGCTTCTTTTTCTTAATCCAGTACAATAGTCATTGTCTATTGAACATGAACATATGCCATGCCTCTTTTTAATGTGCTTTTTACCGTTCCCTTTACATTCCAGTGAACTTTCTTTCTCTCTTTCTTTATTATTATTATCATAGGTGTTGGACTGTTGGACCCAATAGCCACAGGCTAGCGGATGGGTCCGGGTATACGAAATATAATAGACATTCGGTACAAGCCTAGGGGGATCAATAAAGAGGATGAATGCAACACATTCATCATCATCATCATCATCATCATCAGCCTAGTTACGCCCACTGCAGGGCAAAGGCCTCTCCCATACTTCTCCAACCACCCCGGTCATGTACTAATTGTGGCCATGTTGTCCCTGCAAACGTCTTAATGTCATCCGCCCACCTAACTTTCTGCCGCCCCCTACTACGCTTCCCTTCCCTTGGAATCCAGTCCGTAACCCTTAATGACCATCGGTTATCTTCCCTCCTCATTACATGTCCGGCCCATGCCCATTTCTTTTTCTTGATTTCAACTAAGATGTCATTTACCCGCGTTTGTTCCCTCACCCAATCTGCTCTTTTCTTATCCCTTAACGTTACATCTATCATTCTTCTTTCCATAGCTCGTTGCGTCATCCTCAATTTCAGCAGAACCCTTTTCGTAAGCCTCCAGGTTTCTGCCCCGTAGGTGAGTACTGGTAAGACACAGCTGTTATACACTTTCCTCTTGAGGGATAGTGGCAACCTGCTGTTCATGATCTGACAATGCCTGCCAAACGCACCCCAGCCCATTCTTATTCTTCTGGTTATTTCAGTCTCATGATCCGGATCCGTGGTCACTACCTGCCCTAAGTAGATGTATTCCCTTACCACTTCCAGTGCCTCGCTACCTATCGTAAACTGCTGTCCTCTCCCGAGACTGTTAAACATTACTTTAGTTTTCTGTAGATTAATTTTCAGACCCACCCTTCTACTTTGCCTCTCCAGGTCAGTGAGCATGCATTGCAATTGGACTCCTGAGTTACTAAGCAAGGCAATATCATCAGCGAATCGCAAGTTGCTAAGGTATTCTCCATCAACTTTTATCCCCAATTCTTCCCGCTCCAGGTCTCTGAATACCTCCTGTAAACATGCTGTGAATAGCATTGGAGATATCGTATCTCCCTGTCTGACGCCTTTCTTTATTGGGATTTTGTTGCTTTCTTTGTGGAGGATTACGGTGGCTGTGGAACCACTATAGATAGCTTCCAGTATCTTTACATATGGCTCATCTACACCCTGATTCCCTAGTGCCTTCATGACTGCTGAGGTTTCGACTGAATCAAATGCTTTTTCGTAATCAATGAAGGCTATATATAAGGGTTGGTTATATTCCGCACATTTCTCTATCCTCTGATTGATAGTGTGAATATGGTCTATTGTTGAGTAGCCTTTACGGAATCCTGCCTGGTCCTTTGGTTGACAGAAGTCTAAGGTATTCCTGATTCTATTTGCGATTACCTTACTAAATACTTTGTAGGCAACGGACAGTAAGCTGATCGGTCTATAATTTTTCAAGTCTTTGGCGTCCCCTTTCTTATGGATTAGGATTATGTTAGCGTTCTTCCAAGATTCCGGTACGTTCGAGGTCATGAGGCATTGTGTATATAGGGCGGCCAACCTTTCTAGGACAGTGTTCCCACCATCCTTCAACAAATCTGCTGTTACCTGATCCTCCCCAGCTGCCTTCCCCCTTTGCATAGCTCCCAAGGCGTTCTTTACCTCTTCCGGTGTTACTTGTGGGATTTCAAGTTCCTCTAGACTATTCTCCCTCACTTTATCGTCGTGGGTGTTACTGGTACTGTATAAATCTCTATAAAACTCTTCAGCCACTTGAACTATCTCATCCATATTAGTAACGATATTGCCGGCTTTGTCTCTTAACGCACACATCTGATTCTTGCCTATTCCTAGTTTCTTCTTTACTGCTTTTAGGCTTCCTCCGTTCCTGAGAGCCTGTTCAATTCTATCCATATTATAGTTCCTTATGTCCGCCGTCTTACGCTTGTTGATTAACTTAGAAAGTTCTGCCAGTTCTATTCTAGCTGTAGGGTTAGAGGCTTTCATACATTGGCATTTCTTGATCAGGTCTTTCGTCTCCTGCGATAGCTTACTGGTTTCCTGTTTAACGGCGTTACCACCGACTACTATTGCGCACTGCTTAATGATGCCCATAAGATTGTCGTTCATTGCTTCAACACTATGGTCCTCTTCCTGGGTTAAAGCCGAATACCTGTTCTGTAGCTTGATCCGGAATTCCTCTAGTTTCCCTCTTACCGCTAACTCATTGATTGGTTTCTTATGTACCATATGTACCAGTTTCTTCCGTTCACTCCTCAAGTCAAGGCTAATTCGAGTTCTTACCATCCTATGGTCACTGCAGCGCACCTTGCCGAGCACGTCTACATCTTGTATGACGCCAGGGTTCGCACAGAGTATAAAGTCAATTTCATTTCTAGTCTCACCATTCGGGCTCCTCCACGTCCACTTTCGGCTAACCCGCTTGCGGTAAAAGGTATTCATTATCCGCATATTATTCTGTTCTGCAAACTCTATCAATAACTCTCCTCTGCTATTCCTAGAACCTATGCCATATTCCCCCACTGACTTGTCTCCAGCCCGCTTCTTGCCTACCCTGGCATTGAAGTCACCCATCAGTATAGTGTATTTTGTTTTTACTTTACCCATCGCCGATTCCACATCTTCATAGAAGCTTTCGACTTGCTGGTCATCATGACTAGATGTAAGGGCGTGGACCTGTGTCACCTTCAATTTGTACCTCTTATTAAGTGTCACTACAAGACCTGCCACCCTCTCGTTAATGCTATAGAATTCCTGTATGTTACCAGCTATGTTCTTATTAATCAGGAATCCGACTCCTAGTTCTCGTCTCTCTGCTAAGCCCCGGTAGCACAGGACGTGCCCGCTTTTTAGCACTGTATATGCTTCTTTTGGCCTCCTAACTTCACTGAGCCCTATTATATCCCATTTACTGCCCTCTAATTCCTCCAATAGCACTGCTAGACTCGCCTCACTAGATAACGTTCTAGCGTTAAACGTTGCCAGGTTCATATTCCAATGGCGGCCTGTCCGGAGCCAGGCATTCTTAGCACCCTCTGCAGCGTCGCAGGTCTGACTGCCGCCGTGGTCAGTTGCTTCGCAGCTGCTGGGGACTGAGGGCCGGGGTTTGATTGTTGTGTTCATATAGGAGGTTGTGGCCAAGTACTGCACCAGGGTGGCCAATCCTGCTCTGGTGAGAGAGTGCGTTACCGGTTCTGGTCACCGGGATCAGGCCGCACTCCAGGCCTGTTGGTGCAATTTTCTCAACACACGGTTGTTTTTTTTTCTGGTATTTTCCGGTGGAGAATTGTGCGGCCCGGGATTTGAATCACGGTCCTCTTGCACGGGAGGCGGATACTCTACCGTCCCCGCAGGAGTTAAATTAAAAATTAAATTATGGGATTTTACGTGACAAAACCACTTTCTGATTATGAGGCACGCCGTAGTGGAGGACTCCGGAAATTTCGACCACCTGGGGTTCTTTAACGTGCACCTAAATCTAAGTACACGGGTGTTTTCGCATTTCGCCCCCATCGAAATGCGGGCGCCGTGGCCGGGATCCGATCCCGCGACCTCGTGCTCAGCAGTCTAACACCATAGCCACTGAGTAACCACGGCGGGTCCCGCAGGAGTTGTACGCATCATTTAACATACAGTGGTGCCCTATTTGATCAGTCAAGGTGGACTAATCTGAGCTCGGTTATACCGCACGGATGGCACTCGGCTAGAGAACCTGGTATTTATGACCTCCACATGTGTGGCCATACATAATTGAAGATATGTATCTTTCTTTCTTTTTTTTTTATTTTAGGAGGGTTCCCATACAGTGATAAAATAAAGGAAAAGACATTAAAAAGAAAGAAAAAAAAAGAAAAAGGGAAAAAAAGAAGGAACATAACAGGTGATTCGAACTCGTGACCCTTCGATGTTGCCCGGAAAGATAGCTCAGTCGGTTGATTCGTCAGGCCCCAGGCTATTTTCAAGCGTCACAGCTCCTACTCCGAGCCTCGTACTTACGTGGAAAGGGACTGATCTTGTCCGGGAGAGTCGGTTTTTGCTGATTCCGAGTGATTGGAAGGCATACTTTCTTGGAAAAATGGCTGCCCGAGCAGAAGAGCGAACTCGAGCGGGTTTAGAGACTAGGAAAACTGCCTTAAAATATTTAGACTTGAGGGAAAGCTTCGTTAACAAACTATAACACGGCAGTCAGCACTCGAATACGACGAGAGAAATTATTGAGACGTGGAAAATTTTCTTGAAATAAATATGGTTTGCGAGACAAATGCTTGTAAGTATTGAACCTCTTAAAAGATGAGGGGAAATATGCGCTCACCGAGAGGGCATAATCCGCACGAGACCACCACCAGGCACCTTACTGAGACGTGGAGGGCCTTGCGGCCGGAACAAAGCCTCCCGTCCCCGCCGGCCAAGAGGGGAAAACGCGCTTTCCGATCGCTCAAGGTTTCGCGGACATAGTATAACTCTAGCGTCTAGGAGAAGCTTAACCAGGTGCGATGGCGGCACGCATAGCGTGGGAAGCTAGCCGCCAGAATAACTATCTCAAGGACTGCTGCTGACGAGGGCGAAATACCTTCGTGTAATTATAATAACCCTAATAGGACTACTTTCGAAAGAAACAAAAAAAAAGGGAGACGGGCCAGAGGGCTATACTACAAGAGCTATGACTGATAGTTTTCTATATATATATATATATATATATATATTCATCTCATCTATGGGATCGCATGCGCGCGCTGTTGCTTTGTCTCTGCATGTAGTAATTAAGAGAGCCAGTTTAAGGGCGGAGAAGAAGGACTGAAAGGAAAGCAAAACTGCAGCGCCGTGGTTGTAAAGCGCACCCGTGGTAGAGAAACGGAAGGCGATATAAGCATGCGTGGCCATGATACGAACAAGACAAACTGCCTTAAAATATTTAGACTTGAGGGAAAGCTTCGTTAACAAACGATAGCACAGCAATCAGCACTCGAATATAATTATAACCCTAATAATAATTGTAAATATTCATCTCATCTATGGGATCTAATGCGCGCGCTGTTGCTTTGTCTCTGCGTGTAGTAGTAAGAGAGCCAGTTTAAAGGCGGAGAAGAAGGAAGGAAAGGAAAGTCTCTGAAGCAAAAATGCAGCGCCGTGGTTTTAAAGCGCAACCGTGGTAGAGAAACGGAAGGCGATATAAGCGTGCGTGGCCATGATACGCACACGACAAACTGCCTTAGAATATTTAGACTTGAGGGAAAGCTTCGTTAACAAACGGTAGCACGGCAATCAGCACTCGAATATAATTATAACCCTAATAATCATTGTAAATATTCATCTCCTCTATGGGATCTAATGCGCGCGCTGTTGCTTTCTCTCTGCGTGTAGTAGTTGAGAGAGCCAGTTTAAGGGAGGCGAAGAAGGAAGGAAAGGAAAGTCTCTGAAGCAAAATTGCAGCGCCGTGGTTTTAAAGCGCACCAGTGGTAGAGAAACGGAAGGCGATATAAGCGTACGTGGCCATGGTACGCACCCGACAAACTGCCTTAAAATATTTAGACTTGAGGGAAAGCTTCGTTAACAAACTATAACACGGCAGTCAGCACTCGAATACGACGAGAGAAATTATTGAGACGTGGAAAATTTTCTTGAAATAAATATGGTTTGCGAGACAAATGCTTGTAAGTATTGAACCTCTTAAAAGATGAGGGGAAATATGCGCTCACTGAGAGGGCATCATCCGCACGAGACCACCACCAGGCACCTTACTGAGACGTGGAGGGCCTTGCGGCCGGAACAAAGCCTCCCGTCCCCGCCGGCCAAGAGGGGAAAACGCGCTTTCCGATCGCTCAAGGTTGCGCGGACATAGTATAACTCTAGCGTCTAGGAGAAGCTTAACCAGGTGCGATGGCAGCACGCATAGCGTGGGAAGCTAGCCGCCAGAATAACTATCTCAAGGACTGCTGCTGACGAGGGCGAAATACCTTCGTGTAATTATAATAACCCTAATAGGACTACTTTCGAAAGAAACAAAAAAAAAGGGAGACGGGCCAGAGGGCTATACTACGAGAGCTATGACTGATAGTTTTCTATATATATATATATATATATATATATATTCATCTCATCTATGGGATCGCATGCGCGCGCTGTTGCTTTGTCTCTGCGTGTAGTAGTTAAGAGAGCCAGTTTAAGGGCGGAGAAGAAGGACGGAAAGGAAAGCAAAACTGCAGCACCGTGGTTGTAAAGCGCACCCGTGGTAGAGAAACGGAAGGCGATATAAGCGTGCGTGGCCATGATACGCACACGACAAACTGCCTTAAAATATTTAGACTTGAGGGAAAGCTTCGTTAACAAACGATAGCACAGCAATCAGCACTCGAATATAATTATAACCCTAATAATAATCGTAAATATTCATCTCATCTATGGGATCTAATGCGCGCGCTGTTGCTTTGTCTCTGCGTGTAGTAGTAAGAGAGCCAGTTTAAAGGCGGCGAAGAAGGAAGGAAAGGGAAGTCTCTGAAGCAAAAATGCAGCGCCGTGGTTTTAAAGCGCCACCGTGGTAGAGAAACGGAAGGCGATATAAGTGTGCGTGGCCATGATACACACACGACAAACTGCCTTAGAATATTTAGACTTGAGGGAAAGCTTCGTTAACAAACGGTAGCACGGCAATAAGCACTCTAATATAATTATAACCCTAATAATCATTGTAAATATTCATCTCATCTATGGGATCTAATGCGCGCGCTGTTGCTTTGTCTCTGCGTGTAGTAGTTGAGAGAGCCAGTTTAAGGGAGGCGAAGAAGGAAGGAAAGGAAAGTCTCTGAAGCAAAATTGCAGCGCCGTGGTTTTAAAGCGCACCAGTGGTAGAGAAACGGAAGGCAATATAAGCGTAAGTGGCCATGGTACGCACCCGACAAACTGCCTTAAAATATTTAGACTTGAGGGAAAGCTTCGTTAACAAACTATAACACGGCAGTCAGCACTCGAATACGACAAGAGAAATTATTGAGACGTGGAAAATTTTCTTGAAATAAATATGGTTTGCGAGACAAATGCTTGTAAGTATTGAACCTCTTAAAAGATGAGGGGAAATATGCGCTCACCGAGAGGGCATCATCCGCACGAAACCACCACCAGGCACCTTACTCATGCACATTACTCAACACAACATATTAGCACAATAAAAACAGAAAAAAAGAATTTTTTACAGCATGCATAAAAATTATCACCAGTTACATAACTTATCAAACCGCAAAGAACAGAATGCCAAGCAAGAACACAGGCACCAAATCAGTGGTTTATAGCTAATAAATAGTGCTTTGCCGAAATTGTTTCTTTTGTTTTGGAGGATATGTTGTTCCATGTCCTAACTACAACAAATTCGAGTAGTCTTTTGCCATATCCGTTATGCACAGGAGGCAGGTTGAAATTTCCAGCGGCAGTACTTCTGGTAGAATGTGATGATGAAAAAAATATGGGTACAGGGAAAGTATGATTATGTATCACAACACTGTTTACGTAGGTAGCTGTTTTATGCTCACGCATAAGATCAAATGGCAATATGTTTAGTTTATTTAACAGAAGCCTACTGGGTGTATCAGTTCTCGAGTATGTCATCATTCTTAATGCATAACAATGGAGCATAACAAAATGGAGCATAAGAGAATGAACCTTCAATGCAGCCGGGCCCCGTCGCTGTAGTGTAGATGTTAAAGTGCCGGGCCCTGTCACTGTAGTGCAGATGTTAAAGTGCCGGGCCCCGTCGCTGTAGTGTAGATGTTAAAGTGCTGGGCCCCATCTCTGTAGTGCAGATGTTAAAGTGCCGAGCCCTGTCGCTGTAGTGTAGATGTTAAAGTGCCGGGCCCCGTTGCTGTAGTGTAGATGTTAAAGTGCTGGGCCCCGTCTCTGTAGTGCAGATGTTAAAGTGCCGGGCCCCGTCACTGTAGTGCAGATGTTAAAGTGCCGGGCCCCGTCACTGTAGTGCAGATGTTAAAGTGCCGGGCCCCGTCACTGTAGTGCAGATGTTAAAGTGCCGGGCCCCGTCACTGTAGTGCAGATGTTAAAGTGCTGGGCCCCGTCACTGTAGTCACTACCAAATATCTTACCGTAGCCTTTCAATCTTCGCTTACCCAAGGAACATTTCCTATAGCCTGGCTACAAGCTAAAATAATTCCAGTTCACAAAAGTGGGAGCGCATCTGAGATAGGAAACTACAGGCCTATTTCTCTAACGAGTAGCTGCATCAAACTGCTTGAGCATATAGTTTGTAAACATCTGTCAAACATCTGGAAGCTTACACTTTATTATCACCAGTACAACATGGTTTTTGTAAGAGGTTGTCTACAATAACGCAGCTTGTTCAAACCGTTCGCAATCTTTCAAAAACAATAAATTGCCGAGGACAGGTTGACCTAAGTTTCTTAGACTTCGTCAAAGTGCTTGATAAAGTATTGCATCCTAAACGCCTGCTAAAGATGAATGAAATATTTAGAAATACAAATATTACTAGGTGGTTTACATCCTACCTTCAATCTCATGAGCAGTATGTTGAAATGAATAAAATGAAATCCATGTCCAAACCAGTTTTGTCTGGGGTACCCCAAGGCAGTGTCTTGGGTCCTCTTTTAATTCTTATATTTATTAATGATTTGTTTTCTGAAATAAGTGTTCCACTAAGGTTGTTTGCAGACGAATGCATTGTTTATAATAGGATAGAATCTATAAGTGAACAGTTAGACCTTAACAACAATTTACAAAGAAATTTAAAATGGTGTAATGAATGACAAATGTTGCTGAACCCAGTAAAATCAGTTTGTATGACCATAACAAGAAAGAAGGTGACCATGCTGTACAAATACAGCATCGGTCCACATGAACTAAAAAGAGTAACAGAATATAAATATCTAGGATTAATGTTTACCCAAGACTTGAGGTGGAATACGCATATCAAAACCATCATCATAATATCATCATATAAATATCATCATAACTGATGGGTAAAGTCAAAACAGAATACACTATACTGATGGGCGACTTCAATGCCAGGGTAGGCAAGAAGTAGGCTGGAGACCAGTCAGTGGGGGAATATGGCATAGGCTCTAGGAATAGCAGAGGAGAATTATTAGTAGAGTTTGCAGAACAGAATAATATGCGGATAATGAATACCTTTTTCCGCAAGCGGGTTAGTCGAAAGTGGACGTGGAGGAGCCCGAATGGTGAGACTAGAAATGAAATCGACTTCATACTCTGCGCGAACCCTGGCATCATTCAAGATGTAGACGTGCTCGGCAAGGTACGCTGCAATGACCACAGGATGGTAAGAACTCGAATTAGCATAGACTTGAGGAGGGAACGAAAGAAACTGATACACAAGAAGCCAATCAATGAGTTAGCGGTAAGAGGGAAACTAGAGGAATTCCGGATCAAACTACAGAACAGGTATTCGGCTTTAACTCAGGAAGAGGACCTTAGTGTTGAAGCAATGAACGACAATCTCATGGGCATCATTAAGGAGTGCGCAATAGAAGTCTGTGGTAACGCCGTTAGACAGGAAACCAGTAAGCTATCGCAGGAGACGAAAGATCTGATCAAGAAACGCCAATGTATGAAAGCCTCTAATCCTACAGCTAGAATAGAACTGGCAGAACTTTCCAAGTTAATCAACAAGCGTAAGACAGCGGACATCAGGAACTATAATATGGATAGAATTGAACAGGCTCTCAGGAACGGAGGAAGCCTAAAAACAGTGAAGAAGAAACTAGAAATAGGCAAGAATCAGATGTATGCGTTAAGAGACAAAGCCGGTTATATCAATACTGATATGGATGAGATCGGTCAAGTGGCTGAGGAGCTCTGTAGAGATTTATACAGTACCAGTAACACCCACAACGATAATGGAAGAGGGAATAGTCTAGAGGAATTTGACATCCCACAAGTAACGCCGGAAAAAGTAAAGAAAGCCTTGGGAGCTATGCAAAAGGGGAAGGCAGCTGGGGAGGATCAGGTAACAGCAGATTTGTTAAAGGATGGTGGGCAGATTGTTCTAGAAAAACTGGCCCCCCTGTATACACAATGCCTCATGACCTCAAGCGTATCGTAATCTTGGAAGAACGCTAACATAATCCTAATCCATAAGAAAGGGGACGCCAAAGATTTGAAAAATTATAGACCGATCACCTTACTGTCCGTTGCCTGCAAAGTACTTACTAAGGTAATTGCAAATAGAATCAGGAACACCTTAGACTTTCGTCAACCAAAGGACCAGGCAGGATTCCGTAAAGGCTACTCAACAATAGACCATATTCACACTATCAATCAGGTGATAGAGAAATGTGCAGAATATAACCAACCTATATATATAGCTTTTATTGATTACGAGAAAACCAGCTGATGATGATGATGATGGCGCATATCAATCGGGTCTGTAGCAGGGCAAATAAAGTCTAATGGGGCTTCAGGTGAAGACTGTAGCGCCGCTCCTGAAGTGAAAAGCCTGGCATATAATATATTAATAAGGCCATTTATTGAATACGGTAAGATTGTATGGGACCCACACACTGCAACCGACCATCATAAATTGGACAGAGTTCAGTGACTTGCCTCTAGATTCATATTTAATAAATATCAGTGCGTGCACTCTCCTACTGAACTATGCAGGCATGTAAAACTCTCCACTTTAGAATTAAGGACTAAGTTTGACCAACTGAAATTTTTATGCCTAATTATTCACAACCAGGTTAAAAATTTTTTTTTGCTGATTTCTGTGTAATTTCACCAGCTCAACGCTCCAGACACAAGCACAGTTAATACATACAGCTGCTAGTCATACAGAATGATATATTCAAGTACAATTTTTTTCCAAGGTCAATCCGCCGAAGAATGGAATGAATTACCCAATCCACTTGTAATATGTTCCTCCGTCAGTGCTTTTACTGTTAGTTTGGAGAATCTTCCCGGATATGAATACGTCATAGCAACTGTTTCTGTTTCTGAGGCGCATACTGCGAGAGTGTTTTGTCTTTGATCACTGTATGTCACTTTTTACAGATACTACTATTGTACCATTTTCTTTTTTTCATTTCTCGTTATACATGTTGTACCGATATTTTGTATCTTTTCTTTGTTGTATTTCTATCCACTCCTGTAATGGTCCTTTCTTTGACTGATAGTATAAATAAGCAAACAAACAAACAAATTACAAGGCCTTCCCTCCTTTTCTTTATCAGTGGGAGGAAGATATGCCCTACATTCATTCACATTTTGCAAACAACCGAGCAAGCCAAAGATTTGATTTGGCAAAGCATCACCACTCTCTTCAACAGCACCTACACATCCTATGTAGAAACTCACCTGAACATCAATTGTGCCCGACACCTTTTCCAGTGTCCCCAGGATTGCAGATAGCAGTGACGACTTCCCCGAGCCAACAGAGCCCACCACTGCGACAAGACTGCCAGTCTTGACACTGAGTGACACATTTTTCAAAACGGGGGCCTCATTTCTTGACCACGACAGGGTTGCATTCTTCAGGGTGACTGACTGTCCTACAAATAATAATAGTAAAAGCAAGGTCAGGGGGCTGAAGCAATATAAGCACTGCCTTTGCCAAAACAGCTGAGTGAAAAAGCGAAGGAACAAGTGCAAAAAATGGTAAAAGTGTGTGATAAATTTTAATCCCAATTGTGCACCTGTAGAGAAGAAATCAATTGCTATCTATGCTAATTGTTTTAAAAACTACGCTCTTTTGCAATTTTTCTTTAGTAGCACTAGGAGTGCATTCTTGCACAACAAAACTTTTCATAAACTATAGTCGTGGTTACTGACATACCATGCAACAACAAAGCAGAACACCAGAAGAACCAAGTGGGTACAACTGAACCCACTTATAACGATACCATTTTTAACAATATATCGGTTATAACAATGAGAAGCTGCTCCACCGTCAACTTATGTATGTTTTCCATGGTGAAATAACGTGGTTACTACAATGCCCTGATGCCGCATTATCGGTTATAATGATGAAGTCTTCCTGCTGGGTGTCTGAGCCGAAAGGTAGTGAAATGCGAAATTCTTGAAAAAAAAAAAAAAGGAGAAATTCAAGCTGCTCCAAGATGGGCCACTTGTCCAACAGCCGCTACGCGTTCATTTTCCTGCCATCTCCGCGCGGCTCTCTCCCATAGCCCTTCCAACCCTCCAAAAACTAACGGGCTGCGCGCATAGCTCTACGCTGCCCCACCCTCCCAAACACAAATGGACCACGCCAAGTGCGCCACAAGCAGATTGCTCGCATGTTGCTTGCCGGCTTTTCATTCAGTGAAGTTCTCCGAACAGCTTAACTGCTCGCGTTCGCTTTTGTTGGTTGTGTCGAAGTCCTTCCTGGCCATGCAGTTTCTCAACTTCACTTGACTCGCTGCCGAAATGGAAGATGGCTGATCAGCCCGCTGATCATCGGCAATGCATGCCATTGCCGGTGAAAAGAAAGCGCACGGCTATAGATTTCGAAACTAAGTGCTTCTAACCGATGAGACGATTGTCGCGAATGTGCTTGCATCAGATAACAGCGGCGAAGACGGCAGTAATGAAGCAATAGGGCAGGCTGCCTCAACATTGTCCCCATGGGAGGTTTTGTAGATAATTCAGTCACTCATGGGCTTGTTCCTGGTGGCTGCCCTAGCCGGCAACAAATAGTATAGCCTGGAAGCTCTTTTTTTTGTGCACAAACCAAAATGACCAATAAGGGGTCATAACATCTGGGAATAACTGCTGACAAAAGCCCCTCTCGCAACTTTTACAGAACCTGAACCTCTCTGATCATCCTTTTTATAACAATCCTTTCTTATGAGATTTTAATAAGCTTGTACAATCTGTAAGAGCTCATTCTTTACTATTCACTAGCATTGAACAGCAAGCTGGGTTGCACAGAGGCAGCTATGGAAGAGTTTGCCAGTGCAGCCTTCCGAAATGAATCAGGGGTTCATGTTAGCAGTTTCTGAAAGCTCTTAGCATATTATTTAGAGGTCAACGTTTATAAAATGAAACAGGGAAGTCTATCTGCAAAAGGACGGTGTCTATATAGGCTCTGCTAATGGCCCAGTTTAAGTGATCTGATTTTAGCAAATCTGAACAAAGCACTTCGTAGTTGCCTGTTGAACACTTCAGTGTTAAAAAAGTGTTTAAGCTCATTGAAAATTGATTATACGATTTTTAACTTCACTCACTTGAGTCCAAAGTCACAAATGTAACAAGGAAGGTATGCAACTGCTTCCACCCACTAAAAGCAATGGGCTTAGGAAGACAGATTCCTTGACATCGCATTTGATTTTACTTCTGATGGCATAAACCAAGAGTTAGAAAACCATTCTACCATTCCAAGTTATTAAAGAGGAGTGTGGAGAATGTGTGTCTTAAAAATGCTGTTAAACTCATGTCCAGATATTATGAATTAAGCCATACAGCACTAACAAGGACTATTGTTAAAAGCATACTAGTATTTAGAGCTTTTGTGCGTTTCTGCTGCAGACATACTTTTCATGAAATTGGCGAATCCTTCAGAAATGTGGATTGAAATGGAAAACAAGGCAGCTATTATACCTTGCTTTTACAGAGTGTCCTATAAGAATAGCATGCAAGGCACAAGAATCAGTAGCATTTTCGGCCCCCAAAAACTATCTACAGTAAACCCGCGTTAACTTGAAGCTCTAAAAACCAGGAAGAAATTTCGACAGATGCGGAGTTCCGAGATAAATTATACCATGATAATAGAAGTTCTCTGGCTGTGCTTGGACCACATGTAGCTTTTCCAAAATAATGCCAGTGATAGTCTTGGTCACTACCTTCGCTTAGAACGGCACTGGACATGTCAACGTTTACAGGCAATGAGGTTACTGGCACTGTGCCAAAGCAGCAGGCTTGACACAGAGTCAAGACGCTGTTACTTTCTGCACTGTAATAAATTCCAGACAGCTTCACTTCGAATACACTAACTGTGGAAGAGTGCAGTTGTCACGCCTTTAGCAGACGCCCACGAGTGACATGGCATTTACACCTCACCTCTCACAAGCATGAAGTGAGTGTCCTTATCAAGCTGCAATCTCGCTGAAACGCTGTGGGCTCACATGCTGGCGTTTTTATGTCCAACGAGTGGGCTAACTGCACCTGCCCAAAAGAGCTGATCATCTTGCCCAAGGTCACGATTAATACACTGCGACCACGTTGATGCATCACTGAATGCATCCTAATGAGAAGGAAAAAAATGCCAGCTTACCACTGCATACGTGAGGCCACAATGAAGTGGCAACAAGCAGTTGAGCAAAAGTGCACGAGTGGTGACAGACGGAAAGAAGGGGGGAAAATCAGTGGGGAGCACAGCTCGGCGCGGTGTCTGGCTTGTCTAGAGAGCTGCTGCAGGGTAAAAAGCGAGTGCAAACCACGGTGTGGAGCTGCCCTATTGCCTTCTCCCTGGCATTTTTGAAGTAGAGATTTTATGATATCCACGCTGTAGTGCAAAAACCAAAGGTGTGAAAAACAGATGAGTTGACACCATGGCCAGAAAAAAATTTCTGCTTTACCGATATTTCAAGATATCAGAGTTCAAGTTAACAAGGGTTTACTGCATAGCCTATGCAGAGTCAGCTGGTCTAAATGTGACAGTGGTCACCATAAATGTTGTTCTAACAAACACGAAACAATGTTTCTTGAGTGAAATGAAATTGTGGTATACCAGATTCCTTTACTTTTGGTATACAGTATGCGGGACAAATCGGCAACGAAAGATCCAGAAAACACAATAACAATGTTAAAAATGAGAAAAAGAAATGGGTTTAACTTATTACAGTATGGCAATTGCAAACATGAGCCACTTCATCATGAACGAGACATTATCAACAGAAATAAAAATAATGCTGCTCCCACACACTGAATCAATTGATGTTTGTGTGAAATATTTTGCAGCTAGCTGTCCGTCCAGCATCGTTTGGGGTTTAGCAAAGTGTTACCAGATGGACCAACCTGCCTGTGTATGACGAGCAATTCTGTCTGATGAAAGTGTGTGTTATGACAGCAGCACGGTGCCGAGAAGATAGTATGACGACGGTGGTCTGATCACTCACTTACAGAGTGGGCTATAATTGCTATCCCACACTTTGATCAGTAGTTGCGCCTCTGATTTTTTTAACATTGTTTCTTCAAATATTCCACTGTTTTTGATGCTGGTTTGTTTATTTTTCTCAAAATGGCATGCCCTAGATCACATCGGCCCGCAATCTTGTCACTGAGTGTGGCCGGCCACTCTCCTTCTGAGGGTGCCAAAATTCTATAAGTTCACCACAAGATTGTTCACTGGGCTCCAAAACGTGACACACTTAAGGATGTAACTTGCAGCAGTCGTTCTGTCTCTGCAGCCATTTTTGACCTTAATAAAATTTTGATTAAAGGAATCCAAATTCACTGGAAGAATTTTGATTCTCGCGAAAAGAATCGCTGGAAGAGACCTCAAAGTGTTCCCCTATAAGTAGTAGCAGAGGCCCATAACAACACTCATAACTCTTGTGTGCTTGCTCTCACGTCAGATCTTGCTGATGCAGCCATTTGGACAGCTTTTCTAATCTCCCCTGCTGTGTCTATCATGGTATGCCCAGGGTTTACCACCAATGGCTGCATTCCTCTTGTTTTTTGACAAAAGGCATAAAGATCGACACTCGCACATACTTTAAAGATATTTCAGAGCCTCTTTCGCTGCCCTCATCCCTATCCCACTTCGTCGAGTAGTGCTGGACTTTGCAGAAGGACGGCTCTCCAGCGCAACACTCAAATAGCAAATCAACACCACAGCAGTGTTGTGCTTTCACACCTGACTTTATTCCATCTGAATAGTGGCTAGCGAACTACCCTGGCCCAAACTCACTAAACTTGTGTGTGAACAATTTTCGAAAAGGAGGCCAGCGCCCAGCAGTGTGCAAGTATGGTGCCCTGAAAGCATTGCTGGAGCAAGCACAGAGAAAATTTTTCCTGGGGATACCGGCTGCATTTGAAATGCATAAAGAAAGCTTAAAGACCGCGATTGAGGCCAAGAGCAGAGACAATATATAAAATGTTGTGTTGCATTCATAATATATCACGTCAATGCCCAACAAAAGATTTCCTGTGATTTTCTTTTATTCTCTACCAAAATATTACGCAAAGACCTTGTGACAGTATTTATGGGACATCCTGTATTGTACTATGGAAAAGAAACATTACGACCTGGACCAATCCTAAAGGAGGAAATACAACGTTGCACAGCATCTACTCAACGCTAGTGGCAACAACGAAAGGACTAAGGAATGTGGGCCAACCTTGAAGGCCATATGTAGTGTAACACAGTGTCCCAAAGAGCTAGCTTCTGCAAAGGAAGAATAGAAGAAACTGGCATGCCCTGGTGTTTAGCAACATGTGGCTACGCAATGTGACACACGCACAAGACAGCGGCAAAATTGACTATTATTTACATATTTCGTTCCAGCATCTCTAGCCTAATGGAAAGTGGTGCACTCACACACATGCGCTGCAACTGAAACATGTGCCAATTCTCCGAAAGAGTTAGTTGGTGCTGGCATGAGATAAATATGCATGCAATTGTGGTCTAATGGTCAGAGCACTGGGCTGTTGTGCTGGGAGACCGAGGTTTGATCCCACCATTAGACACTTATTTATTCTCGAAAGAAGAGGCTCAAAATGATGCGAGACAAAAGAGGCCACGAACGCTTCGCATTAGAGGCAAACGAGTGTATGAATTAGTTGAAGCTGAAATGACTTGCAGATCTCTTTTACACTGTCAAATAAAGAACTTGAGTTCTTAGATCAGGCTACAGATATGGATAGTAAAATGTTGTGTTGCTGAGATACTAATTACTCATAAACATGTGTATATATATTGTGTGATTTTTTCTGTACTGCATTATCACTGTTTCTGTCCAAAGGTGCTGTCAATGTGTTGTAATGTGCATTTAGATATCATGATTACAGGCACCATACAAAGTGAACACATGGGCAGTGTCTGTTAGTCACATGCCGCACTGACCCCCTAGAAACCAAGAAATGCCAGCTCTTAAAGAGGTACTAAAATAATTTTAAAAAAAGCTTTTTAAACAGCAGGAAAAATGAAATGTAGAAAAGATACAGAAATGGTAACAACCTTGTTCTGGATTCCCGCCAACTGCATCCATGTCAAGTTCCGCTTCCCTGAGAAACTTGGTCAGGCGGCCCATAGACACTACGAACTTTATGAGGGAGTAGAGGGGCAGGGAGTACAAACAACAAAATAACTCAGCACTTTACTCTGCCTGATGGAGAGCAATCAATCAACAACTACTCCAAGCACACGATGATGATAAAAGATTTTTTTTATGGCGAATGGCTCCAGCAAACTTCCCACAAGAACCCGAAAGTCAAGCTGGAGACCCTGAAAGAACCGCCACAACCTATCAAGGTCAACATCTTGAGACTCCTCCATCGTGCCCTGGAATGTGATGGCAAAAGAGCCCAGCTAGGCAGCTCGCTTGCTGCCATTATGTGCAAGTGTCACCAGATGGAGGAATGAAATCCTGTTGCTTCTTTATAGGCACTCTGTGCTTGAACAACTTTTGGTGACCTTGGCCGGTATAACGTAAAATGATTCCAATCTGTTTTCATTCCAAATCGGCCATTAGCCCTCCGTCAAGCTCTGTTCATATGGGTGTAGCACCCACCCACATGAGCGGTGCTAAAGGAGATTTTGGAATAAAAACAGATTGGAAAAGTTTTACATTATATCGGCCCTGATGAGGTGTTTTTATTTTATTCTTAAGGAACGGTCTTATTTATTTAGAAGCAGACAAAATAGACACTGTAAACACATATGATAATATTTTTGCTCCACGCCCCTTTCCATGCCTCTTCTGCAGTGTAAACCACTGGAAGAGAAAACTGCCTTTCTGCTCATCAGCCATTGCAATTACAAGAATATAGCAATAGCACTTAGTTGTAGCACTTAGTTGTAGCACTTAGTTAGTTGTATTAACTGTGAGCTGGCTAGTTATGGCAACAATTATTGATGCAGAGAAGAAAAGCTGGGCACTGTGTACAGTGCCATGCACGAGAAGCCAATTTTGGTGGTAACACTGACTTTGGTTTGGCCACTGTGTGGTGAAAGCACACAAATTATGATACTGTGCTTTCACTAGCGAAACATTGTGGCATACCCCAAAGTGAGTATGTCCACATGGTGCCAAAGGCACTGCCTATAAGCCTCTTCTCAGTATCCTCGTCAGTGTGCAACTAATTATGTTAGTGGCTTCCGTTTTCTCTTTAGTCATAAAATGCAAAAACAAGTGTTAATGTTCTTGAGGACAGCATATAAAAGTCCATGGCACAGCTGCCAAGCAAAAAATGTCTCCTCACTGTTGCTATCGTGACAATCCAGAACAGTGTACTTTTCCATAAGCGCTGAAATATGCCATGGCTGACAATGGCAGCAATCAAGAGCTGTTGGGTGCCACATTGCTGCTGAGGGAGCTGCGAATACTCATGCTGGTGCTAAGAAAAATAAGCCCAACGCTTGGGCTCTCAAAGCTCTAGCCCAAGACAATGAAATCTACAAAAGGCTGTGCACTGGTTTTTCAAATAATCTGGTAAAGATTATATATATATATATATATATATAAAGATGATGCACTATTGAGGTTATAATGTAGCTCTGGAGCACCTTTCTATTTACACTGTTATCACTTGTGCAGTTCTTGGATCACAAAGCTGTGGATTAAAAGTGTTCACTCTGAAGATTTAAAAGTGCCTTATTAAAACAAAAAGCAAATAGAATATTCAATTTGTAAAAATCTAAATATTAAAAATCAAAAGCGACCCATACTTGGTACATTAACTGTTGGTACTTACTCGGTCAATATGGTAGACTTTTGTTAATACAACTCAAGCTAATTTGATCGTTCAGTTAATTTGATTCTAACGGAAGGTCCTAGCCAGTCTCCATACATTTCTATGGGCCAAGTGTTTTAGTTATTTTTACCTAGAAATTAGGCTCCACCAAATAATACAAATTTGACTGGTTGGCATGAATACAGGGATGGAAGTGGCTGAAGGAGTTTTGGAGCAGCTCTGGGTGCAGCAAATTGGGCCCTATGGAGCAAGTTTGGAGCAGGAATTGTCCGTTTTTGAGCAGAAGATATGCAATTTAGAGCAGCTTGGCAATGCTCAACATGAGTTAAGTTTAAAGCAGAAGAAAAAAAGGTGTTCTTTATTTGACTTTGCAGAACACTATTAAGTTATGGCAAGGTGGAGGAAAATTAATGAAAGGGAAAAATTGCTATACGCCCGACAAAGGAAACTCATACGGGTTTTTCAAAAACCGCTAGTATTAGGTTACATACCACATGAGCCAAATAAATATGGCCAAGAAAAATATATAAGTGACGGCTTCACATGAACAGCACCCCACTGTATATCGATAGGCTTTAGTTGATGCTACAATAAAGAGATTTCTTAGTTGATTCTTTTTTTTTTCATGGTGTACAAGCAACTAATATTTAAGTTTAAGTAGCTAACATCTATTACCTTACTTACTGTATACAGTGCCAATGCACAGGTTGTGGAGGACGTCAATAAATGACCAATCATCATCATCAGCCTGGTTACGCCCACTGTAAGGCAAATGCCTCTCCTATACTTCTCCAACTACCCCGGTCATGTACTAATTGTGGCCATGTTGTCCCTGCAAACTTCTTAATCTCATCCACCCACCTAACTTTCTGCCGTCACCTGCTACGCTTCCCTTCACCTTGGAATGACGAATAATGGTATTTAAAGCAACCTAGGTTTTGTGTGGTGGTATTTTCTGACAAAAAAAAAGTTTAAAAAAGCCAGCATAAGTAAAAAAAAAAGTTCGCCGAGAAAATAGTTTTTGCACTCGAACACACGGCAAAGAAAGGAGAGTATGTACAAGACATGCGCTAATATATAAAACAAGGTATGGCATGGGCATTTTCAGTACATGCAATTCTTCAAGTAATCGTTTTCTTTGTTGGAAAGCATGCTTACACAATTGCAACCTAACTGTCTCATCGCCGTGGCTTCCATGATTTCCCTAGTGCACTTGTCGCTGGGACCTAGTATAGAACTTGCAACAAAATTCAGCTTGCAAAGGCAATCCCTGCAGTGAATGGCAAGATGACTGTCATTTTTCCTCTGAACTTTATAGTTACGTTCTTTCAGACGTTAATCAAGGCTGTGCCCTGTTTGACCAACATAACTTTTTCCACAAGAGAGTGGGATCTGATAGATAATAGCCTTTTGTAAGCAACCCCTCTAGCAGCCGCCACTTCAACTAAATTTGATGGGCAAGACATGTGCTCCCGCCGCTTTTCACCTCTATGCAGTGGTAGCATTTCACCAAGCAAGCTCTCAGAACAACTGTCTCTGCTTTTTTTTTTTTTTTTTTTCGTCGCTTGTGTTGTTGAAGTAGCTGCTTATCGTCCTGCTCTAGCGTGCGTGCATTTGCTCCTGTGTAGCAATAACACATTTTCCATTTACCGACACGAAGGCAACATGCTGACGCGACGTGCAGGTTATTTGTAATCAAGATTTTAGAGATGTGCCAGCCTTTATTCTTCAACAGTGTGACCAGTACTTTGAACCAACTAGTAAACACATGTGTGAGCGTCAAATGCGTTGCAGCAGGACTTTCTTCAGGATAAACTCGACTGTCATTTAGAGTGGCTCGACGTGAGTGAGGTGGTCAACATATGTATACACGCACATGCTTGCCTAGAACGGGCAGTGCAAGCAGCTCATCATGATGAACAAGCAACATGCAAAAGTTCTGCACACATACTGCAAGTGTACTGCAGGGCAAGTTTTGCTTTTATCTCGAGATATGCAATGTATGGCATGGTACAGAGGGCGGTGGGGCAGAAGGCAAGCAGGCGCAACAAGTTGTTGTTTCAAGCATGTAAAATTTCAATTGCCTGAAAAAACTAAGACTCGCGAGATGTGTGTATGCAGCAGCGCGAATGTGCCGCTTTGGTCTTGTACGATGCATTTTGATGGGCTGTATGGCGACAGTCCTCTTATTGTTTGACCCCATGTAACCTTACAGCTAGTTTCACCTGCATGTGCTAATGCATTCTTCAGCCAAAGCTAAAAGCCCTGCAATATACATACTGGTAGATTGAAACATTGCCAAGACTTCCAAATCAGTCGTAGGGCAGCAAGTGCAGTTCGAATGTTCACAGCGCTGGTGTTGTGCTTTTACCAGAACGCTGGCTTGCCTCACTTAGCAAGAATCGAGAGATGACTCACTGATACCATGGTGTAGCTTTTTTGGTTATTATTATTATTATTTTTTTGTAAATTAAACGTGCACGCCACAGCAGTACAATAAGTTCAACATTTCACGTTGGTGTGTGCATTCGACAGTACAGCAAGCATCCGGCATCAGACACGTCGCCAATGTTGAGCTTATCGCCCGCAGTATTTCCCACGAACTGCAGAAATGTTTCCTTGAACTAATATTCTCACCCTGAGCACGATAAAAAATCATTGTTCAGTCCCTCAAGCTTAGGAAATTGCTGCGGATCATGCAAGGGATCACGCACTCCCTTCGCATACCTGCCCTGCGGTAATGCTGGCGCAGCTTGCAATGCAGCTGGGGCGAGGGTACACACAAGCGCACAGCAGAATTAGAAAAAGGTCCATTGGCGGTATTTATCTTTATGCCTTGGAGTACATCCTGACGGCTTCACCTTGCAGGGATCAGTTATCTTTCACAGGCACGAAAGTCTCATAGGCACCGAAAACAGCACTTTTACTCTGGCTTGTTGCTTGACCTTTTTCATATTGTGCAACAGCAGATGAATATAAGGCAAAACAACCACCTTCTGCCTTTCTCTGTTAAAGGGTTGTCTATCATTACAGATACGTGCGCGGCTGTTTCTGATTAATTTCAGCATGCCTTTGGCTACAGACACAAGCAGATGTTCTAGAAAATCTGCTTGCCTGAGACGCTCTGCCTGCTTCGAAAAGGAAACGTGAAGTATATGGCAGCATAACTTATGCAGAGCGCTCATTTAATGCTGTGCTTGACCAATTTTGAATGTGCTGAGTTATAAGTTAGAAGAGGTTTATAAGCTCTTGGTTCACAGCTTTAGAACAACACGTGGTGGCTAAAAAGACAAAGCTTAATATCTAAAAACTTGATTGCATCATTTACAGATAGTTCAGACGTTAGTTCTAGAGGTGCTAAAGCCTGCTTAAGAACAGCTAAAATGTTAGCTACTTCATTATCAAAAGGGAGAGAAATATGGTATAAAATTACCAAAAGGCCAACAAATCTAAAAACCTTTAAAACATTGAAAGCCTCTAGCTTGCTTAAAAGGCGCCTATTTAGCTTGGCTAAAAGCAGATCACAAAGTACTGGTGCCCCGTATGAACCGATGCAGATTTCCCACTTCTGCAAAATGAAGCGTTGATCCCACTGGACACAAGTACAGGCCAAATAAAAGGACAGCCATTCCAAGAAACTGCATACAGATACACCAGCAATATTCTGAAAGGCAACCGCACGAAAGAAATCAATACATTCTACAACACAAGCTAGTAGGTCTTTATGTGGCAGGAAATAATACAAATCTTTAAGATCAAGGTTTGTTTGATTCAGAAAAGCTGCACGGCACCCCAAGCAAAAAGGTGCAGGTGGTGCCAGTTATGGTGTACCTTACTGCAAGTTTCAAAGGTGCACTGCACCAGGGTGGCACCTTGCCTTGCACCCCGTTCAATCGAGCACGGGGGTGCAGGATGCACCGCTGCACCTCGGGGAATCGAAGGCCTAGGTGCACACACCGTTAATAGTTGCAGAAGGTGCAGAAAAACTTGGCTGAATCGAATAAACCTTCGATTGAAAAGGCCTTCCATTCCAAGTTCTTTTGCAATTCAAGAAACTGAATGATTTCATTGGAAACATTGTTGCTTTGAAGCAAATTTAACTTTTCTTGAATAAACACATGTAAATTTTTTTTCCCAAGTGCCATTCTTGAAAACAATAAGTCTTAGCGGGCATTAAATTTTGTGTGTCCTTGCACTGAAAACGGCAATTGAAGGGGCCCTGAAACACTTTTTATTGACGAGGAGAAACGCATTTAAAGTTAAAAGAGGCAGTTTCAGAAATACTTTGCCACAAAAAGTACTTCAATGCGTTCAGCAGAAGCCGAGTTATTGGCAATCAAGCACGGCCTTTGCGGTGCTTAAAGGAACACTAAAGTGAAAAATGATTTCTTCTGCATCAGTAAATTACCGTTGTACAACACCAAAAACACTACTCTTACAACGATAAGACGTTTGGTAAGCCAGAAAAAGCGCAAGAACGAAATACGGGTGGCGACGCCTACTTAAGTTCCCGCACCTGGGGGCTGTGACGTCTTAGATTTTGATGGCATCTTCTAGGGCCTATTAATTATATATAGCGGTACAGATTGACTACATTGTGTTCTAAAGGAACCAAATGTTAAACATGGCAAGTTTCGGTAACCTTTATTCAGCCAACGCGGCCCAAATGCGAAAACACACTTTGGAATCCCTGACGTCATGCTGACGAACCGGTGCTGGGGTTTCGGCGCGAAATTCAAATACTGATACTTCGACCTTCATTTTCTCATCTAATAATCAAACTATTTTTTTTTACATGACTGTCTGCAGGGTTCTTAAATAGTGCTTCATTAGTTTAAACTGATTTATTGTTTCGCTTTAGAGTCCTTTTAAGCTCCTTCTTCTGCGCCCCCAAATGTCATTGTGGGGCGCAGTTGAAGTGTGATTTTGGATGTTAACATAAATGCCACTACTCAAATTTTGGTGCCTAAGATGCACCAAACGTAAGCCAAACATGGTTATCCTCAGAGAGCCGCAGTGCGCTTAGCTAGCGGACTCGTCGTGGCCCCCCATGGCAGCTGCGGTCTCTATGCTACATAGCAGACTGCAGCTACATGCAACTGTAGTGCATATGTGCAGTGTTTGGTTTGTGCACAACAGGTCCTGAAAGCATGCTCGCATTCATGTGCAACAGTCTGACCATGCCATATGGTGCAGGCTGGCATTAACTTTCTCCAGCTTGAACGACGGGTAGTAGTGATATTCAACTTGTGCACTTTTGAAGCACTATCAATTAGTCTGCCAAGGTGTCTAACCAGGAGCAGCCAGGAGTCAGTGCATGCTGGCAAGTGTGCGTGTGGTCTGACCTTAAGTTTCATGTAGTTTGAGGCTAGTTGAATGTTGAGAACTAGTCAAAATTAGCAAGACCGGCCAGCTATGACACCGATAAGCAGGGTGTCGAAGTTTAATTCCTATGTGGGTGGCTGCGGCCCAGCGTGAGCAGACGATAGTTGGCTTCTTCCGGAAGCATGTAATTATCGAAATTCGAAAGCAGATTTTTGCCTACTTCAGCTTGTTTATAAACTTCGTCCATAAGTATACACAGTAACAGTAGGAAGAAGTGCACTGATCCAAACACCCTTCTTGATTGATGTCAGCTGTTGGCCTATAGCAGCTGCATATGAGAATCCACTATATTACAAAATAAGGCCTCCAGAAGAGAGTGAAGAGCAGGCTTCTGTTAAAAAGAGAGCATTTTGAGAGAAAGGTGACTTCATGCTCCACTTGCGAGCTCCACACACCACGTAAGACAGCAAAACTTGGCTGAGGTGTTCACAGCAGTGTATGCTATCTGTGGAGTACATTTTTTCACCAAGCGCAAGGGGTGGTTCAGGACCCCTTAAGGTGTTTTCTTTCCCAGTTTCTATTGCCTTAGCTAGTTTGCTTAGGTTGAGCTTACTGCATAGCTTTGTAGCCTCGGACTTAATCCTTGGATGGGATGCATCCTCATAACAGTTAAAAACTGAGTCTATGGCAGCCTTAGCCCTAAACAGGTTACAGGGCATAACAGCAAATTCACCCTCTTTATGTGGCTGAAATTTGAGATTCTCCTGTAACTCAAAATTACACACTCTCCAGTACTAAACGTGCAGGAAGACAGCGCATGTCATGCAATGCCATCTCAGCATGCCCACTTTTTGCGCACATATGGGACAGATTACTTTTAAAGCACGCCGTGCAAGCTGTGTATGTACTATAAGAGGAGATGTGCGCCAGCCTGTCCTTACCACTCCCTCCCTCCCATAACGCACACTTGATTGCATTTCTGCAAGCTAGCTCCGCTACACCCGCTTCCTGTTTTTTTTTTGCTTGTGCAGGAAGACATGTTGTAAGATGGCACACATTAAACCAATATCCTTTTCGGCTCACCCTCGCACACTTTCAGTCGCACTCAAAGCATATAGTGGGCGGGGTGCGATAGGATCTTATTGCACTTGAACTCCATATGGACTTACAAGAAACTGCTTGCGAGTGCACTTCGTGCACTCGCAAGCAGTCTCTTGTAGTTCAACCATTTGACCATGTGCATCCACAGAAGTTTTATTATATTGAAGTCATGTATAAACACACTTCATTACATTAAGGTTTTAAATACATGACGTTCTATGGACAAGAAGTTATAAAAAGTTAAACACTTTGTTATATCAAGAACGTCTTTGTATTGAAGTTCGTTATATCAGGGTTTAACAGTATTTTGCATAAGCTCAATTATTTGGGTTTATCCACAGCTCTGCCACAGGCCCCATAAAGCCAATGTAAAACAGACACTGATACTTCTGAATGATGGTTTATTAAATTTTTCTGACTTGAACTGAGCAAGTCGTGTCATGAACATTGTTGCCGCGATTGTAATTTCTGTCATTTGTGTATTCTCAGATCTTTCATGACTGCCATTCAGCTTCGAAGGTTGACTAACAGCGATACATTACATCCTCGGCTTGCGTTTTGAGGCAGCAAACGTCTGATTTTGTGTGGTGTGATCGTGCAGAAAATAAGAGTAACCGCAGTCCAAATTTTAGTGACGATTATACAGTCGAACCTCGATATATCGAACAGCGCGGTGATCGCAAAATAGTTCGATATAGCCAGAATTCGATATATAAAATCACGTAGAAAACGCGTCAAAAACTAGCGCAAATCAATCAATGAACCAATCGTGGCGCAATAGATACTCACATGAAGCTTCAAACAAAGTATTTATTTAGTTCGCTGAAAGTACTGAAGCAGCGTAGCCGGCTTCATATTGGCAACCGCGTGCTTGACCACGGCGTCCTCAACATAGTCCAAACGGTCCACAATAGACAGTCCAGTGCCTTCTATTGCGCCGCAGTAGCGGCGTACAACGGCCAAAGCAGCTACAGCCTCAGTTGCAGTCGGGAGCGGGGCAACATCAGCGCTTGCTGGATCAGCCTCGGCAGCGTCTTCGTTTGGCCGCTCAGCAGTCACTTCTGCCGCGATCTCCACGTCTGTTAACTCCGCCACTGTTCCGGTGCAGTCGTCACCGCCAACGAAGTCCGCAATGCACATGATGTGTGGCTCAGCACCGACAAAGCGCTCCAACTGGCTCCACGGCCGCCTCGATCACGCGCGCACGGCGGGGGCAAGCCTCGCCGTGCGCGCGTGATCGAGGCGGCTTGCCCCGCCGTGCGCGCATAGGTGCGCGCGTGATCGCGGCGGCCGTGCTGGCTCCAAGCCGCCGCGTGTGTACGCCGCTACGTTCAAATGGCGCCCTCGGCGCAACCGATGTGGGCAGCTGTCGTACGCAGCAGTCTGGAACGCCGATCGCGCCGCCGCTATCTTCGAGGTGTTGCGGGAAAGCTCGCCTCATGTCAACAGAGCGCACTTGGTCTGGGGCGGCGGAGTTCGATATACCCATTTTACATCCGGCCCCGTTCGAAATAAAGAATTAAGAATGCATGCGATTTTTCATGTGATATAGAAATTGTTCGATATACGCAATAATTCGATATATCCGTGTTCGATATATCGAGGTTTGACTGTAGTTGCAATTGGATATATGTTGTCAAGAAGTTTCAAGAAAGCAAGCAAGTTGTTTCTTGGTGTGCTGCGCTATCATCCTGGTAAGCAGATGCGGTGCACATGTTAATCATATCTGAAATGTTACACACTTGGTGTTCACTATTAATTGATGCAGTTACCAATAGGATGCACAAGCGTGAACTAAAATGTACAACAAAACTTCTGAGCTACACATGGAACAGACTACGACTTCTTTATTCAGGTGAGTGCAGTTTTCCTTCCTGACTGTCCCATAAAATGAGCACCAGTTCAAATATTTATCAGGTCCAACAGTATGCAAACGCTCAACCTATATAAAACATTCGTAATGCACTGTATAGTACAAAATGGTTTTGACTGTCCTGTGGCCAAATTACGATATCAACATTAACCTTCTGGATGAATCCAATCAGAACGCGGTTGAATACTCGAATTGCTTTGCGGGCTTTGGTTACGAACAGCTGCTTACAGTACCAACAAGATGTATCACAGGTGGCCCAAGCACGCTCATTGACCATATTTTATCTAACTACCTATCATGTGATGAGTGTGGCGTAACAACACTCGACATTACAGACCACTATCCCATCTTTTGTCGCTTGTCTCATGCCTCACCACGCGCTGAGCGTTCTTTCCAAAAGTCCTTGTTTAACAAAGTTCAATTCATAGATTCCATCTCTTCTTTTGACTGGTCGACGATAAAATCTGAATCAAACGCTGAGCTAGCTTTTGTACGCTTTTCATCTGTAATACAGCAATGTGTCCATGATGCAACCACTTTTGTTCGATGTAACAAGAAGTATCCAGCACCCCACAACCCGTGGCTCACAGATGCTTTGCTAATGTGCATGCGCAAGAAAGAGAATATGTACAAGAAAATTAAACGTTGCCCATTTAACTTCAGATTGCAGAAGCGATATGCTTGCTACAAAAATGTCCTAAACAAATTGTTAAAAGATGCCAAAAAGAAGTACTATGAAATTAAAATTAATGAAGCTGAAGGTATCGCTAAACAGTGGAAGCTCATAAACTCTTTTTTGAACAGAAACTTAAAAGACTCGCCAATAAGTGAGATTTCAAGCTCTAGTGACACGTATCGAAATCCATCAGACATTGCAAATGAATTTAATAATTTCTTTTCCGATAATAATAAGCCCCTTCCTACCAGTCCTATAACAGCACCCCAGAGACAACCACAATCTTTTTTTTTACATCCTACCATTCCGGACGAAATATACAATGTCATACAACAACTAAAGCTAACAAGTGCAGGTCTTGATGAAATACAACCAGTGCACCTAAAATATGTTGCTGATATCATTGCTGACCCATTTTCTTATGTAATTAACCTTTTATTTAAATGCGGTGTATTTCCATCTAAACTTAAGAAAGCCAAAATAATGCCTGTATTTAAAAAAGGTGATAGAGGGTTGATTTCCAACTATCGCCCTATTGCTATATTATCCGTGTTCATCAAAATTATAGAGAAATGTTTTGAAAAGCGTCTAACTAAGTATCTAACAAAATTTGACATTCTTTGCACCACGCAGTTTGGCTTTCGAGCAGGTTACTCTACTAATCTTGCACTTCTTTCATTCACTGATCGAATTAAGCACCACATTGACGAAGGTAAATATGCAGGAGCAGTGTTTATTGACCTCACCAAAGCGTTTGATTCAATTCTCCATAACATTTTAATTACTAAATTAAACGCAATCGGCGTTGTAGGACCGGCGCTGGCTTTTGTTCGTGATTATTTAACTAATAGGCAACAGGCTGTTAGTATTTCTAATCACCTTTCTAACTTCAAATTAATTGATAGGGGAGTTCCTCAGGGGTCTATACTAGGCCCATTACTCTTCACTATCTACATTAATGACTTAACTGCCCATCTTTCGCATTGCGATCCTTATCTCTATGCGGACGACACTACGATTATAACTGCTGACACCTATATTAATAGCCTCACTTCTAAGCTCAATACCGATTTGGAAAACATTATTCGCTGGTGTCGTTGCAACTCTTTAGAAATTAACCCTAGTAAAACAGTCTTCATGCTATTTCACCCCACTCAAAAGAAAATAATAAATATTCCAACCATAGCTATCGATAGTTACCCCATCAAACCTTCTAGTCATTGTCGTTTTTTGGGGGTTGTCCTCGATTCCAATTTAAAGTACACTACCCATATTTCACATCTAAAGCAAAAAATTGGATACGGTATCCGGATTCTTATAAAAGCACGTCCATACTTTAGACTACCAACCTTGCTATCTCTTTATCATGCATTTATTCACAGTCACTTCAATTACTGCATTGCGACTTGGGGCAACACATATAGCTCTCATCTTCTTCCTTTACAATACGTCCAGAACCAGGCCATCCGCATTATTACTTTCCAGTCACCTCGATGTAGTGCATCTGCTCTTTTGCAAGAGCATCGCATTCTCACAATTCATAAACTATTTCAATTAAACATGGCAATCCTTGTCTATAATTCCCTTCACTTAAACATTCCCCAAATAATCTTTAACACTGAACAACTTGCTAATCATAATAATACTCGATTTGCATTAGCTAACAACTTCTTATTACCCAAAATCAGAACTAATTTTGGCAAATTCACTTCTTCGTTCACAGCGATGTCTTACTGGAACTGTATTCCAATGGACATAAAGCTGTCTCCCAGTATAGGCAGCTTTAAAAAGCATTTATTCTCATATTTACTTAATTTGTAATTGCTGTAATGTAATTTAACATGTTTTGTTTGCTTCATTATGGGTAAAACATTATATATCTTTAACATTTCACCATTTCACCAACATTTCATCATATCTGTCCACTTGTTTCCTTGTGTCAGTTATTGTTAGAACACTGCCTCATAGGCTACATTTCACTTCCCATGTTTTGTTTTGTTTTTAATTCAGTACATGATGTAATTATATACAGTGTTATGCCATGTTTTCAGTTTACTTGTTTTCTTGCATTAATACATGTTAACAATTCTACCTCTTTGCTATATTTGCATTAACCTGAATTGTTTTGTTACTTTTATTTGTTCATAACGCCATTCTTTGTACTATCATATGTTTTGGTTCCTTTGCTGTCATGTGTAATTATTTGTAGACAACTTTAAAACTTTGCTGCGTTTGCTGTAACCTAACTTGTTTTGATATTTCTAATTAGAACAGGAGGTCCCCCTACAGCCTTGCGCTTTGGGACCTCCTTCTGTATATCTTGTTACTGTAATTTTATTTTCTTGATTGAATAAATAAAAGCTGATCTTGAAGAACAATGACACCAACACTGAAATGGATTGCTAGGGATTGGATTTCAGCACTAAACGGCTAAACGCTAGTCAATACATGGCTTTGTGGTTGCTACTGAACTCGTACATCCCACAAAATTTAGCGACTTAATTCAAAATTAGTATTTTGGTGCAGGTTGGCACAGCTCAATGTTTTGGCACAGTATGGAAATTTTCGAGCAGCACTTCCATCCCTGTAAACGTGTCTGACCCACATGGCGGCCCAAATCTTGACTTCAATGGCTGCAGCATCTGTCTTGGTAGCATCAAGGGACAATGAGTTCGTCAAAAACACATTATCTTCAACCAAAGACACCTATTTCTGGCCTGCCCCCCAAGAAGATTTTAGTCAGAACAGCAGCTTACAATGAATGATTATTGCATATACAAAAGGATAGACAGTTGGGCGAGTTGATACGGTAACATGATTTTGGCTTCTAGCGCGAAGTGAAGACAGTGAAGTCCTGTCTGCTCCTTTCTGTGTCCGTGTTTCACTTCGCGCTAGAAGCCAAAATCATATTATTGCATATACTCGTATCTAACTTGCACCTTTCTGTTTTCAAGAAAAGTGGTCAGAAAATTGCCTTTGCGATGCATGCGAACACGAAACCGCAACTGCATTTACAGTGTTTGCAACAGCTTATTGACAGAGCTAGTGTCACTGCCATTATCACAAGACAGTGTCAGAACAAGTTCCCGGGTAGGATGGCAACAACATGTCCTTTTCAGTTTTTCATTACAATAGCTCACTCAAAAGGTTAGTTATCTTTACATGCTAAGCTAATTCCAATGAAGTTGCACCAAGTGGTGTTGGTGTTTCTGAGAACTGCATGCATCACAATACAAACTAGTGAAATTCTAGGCGTAGGCAACCATTCGATTTATGACTGTTACGGAATTGTTCAATAAATACCCAATTGACCCTTACTAAGGATGACATGTTGCGGTCCACAGACAGCGATAAAGTGCTGTCTGAGAGTGACCAACAATAGACATTAGGTACAAATAAATTTGGACTGTAAAGTTAAACTTCTCTGGTTTTATTTTTTTATGATTGCCAAAATAAGAGGCACGTTGCCTTCTTTATATATTTTAGTGTGGATTAGACATCTATACCTTATTTAGGAGTTTGAATGTCACTTCTATGTTCATTTCCTACTTTTCTCTTGCAAAATGTGGGTGTGCATTTGATTTGGGTGCCCGTTAGAATCGGGCAAACCATGCCAAATTAACCAGTAGTCATATGCTGGCGTTTCTTCTATTTCGTTTAGTTGAACTCACTGGATAAGTTGATCAACTTTGTTGGTCCTATCAGGGTCAAATTAACGGAAGTCTTTGGCATTGTAGTTTGATTGCATGAGGTAGAATGTGATATGCGAGGCTTGTGCCAATGTCTACAGCACAAGGTCCTTGGCCGAGAAAACATATTGCACAATGATGACCCATTCTTATTTGCTTATCCAAGCGAGCACAGCAACAAGTTGTGAAATGAGAGAAAGTCTTCTCCCAACTCTTATACCTGTGAAACTTTTGTGCCAATGGGCTAAAAAAAAAAATAAACTCTTTTATAGCTAACCTCAATATACCTGCACAGCGCTTAATGGATCATTGAGCCACATACCCTGATAAACTTGGAGATGACGTCAGGGAGGATCCCCATAGGAAATCGCATTAGGCCAAAGAGGGCCAATGAGACAAATGCAATCTCTGGCGTGAGCTGCTTGGTTGGGTTGACTGCAAGGAACGTGCCAAAAGATGCCAGGGCAGCCTAGGAGAAAAACAAGCAACACAAAACATTCTGTTCAGGATGTGGTCAGGCCTGCCACCAACATGCTACTCACTAAAAGGCTAGCCTTGTGCTTAGACTAAGGCAAAAGTTAAATTGAATGTCACATCAGCCAGAAATAGCATATTTGACCTTTCACTACAACAACACAATTGTATCCTGCACTTCTACCTTCTCAAACACATTATTTCAACTTTACAATACAGGCTCTATCTGCTTATAACTTGCATCTTTCTTCTTTCTAAAAGAAAAGTTCAAAGCTACCTGAAGATATTGACGCACCGTCTTATCTTTTTTGGGTGAGTGCTTTTGACCGTCTAACAAATGTTAATGCTCAGCGCAGGACACGCCCACATGTACCGGAAGTTTCTTTAACATTATACAGTCAAACCCACTTATAATGGTACCGGTTTTAACAAAATATCAGTTATAACAATGAGAAGCCACTGCACCGTCAACCTTTGTATGTTTTCCATTGTGAAATAATCCACTTAGTACAATGCCCCGATGCTGCATTATCAGTTATAACGATGAAGTCTGGCTGCTGGGTGCCCGAACCGAAAGGTAGTGAAATGCAAAACCCTTGAAAAGGAAACAAGAAAACGAGAAATTCGAGCCGCTGGCATGATGGGGTGCTGCACGATGGGCCTCTGCTCCAACAGCCACCGCGCGCTGATTTTCTAGCCATCTCCGTGTGCCTCTCTCTCGTCTCCCTTCCACCCCTCCGAACATAAATGGGCTGTGCCCACAGCTCTAAGCCGCCCCACCCCCCGAAACACGAATGGACCACGCCAACTGCGCTAATCGCAGATTGCGCACATGTTGCTCACTGGCTCCAATCACAAGTGACAAAAAAAAAAAAATTATTCAGATCTCATGCACTGTGGGAATCGATGTAAGCAAAGCTTTCTGTGCTGTTTGCGTTCATTGACAACACTTGTCGGTGATGTTGATGGCCTACGACAGTCACAATGTGATGTTAAATGTTACCTTGCATGGGCCATTGTATTTGCGTACGTAATACACAGAACCCACAGCTAGATGTGTTTACTCAAGGCATTTTTGTGCGCCATTGTTTGTAAACTGCAAGAAAGTTGGCACCGTCACCTCACATAGGTGCATCGCATTGTGGCTGAAGTGTTGATTTGCTGGACAGCCGCTTGCATGTTGTCGTCTTGATGCTGCGGTGCTTCAGTGCGGCTGTGCATATGCACGTAATGCGTCACTTGTCCGCATGTACAAACTTGCACAGCATTTAGTTTTCAGAAATAGCAGAAATGTGCTGCATTATACCTTGAATTAAATTTTTCACAGTTTGTGTACAGTTGCCATGTCTAGTAGTAGTGTTTCTTTTGTAGAAGAAACCCAAACAAAGCACACTTTCTGACCGCACCTTTCCCTTCTTACGCTATCCTCCCATGTATGCAAGCTGCCACGAGCAAAGAGTATTATTCACCCATTTCATCAGGGCATTGGCTTTACGCATTCTGTCTCCTCTTTCTATCATACTATCTCCCCACTGGGCTGTTGAAAGTGAGTTCAAAAGTAAGCGCTGCAGCTGCTGTAATGCTTTTGCGAGAGGCTAACGCATAATTACAGCAATCATGAGGGCATTGTGTTGATGGCCAAGGAGTTTCAGAGGGCATTGTGACAACGACCAGAGAGCTCCAGAGAGCCCTGTGGCGACGCCGACAAATCTCTCGCTGGAAAGGGCTCACAGATGCCTCTCCCACGTCCCTACCATGTACATTATACACATTCTCAACCACTCCACGACACAGCATGCAAGACAGCGACAGCAGCAACAGCATCAGTATAAAAGTCGAGGTAGGAGGCAAAGGAAGCTTCACTTTAAAAGTGGCAGGCCTGACTGTAGTTGACATTTATGGAATGCGAAACAATGCCGAGGCCTGCCGAGCTGGTGGGCCCCCAGCGGCCAGAAACACATATTGTCATTTTTAAGGCTTCTGCAAGCTTACATTTGGGCTCCTTGAATTCAGTGTGGCTCAGCAACTTCATCAGGAGGGGCATTTTGGCAGGAAGTTTTGATGTGCCCACTTGGCAACAATCTTTGCAGCATGAGACACCAACGCATGCCAAGTTGGTGGGGCTTGAGCAGCCCGAGAGACGCACTGTCATTTTCCTATTGCATAGCATAAGACGGTGACGAGAAATAAAAATGAAGTCGAGTTGGTGGGTTTTCTAGTAACATTGCTTGTGGGTGATTGCTGAATACAAGGGTGCCAGAGCGAAACATGACATTTACTTTGCGCCACCTACAGCAAGGACTGGCGGCACATTTGGGTTATCACCTATGGAAGATACGCAGTATGCTTCCAACTGCACTATGCCACACCTACTGTGAAACAGATAGGTGAAGATGCTTATTGCAATAGGGTTGGCAGTGGTAGGTGTGAATGTGATGTTTGACGACTCACGAAGAGATTTGCTAATACCAGAAGAGAAAACTAAGCGTGCGCCAGCATTTTCACGTGACACGATTGGGTGTGTACAGTGGGGAAGCTGCAGTCACAGGAGTGTACTGTTCTCGATCGCATATGCCTCGTGCCATTTCTTGTTCGCATGAAAGATAGCGGCGGGAAAACATCTCATACGATCACATTTTCACGATGTACTGAACATTGGTGCCAAAAGATCATGTTCTCAGAGAATGTATTAACCGGTAAAAAAGAAGCGTAACTGTATTGGGTGATGTGTAGCCTGGGCCTACACATCTTCTTTTCTTTAATGAAGGGGGGGGGGAGGGGGTTCACAATGCGGCTAAACATCATTTCCTAACCCTTATCAATGACCCTGTGATGCCCCCGCACATCAAAAACAGAAACACTAGTCTCTAGAAACACTATCCCGGATCTTACGTTCACATACGAAATCAAGAAATACGAATCTTTGATGAAACTTTAGGCAGCGACCACCACATAGTCCAAACAATTATCCTGCATCACATGACCACAACACAAATCGGAAAAGCAAAGATGTCAGACTGGCACGCTTTCCACTCGGAAGCAACCACTGCCTTGGAAGAAATAGAAACTTGGACGAAGAATATCATGGAATGGGCAGCGAAATACACGAAAATGATCCAGCTCACACACAACATCCCTGCGGTTGACCCCCACTTACTCCTTCTTCAGGAGGCCCGTAGAGGACTCGTGAAACACTGGACACATAACAAATGTAACCGCAAACTCAAGATTCAGATTGCAATGATCATAAAGAAGCAGACTACGCTGAGCAGTTAAGGCAACAAAATTGGCACCAAGTGTGCAATCTCTTGCAAGGGACACTGAGCACTAAATGCACCTGGATGGTGCTCAAAATGCTCGTAGCGAAGAAGGAACACAGAGGAGCTGCTAGGTTGAACGTACAGCACCTTATACAATATCACTAGGGAACACAAAAAGATATACATGAAGCTAAGGAAAAGCTTCTCAGAACTGACCATGACAGAATGGTACACCCACACTTCAATGTATACAAGGGTTGCCCAAATTCTTAACTGAATCACCCTTTCACTACAAGAAAAATCAACATAACCTTGAGCAATCTTACCCACAACACTGCTTCAGGCAAGGGTCAAATCAATAACAAGATCCTTCGAAACCTCAATGGACCAACTTTTGACTCGCTCCTTCAATATCTGACCCCATGTTGGGAAGAAGGACGAGTTCCGCTGGAGTAGAAACATGCCGAAGTAACTTTGATCCCCAAACCTAACAAGCCGTTAGCCATACAGAATCTTCACCCCATATCCCTCACTTTGTGCATGGGAAAACTTCATGAGCTCAATCGCATCACCCCTTCGCTCGAAGACAATGAATACATCACAAACGCCATGTTGAGCTTCCGGTCGCATCTTTCTACCGAAGATGTCTTGCTACAACTTTTAGGCCATTCGAATCGGCGCATTCAAAACTAGTGAAGAGAGCAATTGCAAACCTTTGTCTAACAAATGCGCTCAAAAAATCGTGCATCCACGCAATGGAACAAAGTTTTCGTCGGCAGGTTGACCGGCTTACTAGGGCTGGTTACCCGTCGCACCTTCTTGTGTCCGTTGCGGAAAAAATGAGCAAGAACCTAAAACTCAAGCGTGCCCATGGCGAGCCAGGTAGCGAGAAGCCGAAAGAAAAACGGCGGACCGTGGCCCTGCCATACGTGCACAACGTATCTCACCGCCTGAAAAAGATTGGGCGCAAAGCTGGTGTTAATGTAGTGCTTACTGCCCCGAACAAACTAAAAAGCCTCTGCCGACGCGTCAATGCTGAAGAGCCGACAAACCAGGAAGGGTGCACGACTAATCACCAGAATCGTTTTGTGGAGTGCACGGAAGCCGTTGTGTATTCAATACCTCTGAAATGTGGAAAAAGGTATGTAGGGCAAACTTCTAGATGCACAAATGAGAGACTGAAGGAACACAAACTTAGCGTCGAGCAGGCTAACAGGAATCTTGGCATACATATCAGGGATTGCCCCTCAAAAGATTGCGCCGCAGAATTTAGACGCTATGAAGTGCTGAAGAAACACAATGACCAGCTGGTCCGGGAGATAATTGAGGCGGCCGAGATTACTAGACTTCGTGACCAATGCGTTAGCACGCCGTCCTTGTTACTGACAAAAAAAGAACTTGAGCTTTTGCACGTGCAACCGCTATCTTGAGTGTATAAAAGGAAAAAAAGTGCTTGTTTCACATGATGTGTGATCACGTGACTGCGACACGTGAGGGCAATGTTTATAAGAAGCCGTGTTTCTTTTGGAATAAACGTTGTTGAAAGTCAGCGCTTGTGGTGTCTTCTTGTCTCGTCCCTTGTCTACATTTTGCGCTGTTACTAGCAGGATGGAAAACCAACAAGCCCAAGCTGCTATTCTAGAGACATGTTAAGACTGAATGAACAGCAGATACAAATCTTATCAACTATTGTTCTAATGAAGTCAGGCATAAAGTCCTTGAGGGTGTTTGCTCTGAGAGTCCTTGGAGAGCAACTGCAGTATTGCAGTCAAGACCTGCATGGCATAATTTTCCTATTTTACATACTGAGCTAGTGCATAATTGAGGCAAGCTCGCGCTACCAGTGAACACATACCAGGTATGGAGCACAGGTCCACAAGAAACCAAACACCGAGTCAAGCAGTGAGAACTTTCTCAGGTAGGACACCTCTTGAAGCCTTGTATGCTGTACTCGCTCCATGAAAGGTACCTCCCAACCACTCAATTTTAGCACCTGGAATAAAAAAACTTGCACTCACTTTCTCAAAGCACTGAAGAAACAGCAGTAGTACAACAGAACATACCGTAAAATTTCAAGCAAGCGTCCCCCCCCCCCCCCCCCCCCCTCTAGCAAGCCAAAATTACTGGCAAAGTGTGGGTAGAATGTACTAGATTGGGAGAGTGGGTCCAACGAGGGCTCTGCACTGAGGCATTTTTTACTGAAAATCCAGACAGCACCACCGTCACTTTCTCCTGAACATCATGGCCACGCGCCCCGGAGGCGTCAGCCAGCAGCGTCGGAGTGCGCCGAACAGAAGCACAGCCATGCTCGAACAGAATGTTGGAGTTGCATTCGAACGTGACTGCAATCAGATTGATTGCATTTGTAGCTTTTGTTTTTTAAACCTGTCATGAGGGAACGAAATTCAGAACTCATATTGCGGAGAAATGGGTGTCATGTACAGGAATGGGATGCGGTACAGGAATAAATGAACTGTGTGGCTTTAATAGGTGCTAAATAAATATGGGTAAACCTTCGTTTTCTGCTTTTCTCAAGACAATATATTCAATGCTCACAAAATTTCTCCGCAGCCCTAATAACGGCAGCAATTTGACATTTAGGGGAGAATGTAGGCCACATTATTCGTTAGGTGCAGCAAATTTCTTTTGTAGGTTAATTGTGTTTTGAAAATATTTATGGAATAGCTGTTGTTTTCCCCCTTATTTTTATGCATCATACGCCTGAGACGTAGTTGAGGTTCCAGGTCCCCTGGGTGAATAAAGCAAAACACATTATTTATATTTGCTTGAATTAGGATGCATGTTATAGGTTGTCTATGTCTTCGAGCTCACGTAGGTTTAAATCGTCACGTGCCTCCAATGTCAAAGGGGGCATTCTCTTTGATGACCGGCATTCATCTGTTGCTTGTGAGGCCTTTCTCTTTCACGTAGGCTGCTCACATGTGAGCTGCTTCTAGAGATACTCCGGAAGATGTGGCCAGATTGTGGGTACCATATCAGACCGAAGCGCAGGCTTTCTATGCTATGTAGATACTTACTGGCCTTCATTGATATGTACATAATGTCTCAGTATGTACTTTGCCTCAAAGTGCAGCTCACAAATGGAGTCAGTGGCTTCTAAAGGGCCGATCGATGCGGTGAAGATTGTGCTCCCGCACCCGGCACCTTTATTCATCTTTAGGGACTCTGAAGAGTGAGTGCTTGGACTGACGTTTCCATCTACTGCACACGGTTTTGCAACCCACAACACAACAGTAGTTGTTTCACTGAGGTGTGCCTCGTCCTCTCATTCTTCGAACACTCTGCCAAGTTGCAGAGTTACCAGACAAACTAGACATATGCCAGGGCCGTCTACGCAAGTATATATCATGCAGACGGCATCGTTTGATGGGAGCGACAAACTTCAATTCATGGCAAAGCAGTAATTCTATGATATTCTTTTTTTTCCGCATATTGGGTACAAAAAATAAACTTCAGAGAAAATTACGAAAAGAATGCATGCACGATGGTGTGTCAAGCAGACGACAGCTTGGCACTGCCGTAACCGCCGCCGGTACATGTGCTTCTGCCGGGTCGCCGACGCACCGGATTGGCCAGAACTTAGGGAGAAGGCGATGGCAGCGCCGCCGCAAATTTCAGCATTTATTGCTTCACTCTCGCCACTTGCCGTGGCCTTTGTTGAAGCCAGTCCCCCATTCTAGTATGCTCTAGTGTGTTGTGCGTGTGTGTGTGTGTGGAGGGGGGGGAGGGGGGTGCTATCCTAGATCGTCACCAAAATTCAAGATGGCGACGACAAAATTTTCCCGCAAGAAAATAATGTAGTGGGCATGGATTTAAAATTTTGTGTAACATCAACTTCATCAAGCCAAAGATTGTTAGTGCGGTTCATCACTCTCAAAACAAGTCGAGCTCAGCTGCAGCGCATGGCTACCGACAATGGACAACGAACCGCGGCTTGGCCATGCTCACATCGAAGCTGGTGGCGCCACAAATATCAGCGTAAAGCGAACACAATGGTAATAAAACAGTGCTGCTTGGGAGTGTCGGCAGTTTGTTCAGAAGTGCCGTTTGCTAGATTTGAAGTGACCCGGAAAAGGCCTGGCGGCGATATCGGTGGCAAGCGATCAGCGGCAGTGGGTGATGGCGTGACCACTCCTCTTTTGCCGAGTGCCCACGTCGCTGTGCCGCAGGGAGATCGTCTGTACTGTGACAGGCAAATCTCGCTTTCTGCCAGCAAGACCGCTGCCTGCTGACGCCACAGAAACTTCTTCTCATGAACTGGGGCCACATTCTGGACCACGGTGGAAGAACATTTAGGTGAGTGAATGACATCGGCAACCGTACCGCACCAACGCACTGTTTTCAAAGCGCGCCACCGGTGGCACTCCAAACTGAGGCCCTCAGTGCTCCGGCGGCGCCTGAAAGTAGACGGCGGATGCACGATTTGCCGCAGTGGCTCCTGTGGCGATATTAGCTGACAACTTCAGCCGCCAGTCCGAAGTACATCAAAGATGTGTTCACTGACGGCTCTTATATGTCCACATTAAAGAACGCCGGGCTAGGCAAAATAACTGTGTATTGTTGCTGGTTCAACCTGTGTTAAAAAGCAGCACTTAAAAGTCCAGATCAAAATTTTACAGGATGCATGTTTTCAGAAAAATGTTTATTGTAGCTCAACAATTAAACCGTGTTAGTTGCATGGTATTGCTACAAGCCGATAGAGCATGCCAAACCCCTCATTCCCTGATAACATTCCAGGCAAGTGGACTATGCAGCAAATAAATTCCTTTCTGAACACTCGCATCCCTCAATATTTTGAACGTAATAGTATATAGTTACAGTGGGCGCTTTGGTTTTATTTACATTGCATCTGAAATACTGTTACGACGAATCACAGAAAAGGCTTTATATGTTTCGTGTAAGTCTTAAAGAGGAACAATCAAAAGCGTGCATAGCACGAGGTCAAGGCGATTTACCGACGAGGCTGGGCCAGTTTCAACGAAGCAATTCCACGGTCCTTTAACTCTTCTATGTCCACCTAATGGAACCTACTGACGAGCATGTTTTCAAGCAGTGTAATTACCCCAAGAAGCAATGGTAGAGAAATTCGTGCACCAGGTGCTTCATGTAACCACCAAGAAGGTATGTACAGTCTCGGCCAAAACATCTTCATGAGACTATTTATCATGTTCACAAATAAGTAAAACAAGGCTGCATTTATTTATTTCACCACATACCATCAAAATACTCAGAACAATACAATTCAAAGTGATGTGTCTTGCTCACTGAAGTAGAAAGAAAACACTGGCACAAGTTTCTAGCTTACGACAAATACATACAATGTTGAAATTGTCCACCGCTGATTTCAGATGCATGGGCTCAAACAAGCTTAGCCATCTTGCGCAAATCTTGTCTTTTCTTTTCCTTCTTAGCCTTTAACTGCCGGCAGTAGTGATGCATGCGCATACAAACATAGTAGTGCAGTAACTTGGCTGATATATTTTTGTGGAGATTGCAGGAGAATGTAAATTCAAAATTGACCAGCACAGCATCTCTAATCTTGTCATACACATCCCTCTGGTCTGCATACATTGCAAACTCTTGTTCAGTGTGCCTAAAGAGCTAGAAAAAGTGTGCATTTGGATGCGTTAGTCTTTCTGTCCTTTAAGTGCTTCTTTGCAAACAATACATGATGTTTGTTTGATTGATTAGCTTCCTTGTTACGAATCCGGAGACATAATAGATAAAGCAGTCAACAACAGTTGCATTACAGTAATCGTGCTCGAATACTTCTTCACACTCCCAGTTTCCTTCGCTGATCAGACCATCGAGCTTATGTCTCAGCTGTTCCAGTTTTTTTTTTTGGCCGTTCAGCAGCTGAAGCCTCTAAGGTCAGCCAAAGTCACAAAAGCAGATTGGCTGCTTTCAGCAGCTGTGCAGTTCCCAAACTGTAGTGGCTTCAGTATTGTGGGGATGCGTGACTCGCGCGTCCCCTGATATGTTGTTTTCCCACATAGCTCCCGTCTCCTGTAATCCGGCTTCGCTGCAGGCCTGGTGGCCAATCCAAGCTTCTGCGAGACCGTCTCGCGATGCCTACCCCAGAATGAACGAACACAATCGTTCGAACGTGCGACCATACGTGCGACCGTACGCATGACCGTACGCGTGAACGACCAGGTGTTAGTGTCCAGCATGGGGCGAACATATTCGCTGGTTATCTGGTCGCAATGAGTCGGACTTTCGTGATTTGTCGCACGCTCATCGGCATGTTTTGTGGATAGCAACTCGGCTAGCAGGCATTAGTCTATGAAAGGTGCAATAAATGCCCTTGTGATTGTTTGCACTCCTGTGTGGTCCCAAGAGCACAGGTCAGAAGCCCCGCAGTATTGAATACAGTGAAAGCATTCGATAAAGCTGCAAAAATGTTGGAAATGTAGGGTGTTCATTCTGGTCTCCTGCTTGCCTTATTATCCCAAGAAAGCATTCCAAAGGGTCTTGATTCATCTTAGAGGAGAGAACATATTTGAAATTGCATTCTGTCAAGAGGTAAGCTGACAGCTCTCGCACTGACTTCAATGTCACTCGCACTCCCTCTGCAGTTCACTGGGTGAGGAAAAAGTCTTTGGGAATGTTGCCATCAACAACTCCTTGTTCCCACTTGTCGAGCCATCTGGAGGCATTCTCCATTACTACGAAGTCCTTGCATCCAACAGTGAGGCCTTCTCCTGGGATGCGCCAGTTAAGGGCATCAAATAGGTTATTAAGAGAAAGTGTAAACTCGATAGTTGGGTCTGCATTATAAGGCCGAGCTGCACCTCTGTGTGCATAAAACTGTATGCCTTTCGCAACAGAATTGCTGAAAATTTTAGTGGCGAGTTTTACTGCCAATTCGACGGGTTAACATGGTTGTATGTCAACTTTGGGTATACTCTGAGCTCACCAGCATGCTTTGAGTCAGCCACATACAGAGCATCATAGCAGGACCATTTTATGAATTGTCCTTGTCTTTTCAGAATTTTCTTCTCATAAAGATGATTTCGAATGCATTTAAAAAGATAAGGAACATCTGACAAGACATACACTTTCCTAGATGCATCGAGTGGATGCTGAAATGCATTTGCAACACTTCCCAATGCACCACTAAACCCGAGCTGCTTCCACATAGTGCGATTAGTTGAAGCACTGTCGCACACAACACCATCAACAGAAACACCAGCATGCTCTAAGTGCACAATGCATTGAAGGAGTAGTTGCACAAGAAGAGTGCCTTTTGATGGTTTATTTGAAGCAAGAACAGCTACCGGCTGTAAGGAGCTCTCCACAAATGGCAAAAAAGCAAAGACGAGACCACGGTCAGCCAGCTCATTGCACTGGACATCCTGCTCTCTATGATCAACAAGACCAGCATAGGCCACAGTTTGACAGTCATCTCTTTATCACTCTTCTGACGTGTTTCTCATCGAGAATGAGCATTCCTCTTTTTTGAAATGGTGTCTTTTTGGAGATTTCAAAAAGTCTTCATCAAAGCCACATTTGAGGCCAACCATATTAATGTGTACTTCCTTACTGTGGATACACAAGGAGGGGGTAATTTGTTATTGCCTCGCAAGAAGGAATATGTAGCAGGGCTTCGTATATATAGAAGCAGGCATAATGGAAGCCAGTCATCTGTGTATCATGTTTTTTTTTTTTTCGTTGTGCACTTAGCAGCAGCAATACATTCTTTCAAAAGATGTAGCTGTGCTGGTGACACATCAAGAGCTTGCAACTTTTCTGTGACATCATCTTGTAGCTTTGTAATTTCCTTCTTGCTTTTCTCAAGCTGTTCTGTCAGAAGCTTGTTGCACTACAAGAGTATCGCTCGTAAGCATTGTAGGGCAGCTCTGGAAAGGCACAAGGCATGAAGCCATTGCTGTTGGGCAGGTAATGCAGCTTTGTGCAGTGCTCACTCTTATGCATTTCAAATGGCACTTTTTCTTTAGATCTCATAGCTTGTCGGGCAGCACCTGTCCTCACAGTGTCTGAGAGAGTACTGCATGGCCGACATAGGCTGCCTCCAGATGTCACCAATGGGAACTTATTGTGCCTCCACTTTCCTTGGCAGTCAACAAAGGCACACTCTGGAAGCATGGTGGGAAAACTTTGAAATGAGGTCCTCCACAACGAACGCTTAAGTTACTTACAACAGTTAACATTGTGTCTACTTCGGTAACTGAATTGGTAAATTAACTGATCCTAACAGAACCAAATTCCATTGGCTTACCCAAAACATATACTTAAACAGACATGTTGCTTGCTATGTGCAGTGACTTTTTCGTAAACACGACAGTGGAGCCATCACTGTGCTGAATGCAAGCACCGTTGAATAGAACGTCCTTGATTCCCTTGGCGTTGATTCAGTGAGTGGCCCACAATAATCCAGGAAGGCACATGTTTGCAGCAAGTTTGAATAATATTTCAAACACCGTCTCGTTTGGGTCTGTGACGCAGTTCTCTGCTTCATAGTCACCTTCGTCGACAACGCTAGTTGCACTATGATCAACCAGTGGTGCTCCATCAGACTGCACTGATTCAACAGCGGAAGGGCTGCTAGGCTACACAACAGAGCTGCAGGAAGCAACAAAGCGAGACCGTCACCTTAGTGCTTGCAAGGACTCTTTACTTTCTTCAATAGGTACTTCGGTGCCCCTTCAAAAATTGTAGGCACTGCACTTTTCACAAGGCCCGCCCTTCTCATACAAGATAAGAGCACACTGCCATTGATTTCTGCAGACCAAGTCTTCAAAATTAAATGTGGCATAAAATGTCTCCCCACTTCAAGCCTCGCTTCATCGTCCAGCGGCTTGAAAAGGGAATACTTCTTCTCACATGACATAGCCACTGTTGCAGAAGGGCACAAAGCAATTTCCCCTTGCACAGCCACATAAAGGTGACCAGATTGTTAACACACAAAGCAAATATGATCGTCATTTACGTGAAGCCAGGTGCGAGAAGCCAGCACCAGTGGGAAGCAAAACGAGAACTAGACTCGCGTGCCCTTTCTCATTGCGCCGAGTTACTAAAACAGCACCCGCATCTCCACACTGTACTGACAGCGCACTGTTCTCTCACCTAGACTATCTTCCACCGTGTTCTGGACATTCCGCCATTTTCTTTGAGGCGCGACATGTACAAAATGGCACTGGAGGCGCTGTCTTGCTTTCGTAACATGATACAAAGTTGACATTGTGCTTAAGAAACTGAAACGAAGGCACTGAACCAAACGTTCTTGATAAAGCTAAACAATTTTCCTCCTCAGTAAAAATGAAGCAGCTAGCTCAAAGCACACGATTATTCCGTCTAAAGTGCTTCTTGCTTCCGTCGTCTGCTGCGTACAAACCATTCTTTGCTTCATTGTCCCCGGGGAAATGGAATGAGTCATCGCAAGTTGGCGCCAACACACTTGTTTTCTACCTTGAGACAACATACATGACCTACCAGTGTAGATGAGTGCACATTCTAGGTCGCATTATCGCTATCTTGTGAAACACAAGTGTCTCAGCCCGACCTAGCTGGCTGAGAAACAGCCGAGTATCACCGATAACGTTGCGCTTACCAGAGGTATCCGCTTCTATCTCTTGTTCGCTTTGCTGGTTACTTGCCCCGCGTGAGGAAGCTTCAAGGCACCACCTTACATATATTCCATTTTATAATTTAAGAAGCTGCCATTGTCATAACTTCTGATTGTATGAAAAGGCATTAATCTTGATTACAATACAAATGCAGCAGTGAAAAGTGGACAACATAGCAGAAAGTTTGTTATGTTCAGCCAATATTATTTCATTAAATGCATTCTTCTAAAAAAATGATGGTCCAAAACACAAATGCCAACATCACACATGAGCGATGCAAATACCATGAGCATGTGTAATGAACAAAAGATTTTCATGGTGCCAAACGACGGCGAAAATGTGGTGATACGCATTTCTCTCGGCCGCCATTGCATGTGGCTGCTCATTAGCATAATTCGTGCGGCTCATCGCACCACAAATTATGGCAGAAAATTTGTGCAATGGCGGCCCAGTGCAACGTCACGCAATGTCAAATTGACACTTACGAAACAGCCCTTTCTGTGATGCTCCCCGCGGAATATTCCTTCAGCCAATCACCAAGTTGACATGGCGCCTATCTTGGATCGCCACCACATATGTGTTTGCAAAATTGCAAATGCATTGCACTGACTTCTGTATGCTACGACTCACTTTCTTTTTGAAGCGCTAACGATGGAATATAGCTGCCAAGGGTCAGAAAAATGTATTAGTTGGTAAAATTTGCAGCTCCACGTCACATTTCGTTATCTTGATATTCTCACAGTCGGTAATGTGGGAAGAAGAGGATGCTGATGGTGGTCTTGGAGACAACGAAGAAGAGTTTAGTATTATCGCTGCTCTATGCTTGGTGGCTCAGCCATTAAAAGCCATCTGTGAATAGACGCATGTGTCTTCCTTCCCGTAACATAATTGGTGGAGGTGCTGGGTAATCGCTTGCGCAAGACGGAGCTCCGCAGCGGACGTAACCTGGCCGCCATGTCATCCGAAGGAGAGAGTTCAACCACGGCCCCGTCGTCGCCACCGATGGTCATCCTGGCCCAGCCTCGCGACCCTAGCATGTTTTCCGGGACTTACAACATTGACGTCGATGACTGGTTACAGAATTAGCACACAACAGCTGGGATAACACGCTTATGCTGGCTAATGTAATATTCTACCTCAAGAAAACAGCACGGGTCCGGTTCGAAACCCACAAAGAAGAGATTACGAGTTGGGACCAGTGCAAATAGAAGCTTAGAGATTTGTTCGGCAAGCCTGTCGGCCGCCAACGTGCTGCGAAGAAGGACACATACGCCACGTAAGACTGAATCTTACGTGGTGTATATCCAGGACGTCCTCGCTCTTTGCCGCAAAGTGGATAACAATATTGTCACGTGGTAGTAACGGTGAAGAAAGCAGCCAAACTAGTAAAGACGAAACTAGCATTTTATTGGGCAAACTTGTGCCCTCAAAAACAGGCTACACTAAATGAATGGCGACAGCGGCGAACACGGTCGGCGATCGTCGCAAATCTGATGAGCGGGTCAAGCGCGTCGGCTTTTATACATCAGTCGTCGAATGTTCCAGAGTAATCACTGGGACCCGCGTGCCTTCCACAATGTTCTACATTATTCGCGTTGCCCACACATGCAATCAGATTACACAAGGTTCAGTCACAGACAGAGTATGGAACCATCGATAACATTCCAGAAACTTCCGATACATGCAGGCACGTCCTGCGCTCTGCGATAATATTTGTTAGGCGGCAAAACGTGGTCGCCCGATAAAGATAAGTACACGTGCCATTACCCCCCTCTTAAATAGCATCGGCCCAATGCTGCAAACAAACGAAAGTAATAAACAAAAGCACTCGTAGGAAAGAAAACAACAAAATAAGGAAGTTCGTCAGCCTCCGTAAAAGGGTTTTAGACGCACCACGTGGACCACTTCAGATCGTGCGCGACGCCGCTGTGAATGCGAAATGCCGTCTGGCACGATCTCATAGTCCATAGCGCCAATACGTCGGATGACCTTGTAGGGTCCGAAATAGCGTCGGAGTAGTTTCTCACTGAGTCCTCGTCGGCGTATCGGGGTCCACACCCAAACATGGTCGCCGGGCTGGTACTCGATGAAGCGTCGTCGGAGGTTGTAGTGTCGGCTGTCGGTCCTCTGCTCGTTCTTGATTCGCAGGCGGGCGAGCTGTCGGGCTTCTTCGGCGCGCTGGAGATAGGTAGCGAAGTCAAGATTTTTTTCGTTAATGACGTGCGACAGCATGGCCTCGAGCGTCGTCGTCGGGTTCCTGCTGTACACCAGCTTAGATGGCGTGATCTGTGTTGTTTCTTGCACCGCCGTGTTGTAAGCGAATGTTACATACGGCAGGACCGCATCCCATGTCTTGTGCTCGACGTCGACGTACATTGCTAGCATGTCGACAAGAGTCTTGTTCAGGTGTTCCGTGAGACCATTTGTCTGCGGATGGTAGGCAGTTGTCCTCCTGTGGCTTGTCTGGCTGTAGTGCAGAATGGCTTGCAATGAGCTCTGCTGTAAAAGCCCTTCCTCTGTCGGTGATGAGGACTTCTGGAGCACCATGCCGCAGCACGATGCTTTCGACGAAAATTTCACCGCTTCGGCTGCGCTGCCTTTCGGTAGAGCTTTAGTTTCAGCGAAGCGGGTAAGATAGTCCGTCACCACGACGATCCACTTATTTCCGGAAGCTGATGTCGGAAACGGTCCCAACAAGTCCATCCTGATCTGCTGAAAAGGTCGGTAAGGAGGCTTGATCGGCTGTAGTAATCCCGCTGGCCTTGTCGGTGGTGTCTTGCGTCGCTGACAGTCTCGGCATGTCTCGACGTAACGGGCGACATCAGCAGTTAGGTGCGGCCAGTAATACCTTTCTTGTATCCTCGATAGCGTCCGGGAGAAACCGAGGTGCCCAGCGTTCGGATCGTCATGTAGGGCGTGCAGTACTTCTGGACGCAGCGCCGACGGAAGAACAAGAAGGTAGTTGGCGCGGACTGGTGAGAAGTTCTTCTTCACGAGTAGGTTGTTTTGAAGCGTGAACGAAGACAATCCACACTTAAATGCCCTAGGGACAACGTTGGTGTGCCCTTCCAAATACTCGACTATGGCTTTTAGCTCCAGGTCCCCTCGTTGTTGTTCGGCGAAGTCTTCCGTGCTTATTATTCCAAGGAAGGCGTCGTCATCCTCGTCATCTTGCGGCGGCAGGTCAATGGGGGCGCGCGATAGGCAATCGGCATCTGAGTGTTTTCGTCCGGACTTGTATGTTACAGTGATGTCGTATTCTTGTAGTCTGAGGCTCCACCGTGCAAGCCATCCTGAAGGGTCCTGTAATTTAGCTAGCCAACACAACGCGTGATGGTCGCTGACCACTTTGAATGGCCTGCCATATAGGTAAGGGCGAAATTTCGTTGTAGCCCAAACGATGGCGAGGCATTCCTTTTTCGTTGTAGAATAATTGCCTTCCGCTTTTGACAACGACCGGCTAGCATAAGCTATCACGTGTTCATGTCCATCTTTTCTCTGGACTAGGACGGCACTGAGGCCTAGGCTACTGGCGTCAGTGTGTGTTTCGGTATCGGCATGCTCGTCGAAGTGCGCAAGTACGGGCGGCGACTGCATGCGTCGTTTGAGTTCTTGAAATGCGTCGGCCTGCGGCGTTTCCCACTTGAACTGGATGTCACATTTAGTTAGCTGTGTCAGCGGCTCAGTGACGCGTGAAAAGTCCTTGACAAATCGCCTGTAGTAGGCACACATGCCGAGAAATCTACGCACTGCCTTCTTGTCGATGGGCTGCGGGTACTTTGCGATGGCAGCTGTCTTCTGCGGGTCAGGGCGGACTCCAGACTTGCTGATGACGTGGCCTAGGAACAGAAGCTCATCGTAAGCGAAGCGGCACTTTTCTGGCTTCAGAGTGAGCCCTGATGAGTTGATGGCCTCTAGTACTCTTGCAAGCCGCCTAAGGTGATCGTCGAAATTTCCGGCGAAGACAACGACGTCATCCAAGTAAACGAGACAGGTCTGCCACTTCAATCCTGCTAAAACCGTGTCCATCACGCGCTCGAACGTTGCAGGTGCCGAGCACAGTCCAAATGGCATAACCTTGAACTCGTAGAGGCCGTCTGGGGTAATGAAGGTGATCTTCAGGCGATCTTTTTCGTTGACTTCTATTTGCCAATAGCCAGACTTGAGGTCCATCGACGAGAAGTATTTAGCATTGCAGAGCCGATCCAATGCGTCGTCTATCCGTGGGAGGGGGTATACGTCCTTCTTCGCGATCTTGTTCAGACGACGATAATCGACGCAGAAACGTAGGGTTCCGTTCTTTTTCTTTACCAGGACGACAGGTGATGCCCACAGTCTTTTTGACGGCTGGATGATGTCGTCGCGCAGCATTTTGTCTACTTGTTCTCTTATAGCTTCACATTCTCGCGGCGAAACTCGGTACAGGCTCTGGCTAAGTGGTCGAGCGCACTCCTCGGTGATTATGCGATGCTTGGTGACTGGTGTTTGTCAAATCCTTGATGACTTTGTATTGTCGGAGCAGACTTCTGAGCTGCTGTTGCTTAATCACGGGGAGACTTGGATTAATGTCGTCGTCTGGTTCGGGAACCATGGTCGTCGGGGTTGATGCGGCGGAATCCGAGAGGACAAATGCATTACTGGTTTCCAGAATTTCCTCGATGTACGCGATCGTCGTGCCCTTGTTATGTGTTTGAACTCCTGGCTGAAGTTTGTCAGCAACACTTCAGTTTTCCCTCCATGCAGTCGAGCGATCCCTCTTGCGACGCAAATTTCACGGTCGAGCAGTAGACGTTGGTCGCCTTCGATGACACCTTCTACGTCAGTGAGTATTTCGGTGCCGACCGAAATAACAATGCTCGAGCGAGGCGGGATGCTCACTTGATCTTCGAGCACACTCAAGGCGTGGTCACTACGAGACCTCTCCGGCGGTATCGCTTGGTCTTCCGACAGCATTATCGATTTCGACTTCAGGTCGATGATTGCGCCGTGTTGGTTCAGGAAGTCCATGCCGGGAATGACGTCTCGTGAACACTGTTGGAAGATAACGAAAGTGGCAGGGTAAGTCCGGTCGTGAATGGTAATTCTTGCCGTGCACATACCAGTCGGCGTTATGAGGTGTCCTCCAGCGGTCCGAATTTGAGGGCCTTCCCATGTAGTCTTAACTTTCTTCAACTGGGCGGCGATGTGTCCACTCATGACGGAGTAATCAGCCCCTGTGTCCACTAAGGCGGTAACAGCGTGGCCGTCGAGAAGCACGTCGAGGTCAGTGGTTCTTTGTCTGGTGTTGCAGTTAGGTCTCGGCGTCGGATCGCGGCTGTGTCGCGTTGACCTGTGGCTGGTATGGGACGTCATCAGGTCGTCTTTCGTCGTCGTATTCTTTGCTTCCACACTTCGTCGGGACGGCGGCGTGTTGTTATGTCGTCGAGGTAGTTTCTTCGGCGTCATCGTTGGCGGCGGAGGATCTTCGTCAGTTCGACGAACAGCAACCGCACCTCCATCGGTTGCTGCTTTTAGTTTTCTGGATATGGGCTCGCTGATCGGCCCCGGGCTGGGCCACTGTATGGACGGCGCTGCAGCGACAGGTAGCGGCCTGGTGATGGCGAACGGCAGGGTCGTCGAGAGTTCCACTGAGTGGCGGCTAGGTAATCGGCAATGCCACGTGGGCGCTCCCCAAGCTGTGGATGCAGCGCGTTGACGGCGAACCCTCTCAGTCCCAAGTCGCGGTAAGGGTATCGGCGGTACACATGGCCGGCTTCTCCGCAGTGATAGCAGAGCGGGCGGTGGTCGGAAGCTTGCCAAATGTCCGTCTTCCTCGCGTAGGTGCGCTGGGCGATGGGTGGGCGTGCTGGCGGCGGCAGCAGCGGACGACGGAATTGCGGCATTACAGGGCCCTGGTGCGGTCGTGGAGGGGGGCCTTGACGGTGTGCGACGGCGGCGTAGGTCATCGCTTTTGGCTGGGGCTGCGGTAATTGAGGTTGCACCTCAGGAACCCCAAGCGATCGCTGAACCTCATCTTTCACTATGTCGGCGAAAGAGGCCACTTGAGGCTGCGACGAAGGCAGGACCTTGCGCAGTTCTTCGCGCACAATGGCCCTGATGGTCTCTTGAAGGTCGTCTGAACCCAGTTCTTGGATGGCGTACTGCGGCGTGAGCCACTGGCAGTTATATTGCCGGGTGCGCATCTCCAGAGTTTTCTCGATCGTCGACGCCTCTGCAGAAAACTCAGCTACAGTCTTCGGTGGGTTACGAATAAGTCCGGCGAAAAGTTCTTGCTTGAAGCCCCGCATCAGAAAGCGGACTTTTTTCTCCTCCGACATTTCCGAGTCGGCGTGCCGGAAAAGACGGGCCATCTCCTCCGTGAAGATCGCGATCGTCTCATTTCGCAGCTGTACTCTGGTTTCTAGTAGAGCTTGAGCTCGCTCCTTTCGCACGACGCTTGTAAATGTTTGCAAGAAGCCGCTTCGGAACAGGTCCCACGTCGTTAAGGTGGCTTCTCGATTCTCGAACCAGGTCCTGGCGGCGTTTCCCAATGTGAAATACACATGTCGCAGCTTGTCGTCGCTGTCCCAACTGTTAAACGTAGCGACCCTCTCATACGTCTCCGGCCAGCTTTCCGGGTCCTCAAATGTGGAACCGCGGAACGTCGGTGGCTCCCTGGGCTGCTGCAGAATTATTCGGGCCGCTGAGGCTGCCACTGGGGCTGTCTTCTTGGTTGTCTCTAGACAATCTTCTCGGATGATCTTCTTGGTCATCTCTGGTAGAATTCCGTGTTCCGGGGGCAGCTGCTGTAGCCGGCGGCTTGCTCGATGTTCCGGGACGACGTTGGTGTTGTCTTTGCGGTCCGGGCTTGAATTACGGCTCGTCGGGGGCGTCCGGTACATGAACGTAAAGCACCTCCACCAGATGTGACATGGTAGTGACGGTGAACAAAGCAGCCAAACTAGTAAAGACGAAACTAGCGTTTTATTGGGCGAACTTGTGCCCTAAAAAACAGGCTACACTCAAAGAATGGCGACAGCGGCGAACACAGTCGGCGATAATCTGATCAGCGGGTCAAGCGCGTCGGCTTTTATAGATCAGTCGTCGAATGTTCCAGATTAACCACTGGGACCCGCGTGTCTTCCACAAAGTTCTACACTATTCGCGTCGCGCATACATGCAATCAGATTACACAAGTTGCGGTGAAAGAGAGTGGACGGAACCATCGATAACATTCCAGAAACTTCTTTTACATGCAGGCGCGTCCTGCGCTCTGCGATAACATTTGTTAGGCGGCGAAACGTCGTCACCCGATAAAGATTAGTACACGTGCCAATATGGCAGAGGCAGACAAGGTCAGCCACGTTTTAAAAGGCATCGCGGACGACGCGTTTAACCTGCTTGTTTACAAGAACATAACAACGGTCAATGAGATCATTAACGAATGTCGCCGCTTTGAAGACGCGAAGAGTCGCTGCATAGTTCAACAGTTTACGTGTCTACTTAATACCGCAGCTTCATCGACGTGCGAAGCCATATGTCCACCGTGTGGGCCCACCTCCTGCGAGAATGTCGTACGTATCGTTTGGCGAGAAATCGAAACAGCGTCTCCTGCCACGCCAGTGATGCAGTGCTTTGACGAATCCCGGCCGCTTGTGTCACTGATTCAGTCAGTCATTCGACAAGAACTTGCCAATGTGAGTCTTCTATTCATCTGCTCCGCCAGCCATCCTAACTTTGCTTCGTCTGCTACCCCTGTCCCTGTTAACTAGAGCCAATATGCTCCATATCCGAGCTACCACAACCCGGCCGAATGGCGCACACATGACGATAGGCCCATCTGCTTTTACTGTGGACGTGTGGGCCACATTCCTCGCCACTGTCGAAATTCCTGGCCAGCCCACTCTCGACCAAGCTTTCCCGCCTACCGCCGCTCCCAACCGAATCCTGGCCCGCCATCACTCTCCACCGAGCTTGAAGACACACTTGACAATGCTCGAGCCACCGCGACCAGCCGCTCGCCATCACCACATAGTCGCCGCTCCCGTTTGCCCCAGCTGTATCTTACGTGCTTAGTGGCACCTCTACAGGTGGCGCACAATGGGTACAGACGGGAACTCACTCAAAATCAGTAAACGAAAGGTAGCGCTCGTGCTCTCTTCATTTGCGTCCACATATGTATTGTTCTGCCTGTTGCCATGGGCACATCATCATCATCAGCCTGGCTATGCCCACTGCAGGGCACAGGCATTTCCCATACTTCTCCAACTACCCCGGTCATGTGCTAATTGTGGCCATGTTGTCCCTGCAAACTTCTTAATCTCGTCCGCCCACCTAACTTTCTGCAGCCCCCTGCTACGCTTCCCTTCTCTTGGAATCCAGCCCATAACACTTAATGACCATCGGTTATCTTCCCTCCTCATTACATGTACTGCCATTGCCCATTTCTTTTTCTTGATTTCAACTAAGATGTCATTAACTTGCGTTTGTTGTCTCACCCAATCTGCCCTCTTGTTACCCCCCTTAATGTTACACTCATCATTCTTCTTTCCATAGCTCGTTGCGTCGTCCTCAGTTTAAGTAGAACCCTTTTCGTGAGCCTCCAGGTTTCTGCCCCGTAGGTGAGTACAGCTGTTATACACTTTTCTCTTGAGAGCTAATGGCAACCTGCTGTTCATGATCTGAGAATGCCTGCCAAACGCACCCCAGAACATTCTTATTCTTCTGATTATTTCAGTCTCATGATCCGGATCCGCGGTCACTACCTGATCTAAGTAGAGGTATTCCCTTACCACTTCCTGTGCCTCGCTACCTATCGTAAACTGCTGTTCTCTTCCGAGACTGTTCAGCATTACTTTAGTTTTCTGCAGATTAATTTTTAGACCCATCCCCTTCTGCTTTGCCTGTCCAGGTCAGTGAGCATGCATTGCAAGTGGTCCCCTGAGTTACTAAGCAAGGCAATATCATCAGCGAATCGCAAGTTACTAAGGTGTTCTCCATTAACTATTATACCCAATTCTTCCCAATCCAGGTCTCTGAATACCTCCTGTGAACATGCTGTGAATAGCATTGGAGAGATCGTATCTCCCTGCCTGATGCCTTTCTTTATTGGGATTTTGTTGCTTTCTTTATGGAGGACTACGGTGGCTGTGGAGCCACTATAGATATCTTTCAGTATTTTTACATACGGCTCGTCTACACCCTGATTCTGTAATGCCTCCATGACTGCTGAGGTTTCGACTGAATGAAACACTTTCTTGTAATCAATGAAAGCTATATATATAAAGGTTGGTTATATTCCACACATTTCTCTATCACCTGATTGGTAGTGTGAATATGGTCTATTGTTGAGTAGCCTTTACAGAATCCTGCCTGGTGCTTTGGTTGACAGAAGTCTAAGGTGTTCCCGATTCTATTTGCGATTACCTTAGTAAATACTTTGAAGGCAACGGACAGTAAGCTGATCGGTCTATAATTTTTTAAGTCTTTAGCGTCCCCTTTCTTATGGATTAAGATTATGTTGGCGTTCTTCCAAGATTCTGGTACGCTCGAGGTCATGAGGCATTGCGATACAGGGTGGCCAGTTTTTCTAGAACAATCTGCCCGCCATCCTTTAACAAATCTGCTGTTACCTGATCCTCCCCAGCTGCCTTCTCCCTTTTCATAGCTCCCAAGGCTTTCTTTACTTCTTCCAGCGTTACTTGTGGGATGTCAAATTCCTCTAGACTATTTCCTCTTCCATTATCGTCGTGGGTGTAACTGGTACTGTATAAATCTCTACAGAGCTCCTCAACCACTTGAATTATCTCATCCATATTAGTGATCATATTATTACGATATGCTCAAGCGATGCTCAAGAAATGAGCCGCCGCGAGAACGATGACGAAATTGGTCGGTGCGCTTGGCGCGAGCGAGTGTCAGCCTGGCTGCCTGGCTCCAGTGTAAATAGCCTGTAAATAGCCTCTTCTGTCTGTGTCTTTCCACACGCAACATTCTGGTGGAGGTCAGCGATCCCCGTCCTCACCACGGAACTCAGAAGTGGTCGGCACACCGAGCTTGTCACCATGCCTCCCGGTGACGCGCCCACCTCTGCAACGGCTTCGGCATGTCCCACTGCTCCAATCGTCACGGTCGCCCCACATCGCGACCCAGGTGTGTTCTCTGGCCTGGAGGGCCAGGATGTTGACGACTGGATCAAACTCTATGAACACGCCAGCGCTAATAACAGGTGGGACCCAACGATTATGCTCGCCAATGTCATCTTTTATCTCGGCGGCACCCCACGCGTGTGGCACCAAACGCATGACGACGAGATAACCAGTTGGGACAATTTCAAAGAGAAGCTACGGGAACTGTTCGGCGACCCCATTGGGCGCAAGGCTGCCGCGCGAAAGGCTCTTGCGTCTCGAGTACAGTCTTCTACGGAGCCGTACGTTTCCTACATCCTCGACGTCTTAGCTCTATGCCGCAAAGCTGACGATGGTATGTCCGAAGCCGATAAAGTGTCACATATTCTAAAAGGCAACGCCGACGACGCTTTCAATTTGCTTGTTTTCGGCAACGTCTCGACTATCGACGCCATCATCAAAGAATGCCGTCGCCTTGAGCAAGCTAAGAGCCGCCGTATTACACACCACATCACACGGCTACCCAACACTGCTGCTACTTCGACATGTGAGGGTCGACCACGTCAGACCACCACCTCTGACGACGTCACCAGTATTGTTCGCCGCGAACTCGAGGCCACCTGTTCGCCAGCTTTCTCCACGACGCCTCCCGATTCGCCAGCAACCACCATTGCGATGATCCAGGCCGTCGTCTGACAGGAATTTCAGAACATGGGTCTGAACTCTGTGTGTTCCACGTCTCAACCCAACGTTTCCCGGTTCTCTAGCGGCCCTCCTCGTCCTCGGCAGTCCTTTTCCGCCACATCTCGCCGCAACCCGTCGGATTGGCGTACCCCTGATGACCGGCCGATCTGCTTCCACTGCTGTCGCATCGGCCACGTCGCTCGTCACTGCCGCAACCGATGGCCACCAACTCCTCGGACATACACCGCCGCTTATTCCCGCACCTTTGGACCTTCCGTTCCCTATACCAGCCGCCATGAATCCACTTCCGCTGATGCTCCTGCTCCGAACCTTCGGTACAGCCGCTCGCCCTCACCTCGACGCCATCAGTCTCGTTCGCCCCAACCCCGTCGCTTCTCTTCGCCGCCTATCGCCTCCCGGATCCAGCCGGAAAACTAGGCACTGCAACTTCTGGAGGTGAAGCTGCATTATCGACCCTGCCCTCAAATCCTCTGCTCACGTTACCCACGAACCGAAACCTTCTTGACGTTGACGTTGACGGCTATCCTGTCACGGCACTCATCGATACAGGAGCACATCTTTCAATTATGAGTGCTGCCTTCCGACGACGACTCAAAAAGCTCCTCACCCCAGCGTCGGCCCGCGTCGTACGCGTTGCGGATGGTGGTACTGTGCCTATCATCGGCATGTGTACGGCACGCGTCAGCATCGCCGGCCGCCACACTCCTGTCCTCTTCACCGTAATTGCTCATTGCCCCCACGACCTCATTCTCGGCCTCGATTTTCTCTCCACACATTCTACTCTTATTGACTGCTCTTCCGGTACCCTTCGCCTTCAGTTGCCGATGCTCGCAGACCCTTCTGACGCACCCCACTGCCGCTTACGTCCCACCGGTTTTCTTCGCCTGCAGCCAAAGTCAATAGCCTACATTAAACTGTTGTCTTTCATCATCATCATCATCATTTATTATTCCCTTAAGGGCCCCATTTGGGGTATTACATAAGGGGGAGGCAAAACAATAATACAAACATCGAATGAATAGTCATGTACAAAGCAAAAAAACCACCAATTCCACCAGTTCCTGATGGCGAGTACCTCGTCACTCCTCTGCCCGACATTCCAATAAGGTATGACGTTACAGTGCCTCACAGTATACTTATATTACTGGCAACCGCACTCGAATGCCTGTCTGTAACTTTGGATTGGCAAAGCAAATTCTACCGCAAGGTATTTGCCTTGCCACCGTTGATTGTCTAGGCGACCAATACGTGGCAGCGTTATCGACCGATGATTCTCGCGAGCTTAGCAGGCCCCTCGCGCCAGCCTCCGGTGCCGATCCCAATATAAAGAAAATGGTTGCGACGGACCTGTCCTCGGCGCAGGCTGAAGAGCTTTGCCAAGTATTATCGTCCTACCGAGATATTTTCGACATCGACGATCGCCCTTTAGGCCAGACGCTCGCGGTCAAGCATCGTATTCTTACTGGCGATGCTACGCCTATTCACCGACGACCGTATCGAGTTTCTACGTCAGAACGCCGAGTAATTCAAAACGAAGTCAACAAAATGCTCGATAAAAACATCATTGAGCCTTCTTCGAGTCCCTGGGCGTCACCTGTGGTGTTGGTTAAGAAGAAGGACGGCACGTGGCGCTTCTGTGTAGACTACCGTCATCTGAACAGCATTACAAAGAAGGACGTCTACCCGCTCCCACGTATAGACGACGCCCTTGACTGCCTGCACGGTTCCAGCTATTTCTCGTCTATTGATCTTCGTTCGGGATACTGGCAGATTGCTGTTGACGATATGGACCGCGAAAAAACCGCGTTCATCACACCTGACGGCCTATACCAGTTTAAAGTAATGCCGTTTGGATTATGCAACGCCCCTGCCACCTTCGAGCGTATGATGGACTCCTTGCTCCAAGGTTTCAAATGGTCCACATGCCTCTGCTACCTCGACGACGTCATCGTCTTCTCGCCAACGTTCGACACTCACCTTGAACGTCTCACAACTATACTTGATGTATTTCGAAAGGCGAAGCTGCAACTTAACTCGTCCAAATGTCGTTTTGGCCACCGGCAAGTTACTCCTCTGGGCCATCTCGTTGATGCTTCCGGAGTACAGCCTGATCCCGACAAAACTCGCGCTGTCAGAGAGTTCCCGGTTCCGAAGACAGCCGCAGACGTTCGAAGTTTTGTAGGGCTATGCTCGTACTTTCGTCGTTTTATTCAAGATTTTGCGGCAATTGCTAGACCCCTCACTAATCTTTTGAAGAAAGGCGTACAATTCTCGTGGGATTCTGCAGAAGCCGCCGCCTTCTCTCGTCTCGTTACTCTTCTGTCCTCACCACCCATTCTTGCCCACTTCGACCCTGATGCCCCTACAGAATTGCGTACAGATGCCAGTGGTCATGGCGTAGGTGCCATCTTAGCCCAGCGTCAGCGTGGCCAGGATCGCGTAATTGCTTATGCGAGCCGCCTTCTCACACCATCGGAGCGCAACCATTCCATTACGGAACGAGAATGCCTTGCTGTAGTCTGGGCGGTTGCGAAGTTCCGTCCTTACCTTTACGGTCGCCCTTTTTCCGTAGTAACTGACCATCATGCTCTCTGCTGGCTCTCTTCGCTAAAAGATCCTACAGGTCGGCTTGGTCGCTGGGCTTTGAGGCTACAAGAATTTTCATATTCCGTGGTGTACAAGAGTGGCCGCCTGCACCAAGACGCTGACAGCTTGTCGCGTTACCCTGTTGACGACTCTGACTCCTCTAATATTGCCAGTGCTTCTTGCGTATTCTCTGTATCACAGCTGCTTCATTTCGCCGACGAGCAACGCCGTGACGCCTACATCAGAGCACTCATCGACCGTTTTGAGCACTCTCCGGCCGATGCTACTCTACGCCTCTTCGTCCTCCGCGACGGTACTCTGTACCGTCGTAACCTTCATCCGGACGGCTCTGAGTTCCTACTTGTAATACCTAAACACCTCCGCTCCATCATTATAGAAGAGCTCCACGACGCACCAACGGCAGGACATCTCGGCGTATCTCGAACCTATGACCGTGTACGTAGCCGTTTTTTCTGGCCGGGCCTTGCCCGTTCCGTACGACGTTACGTCGCCGCTTGTGAAGTTTGCCAACGACGAAAGAAGCCTTCCCAGCTCCCCGCTGGTTACCTGCAGCCGCTCGACATTCCTGCCGAGCCCTTTCATCGTGTCGGCTTAGACCTTCTCGGCCCATTTCCGGAATCTACATCAGGAAACAAGTGGGTTGCAGTCGCGGTGGACTACGCGACCCGCTACGCCGTAACCCGTGCTCTTCCGACCAGTTGCGCAACTGATGTTGCGGACTTCCTCCTACATGATATTATTTTGATGCATGGTGCTCCGCGTCAATTGCTAACAGACCGTCGCCGTATGTTTTTGGCCAAAGTCATCGACGACATCATGCGTGCCTGCTCAATACGTCACAAATTTACCACCTCCTACCATCCCCAAACGAACGGCCTCACTGAGCGCTTGAACCGCACCCTTACAGACATGCTATCCAAATACGTTTCCGACGACCACCGTGACTGGGACCTGGCTCTACCTTACATTACCTTTGCATATAACTCTTCCCGTCTCGAAACTGCTGGCTTTTCCCCATTTTACCTCTTGTATGGCCGCAAACCAACGCTACCACTGGACACTGTGCTTCCGTCCGCCACAGCTTCAACTAGCGCTTATGCCCGTGATGCAATCGCCCATGCTGACCACGCTCGCCAACTTGCGCGCAGTCGTCTACAAGTGTCTCAAGACAAGCAGAAGCAACGCTACGACCTCCGTCACCGTGATGTCCATTTTGTGCCCGGCAGCCTCGTGTTGCTTTGGTCACCTTCACGTAAAGTTGGCCTATGTGAAAAACTCCTTTCTTGTTACACAGGCCCATATCGCGTGCTCCGCAAAGTGACCGATGTCACCTATGAAATCGTTTTAGCCACGCCCACTACGTCCTCCGCTGTGACAACCAGGGACATCGTCCACGTCGCCCGACTCAAGCCCTACAACTCTCCACGCGCCTTGGATATTTAACAGCACCGTGACGGTGCTTTTGCCGCCGGGGGGCGGTAGTATTACGATGTCATCGAGCGGTGCTCAAGAAACGAGCCACCGCAAGAACAACGATGAAGTTGGTCGGTGCGCTTGGCGCGAGCGAGTGTCGGCCTGGCTGCCTGGCTCCTGTGTAAATAGCCTGTAAATAGCCTCTTCTGTCTGTGTCTTTCCACACGCAACAATATTGCCGCCTTTGTCTCTTACACATACATCTGATTCTTGCCTATTCCTAGTTTCTTCTTGACTGCTTTTAGGCTTCCTCCGTTCCTGAGAGCATGTTCAATTCTATCCATATTATACTTCCTTATGTCAGCTGTCTTACGCTTGTTGATTAACTTGGAAGGTTCTGCAAGTTCTATTCTAGCTGTAGGGTTACAAGCTTTCATACATTGGCGTTTCTTAATCAGATCTTTCGTCTCCTGCGATAGTGTATTTTGTTTTGACTTTACCCATCGCTGATTCCACGTCTTTGTAGAAGCTTTCGACGTCCTGGTCACCATGACTGGATGTAGGGGCGTAGACCTGTACGACCTTCAATTTGTACCTCATATTATGTTTCACAACAAGACCTGCCACCCTATAGAATTACTGTATGTTACCAGCTATATCCTTATTAATCAGGAATCCGACTCCTAGTTCTCGTCTCTCCGTTAAGCCTCAGTAGCACAGGACGTGCCCACTTTTTAGCACTGTATATGCTTCTTTCGTCCTCCTAACCTAACTGAGCCCTATTATATCCCATTTACTGCCCGCTAATTCCTCCTATAGTACTGCTAGACTCGCCTAACTAGACGACGTTCTAGCATTAAACGTTGCCAGGTTCAGATTCTAATGGCGGCCTGTCCGGACCCAGAGATTCTTAGCACCCTCTGCTGCATCACAGATCTGACCGCCGCCGTGGTTAGGTGCTTTGCAGCTGCTGGGGACTGAGAGCCGGTGTTTGATTGTTTTATTCATATAGGAGGTTGTGGCCAAATACCGCACCAGAGTAGCCAATCCTGCTCTGGTGGTGGAGTGCGGTAGCGATTCTGGTCACCGGGATCAGGCCGCACTCCATGCCTGTTTATGCAATTTTAGCAACACGCATTTTTTTTTTTAATACGGTGGAAAATTGTGCGGCACCGGAATTCGAACCACGGTTCTCTTGCAGGCGAGGCGGATGCTCTACCTCTACGCCACGGCCATGGGCACATGGTATATGATAAATGCATTTATTCAAAATTGGTAAAGCCATCAAACTAAGCAGAAAGAAAGTAATGTTTGTATGATTACTAGGCCCAGCTTCAATTGACACACACATGCTATTGCTAATTTGCAGCACTGGTCTTGAATAAGACAACACTATACTTTCAAGCTTTTCTCACATGAAGAGTTCTTCAGTTTACTTAAAGCTTGCCATATACATTTTCAATAATAACATGTAATTTCTTGTCCAAGTCTTTGTCAGCTTTAGGAGACTGCTCTCAAAAATTCAGATTAGTCAATGTATGCCCTGTTTCCAGTTGTTTTTAAATGCCTAAACATTTCTATACCTACCCAACAAGAAAACCACTCCGTCTGTCCGTCACGCAAGACGAATCGCTATAAAGAAATTAAAGACCAACTGCCCGAAATTTCACTTGTGCTAAATTGACTACAGTAAACTCTCACTTGTACGAATGTCAGTTTAACAAATATTTCAGAATAACAAACTTTCAGAAAATTCCGGTGATTCACCTATGCATTCTATGCAAAAATCTCAGTTAAACGAATTTCTGAAGAGCGAATATTTCAGTTGAACGTACTTGAGGCTCCTGGCAGATGATGCGTGCACCTGGTGGCAAAGCAGTATCAATGCCGATATGGCGAATATTGAAGAACGGTATGCAACTGTTGATCTCTCACTTGCACCTTGGCAGCTAGCACATTGCTCGCTCATCATTTGTGAGTTGACGGATGGTTCTATTGGCACGTGTTCTTCCTGTAGTGCTCGTGATTTGAGCTGTTGCAAGAATTCTGATGCATTGCGTGGCTGTCGGGAGCTCGAATACGCACTTAAGCATGAACGATAGCTGTGCAATACAAAACGCTGAGTAGAGGAAGGCCGAACACATCTTTCCTGTCCCAGCTTTCAGAGTGCAAGAGTGCACCATGGCACAGCAGGCAAGTGCGACGCAGAACCGCCACCGTGCAAAACGCCTGTAAACTGCAGTTGATGAAACTGGACAATTTACATTTCAACAGCACACCCATAAAAATCTGCTTGACAAACGTTTTCTTGGGATGACTGTAAGTACTATAAGCTGTAATGGTGCACGAAAACCAAAAGTAAGTTGTATTCAGGGTCGATATTCTCAAGCGATCATTTTCGGTAGTGCATAACCTTTAAGACATTTCGCACAACTATACATCGGACACGCTGGAGTAGACGAATGGAAGCCTTTCTGACACAGCACCAGAAACGAGCAGGAACTGCATGCTGCATTTGTCATGAAAGAGAATGCGACGCAACAGCCATAGTGTAGATGTGGCAGCAAGCCATGCAGGAATGCAATGCTGCCAGAACGAAATGGTTCAAGCTTTATCATGGCCACAGTCCAGCCTGTTTGGCAACGAGTTTACGCGCACTTAGCACTGAGCCACTTTAGCCCGGCCATGCTGAGCCTTATCTACTTATCATCCTTTACTACAGATGGCGGTATTTGATCAGTTGACAAGTCCGGCATTTCTAGCATGCCAGGCGGTGCACGGTGAAGTCAGATACGTCATACCGGAGATGCTAAGTTTGCTAAAATTTCACACTGCGAGTTAAACGTGACCCACAGCAGTGCGGTGATCAGTTGTTGCCGTAGCACAAGTACACAAGTGTGCAGCAAGTGAGCACTTCTTTGTTTATTGAAGATGCAAATTCAACAAGCTCGCTCCAGTGAACCAGACCAGTATACAGTCAAACCTCGTTAATACGTACCCGCTTAATGTGTAATTGCGGTTTAAACGTAGTCACGGAGATTCCCCCCTTCCCCCCCCAGTCCCCATTGAACCCGATGTATTGGCTGACCGCTTAAACTACAGTCACTCAGTGCCCACCAAACGGTTAGTGCGTACTATTTTCTTTCTTGTTCTAAGTGCACAGGCACAAAATCGGCTAAATCTCATGTGTGCAGACGTTTTGATTCTCGAGTTGCAATACACAGATGACAGCCGCCAGCGATAGTGACCTTAAAACATTTCCTTCTCATACAGCTGTTTCCAATTGCAGCATACAAAAGCATGGCTTTCGAGATTGGCTTCCAGTAAAGCGAAGAACCTGCTGGTACGGGTGCAAACACGCTGTCGCCATAGTACCTAATCAAATCCAATTCAAGTATTGATCGCGCAGAAGCACATTTTCTTTAAATGCATAGGCATTTCTATGCTTACCCAACGAGAAAAATGTCCCTCCATTCGTCCGTCTCCGAAGATGACTGCTTTCAAGATAAAGCCTGCAGCAGCGAGCGACTGTACCTTCACGCTGCCTGTCACTTCAACACGAACAAGGTGGCGGGAACACAGTGCTCACAAAGCTCTTGGCACAAGCCGTATCCTGCCCCTTTCGCAGATCGCTTTCTAGATGTGGGCCCATGCGTCTCTCTTCAGCGCGCAGCAGCAGAAAAGCAGCGCGCGGACCTATTGGCAGTTAGCACTCTCTGTCCTCATCACAGATTGTTTTCAAGATACGGTCGGCGTGGCTGTGCCATATACGGAGGCACTGCCAGTGTGCATTTGATCACGGTTCATAATGGTTCGACGCAGATGGATAAGGTGCTAATGAGCGATAACGGCTTATAATGATCAGAACGTTATCAGCGCACTGGGCGTCGGAAAGTGCAGTACTTTGCTTGCGTTATCAATGCACCTTGCACTGTTCGTGTCGCCGCAGCATTGTCGTTTGTACTGGCTCAATAGGACATGTTCTGTTCCCGTGTCAGCCACACTAGACTGTACAGAGCCCAATTTTCACATAACTGCACCACATGTGCATCGCATCAGCCTTAAACCACACTATATATCGGTGCCTTCAGCTTGACCATACCAATGTGCTCTTGTTCAAGCGAAGGCATAATGCATTGAAGCTCTGCTGTTGAACGTAGACAACCAGACAGGGAATACTTCACATTCAAAGAACATCATGGGCACGCAACTGTGTTTGCACAGTGCACAAAGCAGCTGGAAAAGTACAACTAACTCTGTGTTTAACAGGCATGCGGGACCTCTTCGCTGATACACAGAAACGGTATACAAGCATGGGAAGCAGATGACCCAGGTGCTGGTTTTCTACTGTCTACAAAGTATGTAACTTCCAGCGACGGGTAATGGCAGCATTCTATTCAGTTTTAGTATGAAAAACATTTGCGATTTTTGCGAGTGCTTTGTGAGGTGCCTACTCTCATTTCAAATGTAAAATTTTCCACAGAGGCTACTGTGTGTCTAAATTATCTGAAACGGTGCTTTTTACCCAGTCCATAATTTCACTGCAGCTAGCCTTTAATGTATAAGACAAAATAAATTTGAAAGGAAAAGTGTTGGTGGTGGCGAGTGTCAAATCTACAACCCCACGCTCAGAAGCTGAGTGCCTTAGCCACTGGGCTGAACACCTAAGCTTGCAGAAGGTTAATATATCTGAACCATATGAATATGTTGTGCCGGTGCTACAAAACAAATATCAAAGGAGAACACTTTCTGTGAAGGCTTTGTTGAAAGATTTGATGATGGTGGAATAAAAGCCATCTCTAGGCCCACATGTAGGGCCAACTTGGAGCATTACAGACATCATGAAAAATCAGATTATGCGAAAATTTATAGTCAAGCACACCACATCCCCGATAGATTTCGGTGGTCACGGGATGCATCTGCCATTGTGGCGTTCCTTCACCAACCGAAATGCAACCGACCTCTGAGGGCCCATGCGGTTAATGTTGCACAACACACACAGATACGAAGTCAATGAGTTGACAAGGATGATAAGGAGTGATGAGGGGATATGGGTTTCATCACAGTTGATAATGGTTTGACGTGGATGGATATTGTGCTAAAGAGTGATAAGTGCCTATAATGGTCAGAGCAATTCTGATAAGGTTAATAAGCACCGATAAGGGTTGATAACGGTCAGACCAAGTTTGATAAAGTTGATAAGGACAGATAAGGATTGATAAGGATCAGATCGATTGTTATAAAGTCGATACCGACTGCTAAGGGTCGATAAGGCTCGGATTGAGTCTCATAAGGTTGATAATGACTGATAAGGGTTGAAAAGTGTTTATACTGGTCGGATCAACTTTCATAACACTAATAATGACACTGGGCTACGTGGCGATGAGCAAGGGGCACAATTCTTACGCATAATTAGGCCACTCCCAGAGGAGTTCTTGCATGAATTTTGTTTGCTTCATTAAATGTCTAAGTGTCTTTGTATTACATTAGCTCAGCTGGTACTCGGTGAGCCTTCCTTTCTGTATGAAGATCTACGAAAGCTGTACAGGCCTCACTCAGTGTACCCTCACTGTAATCACCGAGCCACAAAACTAGGTGCAAAAGAAACATGCTATTTCTCAATTTCTCTTTCTCAACATGCTTTCTTTGTGGTCATGTAGCTGTGCACGCAAACAGGTGTTAAAAAAACAATGTAACCCATTTTGAACATGAGAAATAAACTTGCTTAGTCCCTAGACAATACTGCCGTCATGAAAGCCGGAGTCAAATACTGCTCTTCTAGATGCTGTTGGTAGCCACAAAATTTGCTTGGAAGGCCACCTGCCCATTCCCTTCTCTTTTCATAAACCTAGCCACTTCCTGTTTCTTACTGCAACACAGGTGTAAACATGATAGCTACTGAACGAAGTTATTTGACTATCACAGCTAAACAGTGCCTGCAGCAGAAGCAGAATCAAAGTCTTTACTTGTGGAGCTGCGGTTTCGTGTAGTGCTAAAGAACAATACCGCTACACTAATGTATGGGCGAAGGAACTGGGTGGCATAATTGAGGATTAGACCAAGTGATACCGAGGTCGTGCAGACACAAAATGTCAGCACGATGATGGGCAGAGCTTAGCGGGTATGGTTCTGCCTGGGCACAGTGGCACAGCTTCAAGTACAGTTTAAACAAAAGGACAGCAAGGCCACAAGGTTGTGGCAGCAGCATCTGAATGCTGATAATTCAATTTGCCTGATGCTATCCCTGATGATATCTACAATTAACCTATGGCCCTCAGTCCCCAGCAGCTGCGGAGCACCTGACCAAGGTGGCAGTAAGACCTGTAACGCAGCAGAGGGTGCTAAGAATCTCTGGGTCCGGACAGGCCGCCAATGGAAACTGACCCTTGCAACGTTTAACACCTGAACCCTCTCGAGTGAGGCTAGCTTGACAGGACTCTTTGAGGAATTATCAGACATTGTTTGAGATATTATTAGCCTTAGCGAGATTGGAAGAACTGGTGAGGCTTACACATTACTAAATAACGGCTATGTCCTCTGCTATAGAGGCCTCCCTGATAAGAAGCAATACAGGGTAGGATTCCTAATCCATAAGGACATGGAGGGAAACACTGAGGAATTCTACAGCATTAACGAGAGGGTAGCAGTAGTCATAATCAAACGTCATAAGAGGTATAGATTAAAGGTAGTTATGCTCCATCATCCAGTCACGACGATGAGGAAGTAAGTCAGTATTATGAAGATGTTGAATTAGCGATGAGAAAAGTGCAAACTTGGTATACAGTAGTAATGGGTGACTCCAATGCAAAAGTACGGAAAAAGAAGGCGGGTGAACAGGCAATGGTCAACTACGGTGTCGATTCTAGAATAGAATTCGCAGAAAGAAATAAGCTGAGAATAATGAACACCTTTTTCAGGAAACATATAAACAGAAAATGGATTTGGAAAAGCCCTAATGGTGAAACAAGAAATGAAACTGATTTCATACTTTCTGCCGATCCCAGCATAGTGCAGGATGTAGAAGTGATAGGTAGGGTAAAGTGCAGTGATCATAGGTTAGTGAGGACCAGGATTCACCTCAATATGAACAGAGAAAGAGTAAAATTGGTCAAGAAAAAACAGGTCAACCTAGAGGCAGTAAGGGTAAAAGCAGACAAATTTAGGCTATTACTTACAAACAAATATGCACCCTTAGAGCAGAGAGCTGATGATCATGACATAAAGGTAATGAATCCAACCGTAACGAGGCTGGCTTCAGAGGCAGATATTGAAGTGGGAGGCAAAGCCCCAAGGCAACCAGTAGGCAAGCTCTCCCAAGTAACAAAGGACCTAATAAAGAAACGACAAAGAATAAAAGTGTCCAACTCAAGAGATAAGATAGAATTTGCGGAACTGACAAAACTGATCAACAAAGCAAAAATAGGCGATATTAGAAATTATAACGCGAGAAAGACTGAAGAAGCAGTAAAAAATGGACGCAGTCTGAAATCAGTGAGAAGGAAACTTGGCATAGGACAAACCAAGATACATGCACTGAAAGATAAGCAGGGTAGTACCATCAGCAATCTCGAAGGTATAATAAAGGCAGCGAAAGAATCCTATACTGATCTGTACAGTACCCAGAGGACTCAGAAGTACTCTATTCGAAACGATAATAAACAGTATACAGAAACTCCTCCTATAACTGGAGATGAGGTCAGAAGGGCCTTGCAAGGCTTGAATTGGGGAAAATCGGTAGGAGAGGATGGAATAAAAGTCGATATAGTCAAAGATGGAGGAGATATAATGCTTGGAAAACTGGCGGCTCTCTATACATAGTGTCTATCAACTGAAAGGGTCCCAGAAAACTGGAAGAATGCAAACATTATACTAACCCACAAAGAGGGAGGCATTAAAGAACTGAAAAATTATAGGTCCATTAGCTTACGCCCAGTATTGTATAAAATATTTACCAAAATAATTTCCAATAGAATAAGGGCAACACTGGACTTGAATCAACCAAGGGAACAGGCTGGCTTCAGGAAGGGATGCTCTACAATGGATCACACCCAAGTCATTAATCAGGTTATTGAGAAATCCGCAGAGTACGACAAGCCTCTCTATATGGCTTTTATAGATTACGAAAAAGAATTTTTCAGTAGAGATACCAGCAGTCATAGAGGCATTGCGTAATCAAGGAGTGCAGACCACTTGAGTAATTACCCTGGAAAATACCTACAGAGATTCCACAGCCACCTTAATTCTACACAAGAAAAGTAGGAACATACCTATAAAGAAAGGGGTCAGACAAGGAGACACAATCTCTCCAATGCTATTCACTGCGTCCTTGGAAGAAGTATTCAAGCTATTAAACTGGGGAGGTTTAGGAGGAAGGATCGACGGCGAATACCTCAGCAGGTTTCGGTTTGCTGATGACATTGTTCTATTCAGCAACACTGTGGACAAGTTACAACAAATGATTGAGGACCTTTACAGGAGAGTGTAAGAATGGGGCTGAAGATTAATATGCAGAAGACGAAGATAATGATAATTAACCGGGCAAGTGAACAAGAGTTCAAGATCGCAAGTCAGCCTCTAGAGTCTGTGAAGGGGTACATTTACCTAGGTCAACTAATCACAGGGAACCCTGAGCATGAGAAGGAAATTCACAGAAGAATAAAAATGGGTTGGATCGTATACAGCAGACACTGTGAGCTCCTGACTGAGAGCTTACTGTTATCACTGAAAAGGAAAGTGTGCAATTAGTGCATTTTACTGGTGATGACATATGGGGCAGAGACTTGGAGACTGACAAAGAAGCTTGAGAACAATTAAAGGACCACGCAAAGAGCAATGGAACGAAGAATGCTAGGCATAATAACTTCAAGAGACAGAAAGAGAGCGGTTTGGATCAGAGAGCAAATGGGTATAGACGATATTCCAATAAACATTAAGAGAAAAAAATGGCGCTGGGCAGGTGATGTAATGCGCAGATTAGATAACCGTTGGACCATTAGGGTGACAGAATGGGTACCAAGAGAAGGGAAGCGCAGTAGAGGACGGCAGAAGACTAGGTGGTGCGACAAAATTAGGAAATTTGCAGGTGCTAGTTGGAATCGGTTGGCGCAGGACAGGGGTAATTGGAGATCGCGGGGAGAGGCCTTCATCCTGCAGTGGACATAAATAAGCTGGATGATAATGATGAATTCAATTCGCAGTTGGAACATTGAAAATGTCTTACTGCAAACAATTGTGAGCCAGAAAATCATGTTTGTTAATACATTCATTTATCCCACTCTGTATAATCGGGTGCTGACACAATATTTTTCAAGTCTTCTTTTCTTGCTTGAAATGAAGGTACAGTACCTCCAAACCAAACAGAAGATATTGCTAAAGATCAGAGCAGCATAAATGCTTTAATATAATGGTTTTATACAACCAGTTTGTGTTTTGTTTCCCAGGAGGATACTGTGTTGTGATATCATGAGACAGTAGGCAATCCCATGACTGCAGGACATTGCAATGTTTTTACTTTCACTCTGGTTCCCTCGGTTGTCTGCTATGCTGCTAAATTTGCGCTCACAATGAGTAGCAGCATAGGACGTGACTGAGAGGGTGTCAAAGCGTCGCAAGGTCCTACTCCCATGTGACCATATACTGTCTCATGACATCACAACACAGTATCCTCCTTGGAAACGAAACCCACACTGGCTGTAAAATGCTATTATATTAAATTAGTTACAGCGCTCTGAGAATTGATGGCATTTTCTCTGGGATTTAAAGGCACTGAACCTTTATTTAAAGCCAGAAGAATATCGTGTCAGTGCCCCTTTAAGGCATAGCACAACTAACTTACAGAAAGCTATCCAATCTAGGATCAGGTCAGTGATTGTGCACTTTCATGCAGAGTATTCCAACTGCTATGCCTTGGCAGCAATTGCACTTGTTTAACAATGGGTTCACCTCGTCCACTGTGCCATAGTATCTGGGACTATGCATGACCAGGCTAGATGCTGTGCTTTGACCAAAGCATGACGATTTGATTAGGTTTACAACTAGCAGTGCCAAATACCCACTGGAATTGACCAAGAATCAAGTGGCACTCATTACAGGGCACCTCACAGTTGGGTTTGCTAAGTGGGTGCATCTCGGATGTCTTGCTTGCCAATGGACAACAGCAGGCAGCACATGTCATATCTGCTGATGCATGCGCATTGCATGCTTCTTCGGATGGCTGGGAAGCCTGTTAGCATCGTGAAATTTACAGTACTTTGACGTGCTCTAAAGTTCTGTTTTCCAGATGTAACAGGAGCTTCTTCACAAGAACAGATTGGTTTTTCTAATTTGATTTGGGAGTTGGAGGCTTGTAATGGCTGTTTGCAGTGACTGAGTAAAGAGAATCAAAGGGTCACATATCAAAGAGCCTGGCAATGCTTGTAAAAGATGTGTGACTAGATGCTCTTTATTAGCAGACATATTGCAGATCTTTTATAAAAGGTGCTATACAGACCGTTTAGATACTATGGCTACATTGGCTGCTGTGCTTCCATTTACATTGCAGCAAAAAAATTCGCTCACTGAAATTCCATAGCACTTGCTACACCCTGGCTTTTTACATATGCATGTGACACCACCACGAAACACCAAACACACCACATGCACTACACAGGACACTAGCAGATAAGATGAGGTACCTTAATTCCATTCAGAATTTCGCTGATCTGGCGCATCCGCTTGTCCTTTAAAGCCATTTGCTTCTCCTGTAATGCAATGGGAATTCGAAAACAAAAGTGTGACTACAACATTGAATATGTCAATCAGTAAGTAGTTACACAAACAATAATGTTCACCAGTGTGCCTGATGACAGAGCACTGCACTTTTTGTAAGGCAAGAGATGCATTGCAACATCTCATTTCTTCATTTTCACCAACTAGTATTCCATATACAAAGATCAATAACACTATGCCAAACCTTTTTGGTGGCATTGTCACCTCTCAAATGACCAATACGTAACAGGAACTGAAATTTTGGACAGTGATTGGCATGCCCATAGGCAGAAATTTTTCATTATTGGGGTCTGATTCGATCTCTGATCTCTGATTCGATCTCTGATTCCGGTCTGATTCCGGGCTGATTCCGATCGCACTGTTGAGCACGATCGGAATCGGCACACTGAAAGTGATTGCTTTTCGGTTAGATTTTTTTTTTTTCAATATTGGCTGTCAAGTTGGGAGTGTGGCCCTTACAGGGTTGTGACCCTTACACAGGTTTATACAGTAAGAATCTAATTGCCTTATACTTCTATATCACTAATACTGATTTGCCATTCTGACAAAATTGCAGCTTCTTTGTTTTTTACTGTGAATCCGAGGATAAGCACTGCTGTGCATAACTGCTATTGATTCCGATTTTGAGTGACTCCGGCTTGGCCTCATTTTGGTTAATGAGTGAATCACATATATTTGTGACTTCTGCATGCAAGTGGCGATGTTTCCATCCCTAATAAATGTTGTAAATTATTAGAAGAGTTTCTTTTTTCATTTATTGCTGTTCCTAAGCCATGTATCACCATGGCAAGCTGTCGACGGCCTATCACAATCTGCCAAAAACTATCTGCTGGTGCATCTGGGACATCAAGATTGTGTTTCTTTCGCCTAGACACAATTGTGATTTTTTTTTTTTACTGATACGATCCTGTACGCTTATGTGATGATTACTGTTTGTGCCCACAAACTGGTGAACGCTTGCGTGAACTTATGTGGTGGTGGTGGCACGGCAATGTAACAGGACAAAAAAACCACGCGAAGGTAGTGCGAAGAAGTGATCGCCAGTAAGTGGGATCCATGGTTGCATTGGAAAAAAAATCTGGGGCACGAGGAGGCAACAGGAGATTAGATTTAGAACGCAGGAGAGAAGGCATGCAGGCCTTGGTGGTTGAGGATGAGGCTGTTGGGTTCTGGGCCCAAGCCAATGGACCTCTTTGGACCCTAAACAGAGATCCTGGAATCTCTTTGCTGCTCTTCCTTGGCCGGTAGCAGTCATGGATCTAGTTGTATTTTCCTAAAGTTTGCCTGTGGGCAACCAGCGCCCATATTTCGGATACACTGAGCCAAGGCCCTCTTGCCATGTTGCTGAAGCCGTTTGAGCTGCCGAGAGGCTGGTACCAGAGCCAACGTAGTGCCCACAGACAGCAACTGCGGGCTCAAGGCCAGAACTGTGTGCGTGCATCCACCAGGGTACGAGGCCCTGGATACCAGTACTACCATTTGAGCCAGCTGTCTACTCCAGAAGTGCAGCTGTGAGCTTTTACCCTTGCCATACCATGATGCATCATTGCCAACACAATCATGAACGAAAAGAACTGCCATAACTCCTAGGACTTGTGTAGAACTTTGTGTAGTGTTAACTACTTGTTTTACTTTATTTTTATGAAGTTTTTTTTCTTAAAGGGTCCCTGAACTACATTGTATTGAAGTGGAGAAAGACAACTGAAGTGAAAATAGGCAATTTCAGAAATGCGTTCAGCAGAAGTGGAGTTATTGGCAATCAAACACGGCCTCCGCGGTGCTTTCACTCCTTCTTCAATGCGTTGCACTGCGAAGGCTACAGTGGAGCGATGTGTGCCCACAATGCTCTGCCTTCTAAGTGTCACCATTTCGTGCAGTTCAAATTTGTGTTTTGAATGTTAACGACGGGGCCACTTCCAATTTTGGTGCCTACAAGGTGCCAAATGTAAGCCAAATGCGGTTGTCCTCAGCGACCCAGAGTACACTTAGCCAGTGGACTCGTCACGGCACCCCGCGGTGGCCGCAGTATCTACACTACGTAGCAGAGTGCGGCTACATGAAACTGTAGTGCGTAAGCACGGCACTTGCTTCGTTCACAACAAGGCTTGAATGCGTGCTCACCCTCATATAGAGAAGTCTAACTATGCTACATGGTGCGGGCTGGCTTTGTCCTTCACCAGCTTGATTGACAGATAGTAGCCAAATCCAACTTGCGCATTTTTGTAGCACTATCAATCAGTCTGTCAAGATGTCTACCCGGAGTGGCCACAAGTGAGCACATGCTGGCGTGCATGACTGGTCTTACTTTAAGTTTTGCATGGATTGAGGCTAGTTGAGTGTTCAAAACTAGTAGAAATTGGCGAGACCTGACAGATATGACACCGTCAAGCTGGGCGGCCAAAGTTTATTTCCTATGTGGGCAGGCGTGGCCGAACGTGAGCAGACGATAGCCGGCTCATTCCGGAAGTATGTAATTATTATCAAAATTCGAAAACACATTTTCGCTTTCTTCAGCCTGTTTATTGAACTTCATGAATAAATATACACAATAACAGTAGCAAGAAGCGCACTGATCCAAAGACCCTTTTCACTGACATCAGCTACTGGCCAATAGGAGTCACATATTGGAATCCACAAAACAAAGCATCCAAAAGAGAGCAAGGAGCAAGCTCGTGTTGAAATGAGAGCGTTTGAGAGAAAGATGACTTCACGCTCTGCCTGCGAGCTTTACACGCTGTGCACGACTGCAAAACTTGGCTGAGATATTCACAGCAGTGTGTGCCACTGGTGGACTAAGTTTTTTAAACAAGCCTAAGGGGTGGTTCAGGGCCCCTTTAAATCCCTCTTTGTACTGTTCTTTCCTTAATTTGTTAATCTTATTTTAATGACAAGTGTGCTGTTCTAGCAAACCACTTCATTATTTTAGGCACTGAGGTTATCTCTCAAGATTTCAAGATAACTCAAGAAGATGACATGACAGCTTATAAAAAATATATAATTTTAGAAAAGTTGAATCTTGGGCCAGTTGGTGATGCAAATGTGACTACAGTGAAGTGCAACAGATGGGACCGAAGGAAGACGAGATGGATGGGACAAGTGCTACTATTAACTGTGAATGAAAGAAGCAAACTAATTGCATTCGTCAATGATTCTGACGGTGACATTATTATACTAACAGAAACTTGCCTTTTCAATAATACAGTAGTATTCTATTAGTTTGACTGGTTAACTTGATTTTTCGGTTAATGTGATCTCAGCCAAAGGCCCCAGCCAGTACCCATGCATTTCTATGGATCCAAGCTCTTGTTATGGGTCCAAGCTTTTGTCGGTCCAAAAATTGGTCTTCACTGGATAACTAGAAGTAGACCAGCATGCCTGACCCCTGTGGTGATCTCATTAGTGGCAGCGTCTATCTTAGCGGAGTTTAGGGGACAGTGAATACATTGAAGACATGTCATCTCTCATCAAAAATGCCCGTTTTTGGCCTGTCCTCAGAGAATTTTAAAGAAATAACCATAGCTCACAATGTCCTATCACAGTATTTATCCGATTCTAATGGGTGCCTTTTTCTTTTTAAGAAAATTGGGCCAAAAATTGCCTGCGTGATGCGATTGAACGGAAAACCAATATATGCTTTACCGCATAACACACATGTAATGCAGCAAAGCTGACTTTAGGAAACTGGCTGCCAATATGCAACACACATGGGACCCTTGTCTATTTTGCTGCTAAAAAAAAAGCCCTATGATTACGATATTCCCTAATGCAAAATTTGAGTGCAGCTGTATACGTGTTTTCATTTTGGGATATAATGAGGCAAGGAATTTGAGACCGTAATCACCGCACTGACTGGCAGTGGGCCACTGCCCTCAGTGCGTCTACAGAGAGGGGCAGTATGGGAACGCTGGCATGATGAGCGGCATCGAAGCCAGCTGCGGAAGATGAAGACGATGAAGGCGCGAGTAGGGGCATGAGCGCGTTTGTACGGCTATGCTGAGGGATGCCGGTGCTCAACCCAGGAACGGGCGTCTAACAGCTGTGCTCTAAAATAGGGTGCACATTAGATTTATACTTTCTTTAAGAGCTTTATTGTGTTTAGGAACTTTAATGTAATTTCTGCATACTAGAATGTGGGTACATATTTGATTTGGGGGCTTGTTAGAATCCGGCAAACACTGCCAAAGGACTCTGCAGTGTGTTTTGGCATTTTTTATACATCTTGTTTAATTCAACCTGTTGGATAATTCGATGAATTTTGTCAGTGCCATCAGGTTCAAATTAATGGCAGTTAATGATATACTTAAAGGGGCCCTGAAATACTTTTTAACATAATAAGAAAATGTTGATCTGTAGAAGAGGCTCCTGTGAACATGTGAGCCAAATATTATTGTAATGCATGCAGCATGGAATTTAGAATCCCATGTCATGAACAGTAAAAACTGACTTGCTCTCTTGCTTCCGCAATGCTGTAATGCAGCGTCATCGCAAGCAGCTGGACCCACCAACAGCTTTTGGCTGATTTCATCATCACGAGCACATTCCCAGTATTACTATAATTGCTAATTTTGAGTTAAGCAAATGAAACATATTATTACGATATCATCGAGCGGTGCTCAAGAAACGAGCCGCCGCGAGAACGACAAAGTTGATCGGTGCGCTTGGCGCGAGCGAGTGTCGGCCTGGCTGCCTGGCTCCAGTGTAAATAGCCTGTAAATAGCTTCTTCTGTCTGTGTCTTTCCACACGCAACATTCTGGTGGAGGTCAGTGATCCCCATCCTCACCACGGAACTCGGAAGTGGTCGGCACACCGAGCTTGTCACCATGCCTCCCGGTGACGCACCCCACTGCCGCTTACGTCCCACCGGCTTTCTTCGCCTGCAGCCAAAGTCAATAGCCTACACTGAACTGTTGTCTTTCCCACCAGTTCCTGATGGCGAGTACCTCGTCACTCCTGTGCCCGACATTTCAATAAGGTATGAGGTTACAGTGCCTCACAGTATACTTAAGATTACTGAGAAACGCACTCGCATGCCTGTCTGTAACTTTGGATTGGCAAAGCAAATCCTACCGCAAGGTATTTGCCTTGCCACCATTGATTGTCTGGGCGACCAATACGTGGCAGCGTTATCGACCGATGGTTCTCGCGAGCTTAGCAGGCCCCTCACGCCAGCCTCGGGTGCCGATCCCAATATAAAGAAAATGGTTGCGACGGACCTGTCCTCGGCGCAGGCTGAAGAGCTTTGCCCAGTATTATCGTCCTACCGAGATATTTTCGACATCGACGATCGCCCTTTAGGCCAGATGCTCGCGGTCAAGCATTGGATTCTTACTGGCGATGCTACGCCTATTCACCGACGACCGTATCGAGTTTCTGCATCGGAACGCCAAGTAGTTCAAAACGAAGTCAACAAAATGCTCGATAAAAACATCATTGAGCCTTCTTTGAGTCTTTGGGCGTCACCTGTGGTGTTGATTAAAAAGAAGGACGGCACGTGGCGCTTCTGTGTAGACTACCGTCATCTGAACAACATTACTAAGAAGGATGTCTACCCGCTCGCTCCGGCGTATATACGACGCCCTTGACTGCCTGCACGGTTCCAGTTATTTCTCGTCTATTGATCTTCGTTCGGGATACTGGCAGATTGCTGTTGACGATATGAACCGAGAAAAAACCGGGTTCATCACACCTGATGGCCTATACCAATTTAAAGTAATGCCGTTTGGATTATGCAACGCCCCTGCCACCTTCGAGCGTATGATGGACTCCTTGCTCCAAGGTTTCAAATGGTCCACATGCTTGTGCTACCTCGACGACGTCATCGTCTTCTCGCCAACGTTCGACACTCACCTTGAACGTCTCACAACTATACTAGATGTATTTCGAAAGGCGAAGCTGCAACTTAACTCGTCCAAATGTCGTTTTGGCCACCGCCAAATTACTCTTCTGGGCCATCTCGTTGACGCTTCCGGAGTACAGCCTGATCCCGACAAAACTCGCGCTTTCCGAGACTTTCCGGTTCCGAAGACAGCCGCAGACGTTCGAAGTTTTGTGGGGCTATGCTCGTACTTTCGTCGTTTTATTCAAGATTTTGCGGCAATTGCTAGACCCCTCACTAATCATTTGAAGAAAGGCGTACAATTCTCGTGGGGTACTGCAGAAGCTGCCGCCTTCTCTCGTCTCGTTACTCTTCTCTCCTCACCACCCATTCTCGCCCACTTCGACCCTGATGCCCCTACAGAATTGCATACAGATGCCAGCGGTAATGGCGTAGGTGCCGTCTTAGCCCAGGGTCAGCGTGGCCAGGATCGCGTTATTGCTTATGCGAGCCACCTTCTCACACCATCGGAGCGCAACTATTCCATTACGGAACGAGAATGCCTTGCTGTAGTCTGGGCGGTTGCGAAGTTCCGTCCTTACCTTTACGATCGCCCTTTTTCCGTAGTCACTGACCATCATGCTCTCTGCTGGCTCTCTTCGCTAAAAGATCCTACAGGCCGGCTTGGTCGACGGGCTTTGAGGCTACAAGAATTTTCATATTCAGTGGTGTACAAGTCTGGCCGCCTGCACCAAGACGCTGACAGCTTGTCGCGTTACCCTGTTGACGACTCTGACTCCTCTAATATTGCCAGCGGGAGCTCGGAGACCCGCAAGCAGCCACCGTTTCTACGGTGAGCTGTGGGGGCGACCCAGCCCGGAACGCTACGATCGCGGGAAACCCAGGCACCATTGCCCACCAACCCACCGACACCGAAACCATGGAAGTCGTATCCGAGAGTCACCCGAGACCCCTGCCTGACGAGGCCTTGCCTGGGCCGTCTCCCGTCCTCTCGGAGCAGCTCCACAATCAAGAATCTCAGTGGCAAACGGTCGTTTCCCTTCATCGGAAACGCCGTCTTCAAAAACAACAATCCACTGGTGAGCAAGACCCAGTCGGGCAAACCCCGCCATCGAAAGCCACACCGTTAGGGCTAGCTCTAACCCAGGCGCCAGCCGCCGCCGCGAAAGCCACGTCGCAAGCTACCTGCGAAGAGCGCGGAGCCGGAACACCTATTTCTGAAGACGCGGCTGCAAGGAGCAGGCCTCGCCGACGCGCGCCTCCACTCCCGCGCACTGACATGAAAATCATTATCCGCCCGACCCCGGGCCTCATAGTTCGAAAACTACAGACCCACCAGGTGGCCAAGGCGATCGTCCAAGCCACCGGAGGTGCGCCGACCTGCAAGGGGGATGATTTCATCGTCCGCCTGCGACATGGCTCGAACATCATCATCGTGAGCACCCCTCACGAGGCCTGGCGGCCACCCTCATGAAAATTATGAGCCTCACCTTTCACGGACGATCACACCCTGTGAAGGTGTATCTATCAGCACCCGAGGGCCTGCTTAAAGGTGTCGTACACGGCATCGACGCAGGCACCGGCGAAGAAGAGCTTATGGCGAATCTTCGGGTCCGCACACATGCAGTCCGCATCGTGCGGGCCCGTATGTTGGGACAATCCCAGACAGCCCTACTCCACTTCGAGGGACCCCAGGTGCCTAGATTTGTGTATTACTACGGAGGGGAGATGCCTTGCCGAGACTACCAGCCGACAAGACAGTTCTGCTCCATCTGTAGAATCACCGGACACCGACCAGACGTCTGCCCCAACCCAACGGTTCGTGCGTGCAACGTTTGCAACCACATTAACCCAGACGCCGGACACACTTGTGTTCCGAAGTGCGCCCTGTGCGGAGGGGCCCATCTCACGGCCGCAACAGAGTGCAACAACAAGCTCAAGCGCATTCCACCCAGATGGAAGTCTACCTCCACCACTACACCCAAAACCCAACGACAGCCTCGCCCGGTCACTCAGTCGACCAAGGCGGCTGACCTTCGCCCGCGATGGTTCAGCTCCGAGCGGGAAGACTCCGACTACTCGGAGTCTCCGAGCATCTACGGATCCCGGTCCGGTTCCAACCCAAGGTCCAGGTCCCGCTCCTGCTCTCGCCCCCGGTCTCACTTTCGGTCGCCCAGACGGCGATCTCGGTCGGCGCCCAAACAAGGACAGCAGGCAGCACCAGCCACCGCGGCACTCAAAGACAAGGGGCCCCAGCAACACCACCGAAAGACCAAGGAAGCCTCACTCAAGAGGACTACCACCAAAGAACACGAGGTAAGCTGGGCAGCAGTAGCCTCCCCCTTGTATAAGAAACCACAGACGCCACCATCTGTTAAATTGGAACAGGAACTCGCCACCATGCGCGCACAGATACAAACACTCACACAAGAAAACAGACAACTCAAACAACAAGTGATACAGCTCACACAAATACCACAAGAGATGGCTCCGCACAAGGACATCATTGACCTACAAACCCATGTCGATGCCATCCGCACCCAGATGCAAGCCTTCATGGACGCTACACGCGCCCAGTTGGAACAAATAACACAGACTGCAATACAACGCACAGATGCAGCAATAAAACACATGGAATCCACTGTAGATAGCAAGCTTAGGAACCAGCTTCACTCCAGAAAACTACGAAAGACGCTACGACAGAACCTTTACAAGGCCACACCTGTAGCAGCCCCGAAGCAAATCGTAACATCACCGACCACAACGTCCAACAATGCCTAGACGATACAGGCAAGTCAAAGAAAACTTAGAAATTTGGCAATGGAACTGCCGTGGGTACCGGAGGAAGAAAGGGCTGCTGACACAATTGATCGCCCATTCCTCAAAGCCACCGGGGGTCATAGCCCTACAAGAGCCCGGTACCCGACCAACACTACATGGCTACGAAGAATACCACACAAGTCAAGACGACAAGTGGAAGGTAGCCACACTAGTAGACAGAAACATCACAACCATACAACACAAACCCATAGACGACGTGGACATACTACATGTACTTCTCGAAATAATATACAAAGGCAATCAGAAACAGAGCGCCTTCATCCTCAATATTTATTGCCCCCCCAGCCAAAGGCGGGCAAACATCGGAAAACTCTTTGGGGACACCCTCCGCCTCGCTAAAGACAGTCCCCTGGTAATCATCGGCGACTTTAACGCTCAGAACACGCTATGGGGGTACCTGAGGCAGGATTGGAAGGGTCTCCAGCTACAAACACTAATTGAACAATGCCACCTCACACTCATCACAGACCCGAACATACCGACGAGGGAAGGGAACAGCGTAACACGCGACACCACTCCCGACCTCGCCTTCATCACTCAAACCACGCGAGCCGAATGGCTCAACACACTCCAAAACCTAGGCAGCGATCACTACATACTAAACATAACACTACAGACTGGACGCCTACGCAGGCAGATCGGCACAGCTAAACTCACTGACTGGCGAAAAATCAGGGAATCCCAAGAACAGGATGCCGACACAATCACGAACCTGGAAGACTGGTGCGACAATCTCCGTCGACATAAACAACGCCACACAAAGGAAATCGCAAGAACGGAAGAGGCCCCAGAGGTGGATCCCCACTTGCTACACCTGTGGGATGCCAAAAGGGGCCTTACCCGCCGCTGGAAAAAACAGAAATATAACAGGAAACTGAGGACGCGCATAGCACAAATAACAGCGGAAGCAGAAGAATATGCCATGCAACTCGCCTCAGCGAACTGGTATAGATTCTGTGACTCCTTCGGTGGCACGCTGGACACGGCCAAAACGTGGCACATCCTCAAAGCCATCCTGGACCCCACCAAAACCAAAGGAGAAGGACACAGGGCTCTGGAACGGTTACTACACACCTACCCAGGGAGCCAACAAGACCTCATCGATGCCATCAAGACCAAGTGCTATGGAGATCCCACTCCCACACAACCATGTAGAACACCCTACACAGGACAACCCAACCCGCTAATGGACGAACCTATCACCGAAAACGAATTGAGAGCAGCCATCGCAGCCACCACCCGTAACACAGCGGCGGGCACGGACCAAATCACGAATTCGATGATCAGAAACCTGAGCGACAAGTCTATCTCCACGCTCACGGCCTTTCTCAACCAACATTGGGAACAAGGTACTGTACCGGCAATGTGGAAACACGCACGAATAATCATGATCCCTAAACCGGGCAAGAAATTGGCAATTGAAAACCTCAGACCCATATCGCTCACGTCCTGCCTCGGCAAGGTGTACGAAAAAATTATAAACACGAGACTACAGAGACACTTGGAAGATAACAAGCACCTGCCGGACACCATGTTCGGTTTCCGCACAGGCCTGTCCACACAAGATGTGCTACTTCAAATCAAGGAAGAAGTCCTCAGTAACGTTTCCCGCAGCGGCGAACACGTCATCCTAGCAATCGACATCAAAGGGGCTTTCGACAACGTCAGCCACCAAGGAATCCTAGAAGGGCTGGCCGACACCAACTGCGGCGAGCGAACGTACAAGTATGTTCAGAGCTTCCTGAGCCACCGCACGGCGGAGCTGAAGATGGGAGAGATCCAGACTCCAGTGTACCACCCTCCCAACAAGGGCACACCACAAGGTGCTGTCATCTCTCCCACGCTGTTCAACGTCGCCATGATCGGTCTCGCAAGCAAACTGCAGGATGTAGCAGGTCTTCGGCACGCAATCTACGCAGACGATATAACGCTCTGGACCACAACAGGGTCCCTCGTTGAAAAAGAAGAACGGCTGCAAACTGCAGCAAATCTCATCCAAGATTACGTCGGCCAACGGGGTCTACAATGCTCCCCCGAGAAATCTGAGCTCCTACGAGTCTGGCGAGGCCGGGGTAACCACACAGTCCCCACAGACCCAACAAGAAGACTCGAGGTACGCCTCAACGGGGGCCTCATACCAGAGAAGCCATTGCTGAGGGTGCTGGGCATGTGGCTGCAGTCCAACCAGCGGGCCACACACACCCTTACACTCCTTAAAACCAGTGTCAAGGCGGTATCACGCATGATCTCCCGCGTAACATCCAAAAACAGAGGCATGAAGGAAAAGGACACCCTCCGACTGGTCAGTAGCCTGGTGGTGAGCAGAATCACGTAAAGCCTGCCTTACTACCACCTCACACAGTCCGAGACAAAGCAGGCCGACACACTTTTGAGGATGGCTTTGAAGACCGCTCTCCGCCTGCCGATGAGTACATCGACTGAAAAATTATTGGCGCTAGGGTTGCACAACACCCTCAGCGAACTGACAGAGGCCCATTACGTCTCGCAACAACAGAGACTTGCGCGGACTCGCACGGGCCGGCAGGTCCTACAAACCTTGGGGTTCCCAGCAATAACAACACGAACCCAAGAAACCTGCTTGATACCTCGTCACGTCCAGGACAGGTTTCACGTTGCCCCGATACCACGCAACATGGACCCTAACCTACACTCCGGCAGGAGGAGAGCAAGGGCCCAGTACATGGAGAAAGCGTTCAGGTTCAGTACAACGGCCCGTTTTACGGACGCCGCCATGTATGGGACGAACAACAAGGGCGCAGTTGCAGTGGCATGCGACCACCGAGGCCACGTTACCTCCGCGGCATCGACCCGCCCCTGCACGATTACGGAAGCCGAAGAGCTGGCCATCGCGTTAGCCATCCGCGAGGGCCTACACGCAAACCAACCATTGACGATCCTCACGGATTCCCAGCAGGCCTGTCGCAACTTCCTACAGGGTAGAATTGGAAGACCTGCTGCACAAGTCCTAGCCGGAATACTCAAGGAGGACTCTGAGGACTTCACCACCCAAACCATCATCTGGATACCGGGCCACACTGGCATCACGGGCAACCTGCAAGCCGACAGAGCAGCTCGAGGATTCGTACATAACCGAGCACTCATCACGCCGGCTGCAGAAGACCTGGACCCTGTCGACCTCGAGTATTCAGCCATCGTGAACTACCACAGAGGGCGTCGCTTGCGATATCCACCACCCCATCGAAACCTAACGACAGAAGAAGCCGCTGCCTGGCGTAGGCTCCAGACAGGCACTTACACGAACCTACACATATTACATCGGATACACCCCACAGCCTACAGGGACGAATGCCCATGGTGTGGGGCCACACCAACCCTATACCACATTACGTGGGAGTGCACACTACACAACATAGAACACCCAGACACGAACACAACGAGGGAGCAATGGGAGGCACTGCTGTCCAGCTCGGCCCTCGACGACCAGCTCAAGCTGATTAAGAGAGCTGAGAAGATGGCAAGAGCCAGCGGAGCCCTGGACTAAGGGCCCCGACCATTAGCGGTTTTTCTGATTATTCTTTTAATAAAGTTTATCTATCTATCTATCTATGCGTATTCTCTGTATCACAGCTGCTTCATTTCGCTAATGAGCAACGCCGTGACGCCTATATCAGAGCACTCATCGACCGTTTTGAGCACTCTCCAGCCGATGCTACTCTACGCCTCTTCGTCCTCCGCGACGGTACTCTGTACCGTCGTAACCTTCATCCGGACGGCTCCGAGTTCCTACTTGTAATACCTAAACACCTCCGCTCCACCGTTCTAGAAGAGCTCAACGACGCACCAACGGCAGGACATTTCGGCGTATCTCGAACCTATGACCGTGTACGGCGCCGTTTTTTCTGGTCGGGTCTTGCCCGTTCCATACGACGTTACGTTGCCGCTTGTGAAGTTTGCCAACGACGCAAGAAGCCTTCCCAGCTCCCCTCCCCGCTGGTTACCTACAGCCGCTCGACATTCCAGCCGAACCCTTTCATCGTGTCGGCTTAGACTTTCTCGGCCCATTTCCGGAATCTACATCAGGGAACAAGTGGGTTGCAGTCGCGGTGGACTACGCGACCCGCTACGCCGTAACCCGTGCTCTTCCGACCAGTTGCGCAACTCATGTTGCGGACTTCCTCCTACATGATATTATTTTGATGCATGGTGCTCCGCGTCAATTGCTAACAGACCGTGGCTGTACGTTTTTGGCCAAAGTCATCGACGACATCATGCGTGCCTGCTCAATACGGCATAAATTTACCACCTCCTACCATCCCCAAACGAACGGCCTCACTGAGCGCTTGAACCACACCCTTACAAACATGCTATCCAAATACGTTTCCGACGACCACCATGACTGGGACCTGGCTCCACCTTTGCATACAACTCTTCCCGTCTCGAAACTGCTGGTTTTTCCCCGTTTTACCTCTTGTATGGCCGCGAACCAACGCTAGCACTGGACACTGTGCTTCCGTTCACCACAGCTTCAACTAGCGATTATGCCCGTGATGCAATCGCCCATGCTGACCATGCTCGCCAACTTGCGCGCACTCGTCTACAAGTGTCTCAAGACAAGCAGAAGCAATGCTACGACCTCCGTCACCGTGATGTCCATTTTGTGCCCGGCAGCCTCGTGTTGCTTTGGTCACGTTCGCGTAAAGTTGGCCTATGTGAAAAACTCCTTTCTTGTTACACAGGTCCATATCACGTGCTCCGCAAAGTGACCGATGTCACCTATGAAATCGTTCTAGCCACGCCCACTACGTCCTCCGCTGTGACAACCAGTGACATTGTCCACGTCGCCCGACTCAAGCCCTACAACTCTCCACGCGCCTTGGATATTTAACAGCACCGTGACGGTGCTTTTGCCGCCGGGGGGCGGTAGTATTACGATGTCATCGAGCGGTGCTCAAGAAACGAGCCACCGCAAGAACAACGATGAAGTTGGTCGGTGCGCTTGGCGCGAGCGAGTGTCGGCCTGGCTGCCTGGCTCCTGTGTAAATAGCCTGTAAATAGCCTCTTCTGTCTGTGTCTTTCCATACGCAACAATATATATATGTCTGCAATCTCAAAAATAATAAGAAATTAATGGATCTTTGCACATCCTGTCTACACATGACAGTTGCGTGTAGCTGCATGGGCTGTGCGTAGCCTAAAAAAAAAAAATTGAAAAGCGGCATGCTGCGTAGTGTAGTCTACTGCTGCCATCAAAGGGTGCCTCGAAGAGCTCTCTCTCGCCGCCGAGACACTCAACATTTGGATGAGACTTTGGCCCCCTGGCTTCTCCCCTGTGTAGGTACCAGTGCGCTAGCAGAAAGAGAAAGAGACAGAAAGCCATGCATCGGCATGATAACACGGCTTATACTTGAATTCGAAAAACTGTTGCGGAATGAGATTCATGAGATGACAATAGTGAGGCCATTCTGTGATTAGCTAAACAAGTGCACCAGGGTCCCTTTAAGGCTTGAGTTGTTCCAGCGGAATACAAATTTTACAGTGTTTTGTTGCAATTGCAGTGGCAGAACAGGCAGTGGTGTTTTAATTGCAGTTAGCGAATCATTTACGTGTTTTTTCCATTCCTGTTTGTTCAAGCTTAGAAATAACAGTGTCATTCTTCAAATTAAGGAAATAATTTTACAGTCATGTTACCGGACACCCAACTGTGAAAAAGCTTCACGACAGCATGAATAAAGTATTTTTGCAGTTTCCAGATGCACTAATTTTGTTTACTAGGTGACCTAAATTTTCAGCCTTTGCAGTGGCAACATTCTTGTCCCTTTTCTGAACCAGCACCTAAAGAAGCTACTTTTTTTCTTCTAAAAATCTGCTCTTACTTCAACCTGTCGCAACTCGTTAAAATTTCAACATGTGTAACACAAAGGTCTTCATCATTACTCGACTTGATATTGTTGCGTGAACGAAGGATTAAGGAACTCGAGACTATTTACAAAGTATATTATAAAGGATAACTGCAGCACTGGCCAGTGAGCCAACAGCTCGAGAGCCAGAGAGCGTTCATCATCTTTGTTGGGGCGCCCGCATGCATTGTCCACACGAAACACGCGATATGCATGTATCAATATCAATGTAAGCTCCTGACATTGCCTCCCCTATTAGCTCATATTCCTGGTTTCAGTGATCATAATGTCTTGCACCTAAGCCTTTGTGTTCCATCTCCGCAGAAATGGAGATGAAAAAGTGTATCGAGGATTATAACAAAGAGAATAATGACGGTATTAACACTCAAATTACTACCTTGCATGATGATGTTTGTCAGCCCAAACAAACTTCTCGATTGAGAAATCGATTCGAGAATAAAGTACTGGATCTTATCAACACATACATTCCTCAAAGAACAGTTTATGACTCTTCAAACTCCCCAGATACAGCCAATGCCTGAAACAAGTATATGGCAAAAGACACACACAAAAAATAGATATTTTCTGTACAGCTATACGGTCTGCATGCGTGAATAAATAAGTCACTTACAAATTGATGCAAAGACCTGTGTTTCCGTGCTTAAAGAGACACTAATTAGAAACAGGATTTCAGTTGTACAGCCGATCCCAGATATATCGAACTCAAAGGGAATGGAGAAATAGTTTGATACATCGAAAATGCGAAGCATAAGATATGACTATCTGGAGCTTATCTGAAATCTCCGCACATTTCTGACAGTTTCCCTGACATTGTGAAAAGTGGGAATTTGCCAATTTGCTTTTCCAAGACCATGTAAACTGCACAAAAGTTGACTTATTTTTAGCTCACGGAATTGCAAGTCACTCGCACTGTGAAATGGTTTTTGCAACGCTAACCCTAAAAGCCTGTGTCACTCAGACACAATACCGTGGTGCACCTTGTGCGCATTGAAGTGCTTGTTGCACATTTCTATTCATTAAAAGGTTAAATAGATGCACTGCAGAAGCAAACTAACCTGGAGGATATGCACCATGCATCAGTGCACTTGTACTGCGAATTGCACGTGAATGTGCCTGGCTGTGTGTCCGTTAAAATATGTGCCCTTTAAACGGCCGAGCGTCATACATGGGCAGCGAGCCAAGCAGACGGCTGTGTAGGGTTTCGGAACCAACTTTCTGTTGGAACTGGTTGTCCTCGCTCCTCGACTATCCTAAATGTCCACGCATCTCTTACATGCTACTCAGTGCTCAGACACCTCATGGCCGGTACGTCTCTTTAAAGGACTCCTCACCAGGTCTCGCCATTTTGAGCCGACAAGCACCGTGTATACAATGCGCGCTAACAATTGTGTCTGCTAAGCATTACATTGCTACACGCCACGAAAAGATCTGAAATTTTAAACCGAATGCCATTTGGCCTTTACTCATAGGTGCTGCGCTCCCAGCTGGAGAGCCGACGTATGTCGCACAAATGCGCCTATGTACATCGCATTGCTGTGACGTCGCTCATAGTGACACATGACTTCGAGAACTATTCAAGGCAGCATCTGTTGTTTGTGTAATCTGTTGCTTCAACAGACGAATTAAAGAATATAGAAATACCAAATATCGGTGTGCTCTTGTTTTACTTCGCACTGTGGCAAGAGACATGTACTTCCATTTTGTCTGCTTGTTCCCACGTCATGCAGTCGCACGCGCAGACGACAAAACTATGTCGTTTTCTACCATGTTCCAGCGTGCGATCATGCTCTCTGAACTATTTGTGTCTGCGTCAGCATTCGCGTAGCACAGACTTATACTGCTAGTCAGGTGTCCTCGTGCACAAAATCGTGTGCTGCACGAAACAAGACAAACGCAACAGCTCGCACATGGCACTATCAGCAAAGGTGTTCCACACAGCAATAAAGTGAGGGGAAAAAAAACAATTAAGGCGGGGCCCGTGACATATGCGTCACGCAATCCTCAAGCTCCAGTACGAGAGAACGCAGGGAAGCAATTTCACTCGCGGAGGCTAGATGGGGCAAATGGAGAGAGTGTCTCTCTGGGCAGTGGCCTTTGCCTCCTGAAATCATGGGTTCACGGCACTGAAATATTTCTACCTCGACTATTAATGAAACAATTTGAAAAAAAAATTTCGGCAGAACACGCCCTAGAGGGCACGTAACAACAGCAGCGTATAACCGAAATTTGCTATGTGGCCTAGTGAGGGGCCCTTTAAGAAACCAATTTTACTTTCTTGAATTCAACATTACCAAAAGAGAGAAAAAGTAACCTGAAATGTTTGTGGAATATTGTTAAGAGCAAAGATTAATACGTTTAATTAACGTTATATACATTATATACATTATATGTTATACGTTCAATTAACCAATCAGGTGACCCGGTTCCTGAGCACATCTGTGCCTCTTTAGTTAATAATCACATTTACACTTTTTTACATAATTCCATAGTATCCGATCTTCCATCTTACCCTGGCGCACAGTACTGTCCAAATGGATCAAATCGTTGTTGACCCTTTTGATGTAGGCAAAATTATTCACAACCAATGGCATTAATTCAAAGTTTCTTCGCAACATTAAACATTTATGTTCCATTTCTAGTACAGTATAGCATTTTTCTTAGAACACTTCATAACAGGCAATAACTGCCACAAGATTGGAAAACAGGTAAAGTAGTTCCACTTCACAAGTATGACAACATGTATAACCTATGTCACTTACGTCTGTCCCATGTAAAATAATTCAGCACATAATTTTCACCCATTTAACAAGCTTCTTTAGTTCAAATAATTGCTTTCACCAGAGTTGACACAGCTTCCGAAAACATTTTTCATGCGTAGCGCAACTGGTTACATTTGCTAACGACTTGCATTAACTTTTTGGCTCTGGGTTCTTAATTGACTTCACATTTTTGGACTCCTAGAAAGCTTTCAATAAAATTAATCATCAAGTTTTAAAGCTTAAATTAGGCCATTCAAATATTGGCCATTAGTACTTTGCTGGAATAAAACCCTGCTTACTAATAGGACTCAGCATATCACTGTTAACGATGCTAACTCACCTGTGACGCTTGTAAGATCAGGCATGCCTCAGGGACCAGTTTTAGGACTTTTGTTATTTCTAATTTATATGAATGCTTTACCTAGTGAAACCCCTTCTCTTTTCCTTTTTGCTGAAGACTGTAATATACCGATAAATTTGGTACTACTAACCTCCAAGTTTACCTTAATACCATGGTCATTTCATTGTGTAAAATGTGGAACAGGGAACTGAATGAATATGTGATGTTTAATGGTGCAAGGGCCAGGTGTGGTCAAAAAGCGCCATGCTAGTGTCAATGAGTTCGCAGTGGACTGATGGGTTCACTGAACTTAATGTGACATGGCTGTAAAGGGCTTAAAAGAGTTGATGTAAATTCCATAAAATCTACGTGTAGTAAAATTACGGGAATGACTACTGACGTGCACTATGAACATTAGAATGCATAGAGAAAGAATGATGCAATATATAAAATATGTGAGGTGCTAAAATTGCCTAGAGCACTACTGCCTCACCAGAGCCCTTGAAAGCCAAGGGCATAGAGGCATGTGCTATACAAAGAAAACTATCAGAGCGGCATCCTCTGGAAAGAGCATGTGCCACGAAATTAATGAGCTTGTAACATGGAGCACAACATCTTTCAAAAAGGCGAGGACTGCTCTGGTCTTAAAAAGCGGTTCGTCACCAAGAAATATAGCCGGATGCAGGGGAATACAACGGCGGTATGCAAAAGGGAAATGTTTCCTCCTGTTTCTTTCGGTTTCCCGGCACTCCAGAAAGACATGCGAGGATGGTCAGCCGGTTGCCACATCTACCACAGGTTGGAGGCTTGTTACCGGTAAGGAGAAAGTTATGAGTGCCAAATGTGTGTTCTATTCTCAGTCTAGTGAATAGGACGTCTGTTCTTTGTGTTTTCTAGTTGGGTGCCAGAAACCTAACTTCGGCTTAATTAGGTGAAGCTTATTACTCGTTTCTGCGTCCCACAAGCGTTGCCAGTGGCTTCGTAGTTTGTTTCTTAGGAAAGGCTTCATGTCTATGGCAGGGACAGCAGCAGAACGAATACCTTGCGATGCTATTGATTTGGCGATCTTGTCGGCAAGCACATTTCCCTCGATTCCTCTATGGCCAGGAAGCCAGCATATTACTACATGCCTATGTGATAAATAGATGTTGCATAAGAGCGAGCAGGGATCATTGAAGACAGGATTCGTATGCTTTCGTGAAGAAATGAGTGCTTTTACAAGACTTAACGAGTCTGTGAATATGATTGCTTTGTCAAATTTCAGTTTCCTTATATGTTTTACTGCACACAGTACCGCATAAGCTTCTGCAGTGAAGATACTTGTTAGGGGGTTCAACACGTCAGATTGAGAAAAAGAGGGACCAACAGCAGCATAGGATACGCCAGCATGTGATTTTGACACGTCTGTGTAAAATTCGAAGCAGGACTACTTCAATTGGAGCTCACGGAAATGCATGGAAATTTCAAGCTCAGGAGCGTGCTTTGTGACCTCTACAAAGGATACGTCACATTCTTTCACCTGCCACTACCAGGGCGGTAATAGCTTAGCTGCAGGAATTAGGCAATGTTCGAGAAATAGGACGTCCATTTCTTTGCTAAGTTTTCTTACACGCAGTGAGAAAGGCAATCTCATCAGGCAATCGCCCTTTAGAGGCCCCATGACGGAAATTTTGTATTTTCTGGAGCAGTCGAAAGATGCTCGCCGCTCCTTAGGCGCTGGTGACACCGTCTGGCTCGTCGTCGTGTCCATCGCCTCTTGCGAGGCGCTGGACACGCGCTCTTCTGAGCGCTTTGTTTGACATGAAGGCCTCGGCACGTTGGACAAGACCTTCGAGGCCACCTGCCCAGAGGTAGATGGCACCGGCTGCTGGGTTTGCGGAGCAGCACTAACTGCAGCCGCCGGGGGGGGGGGATGGCATCACTGCCGCCTCACTTGGTGTGGGTCGGACATCCGTCGGAGACCGTTGTGGCGCTGCCCCCTGACGCGTCACATCGGCAAAGGTGTTCTTTGGCAGGAAGGATACCTGCCTGCGTGCCTCCTTCAAACTTATGTTTTCTTTCACTTTAATTGTGACAATTTCCTTTTCTTTCTTCCAAGATGGGCACGATCGCAAGTATGCAGTGTGCTCCCCATCACAGTTTACACAGTGGAGAGAGTTTTCATAAGATTTAGAGGTGTGCTCACGAGCACTACATTTCGCGCAAGTTTGGCGGCCTCAGCAGCTCTTGTGAGCTGTGACCGAAACGCTGGCATTTGAAGCATCGCAGGGGATTAGGGACGTATGGCCGAACACGAAGCTTGATATACCCGGCCTCGATGGACTCGGGCAGAACACTTATGCCAAAAGTAAGTATCAGGTGTTTGGTCTGTATTTCCTTATTGTCACGCCTCATCTTAATTATTTTGACGATGATGTTCTGCTCACTGAACCCCTCCAAGAGCTCAGCTTCAGTCAGCTGCAAGAGATCATCATCGGAGACTACGTCACGAGTGGTATTCATAGCACGCTGTGGAGTTACTGTTACTTGGGTGTCCCCAAATGATACTAGATTGGGTAGCTTTTCATAATGTTTCCGGTTGTGGAGCTCCAAGAGGAGATCACCGCTTGCCATCCTGGATGCTTTATAACCTGTACCAAAAACTTGGGTGAGAGACTTGGACACGAGGAATGGGAAGATTGTTCGCACGGGTTTGTCTGGTTGTTCAGAGTGGACTACATGGAAACGAAGGAAAGTTTCTTTCTGGTGGGTAAAGAAACTCGAAGACATCATTGGTATGCCCCCTTTTCAGGCAGCAATCAGGTAGCAGGGGGAAGGAAGTAGCCATAAAAGAGTGTAATTTCGGCAGTAACGCCAGCCACCCACCGTGGAGTCCTACAAGAGCACGCTGCAGGACCTGTGAAACACAGCCTGCAAATGCGAGCTGTAGATTACCACTATAACCAGATATGAAAGAACCTAGGTTGGCTATTTACACAAGGTGCCTTGCTGCCTGGAAATATTGGAAGTAAAGGGAAGCCAGGAGAAGACAAGAAAGAGGGAAAGTGAGAGAAAGACGAAGGTTGGAGGGAGAGAGAGAGACAGGAAAAGGCAACTACCGATTTCCCCCAGGTGGGTCAGTCCGGGGGCGCCGTCTACGTGAAGCTGAGGCCAAAGGGGTGTGTTGCCGTCGCCGAGGGGCCGTAAAGGTCCAAACACCCGGCATTGGCTCAACCCCCAGGATCCCCTTTTTTCCCGACACGGCTAAGCCGCGCATGGTTAGACGCGGGAGGGTCCAACCCTCGTGTGCTCGGGTACGTGGTGTCACAACACACCAAACGCCTGCTGACGCAGACGCCCGGGGGGAATAGGGAATTGAACCTAGCCAAATTTAAGTCAATGAGAGTTTCTCACAGTCGATCCCCTTTTCCTACTTATTTCCTTAATGAACGAGAAGGGGGTTGACTGAGGGGCCCAATTTTTGTTAATGATATCATAGGAAGCCAATGAACAAGGACACCAGGAGAATACAGGGGAAATTACTTGTAGTGACTAAGTGAAATAAAGAAATTATAAATTAATGGAATTGAAAGTGCATGAAAAAACACTTCAAAATTGCCTGTCGACCCCATCATACCTAAAGTTAATGGCATGCTTAGTTTTCTAAAACGAAATTTTTCAGTTGCTACTACCGCACAGAGAAGACAACAGTACATCACTTATACTTGCTCCAACATAGAATACGCCTCATCATCCTGGAAACCTGGTCACATTACACTATTCAGTAATCTTGAAGCTGTACAGAATCACTCAGCTCATTATGTTGAACTATCATTGCACTGACTGCTAGTGTAACCAGCCTGAAATCCAGTCAAAACCATTCTTAGCTTGCAACTCAACAAAAACTGTCGCGACTCTGTCTCTTTTATAAAATGTATCCCAATAATCACCTATTCAATGCACACTGCTCCAGAACAGCTTCCTTCGTTTTACCGAGTGTAGACCATGAGCTCAAAGCTTGCATTTTGCATCATAACACTGTTGCATATTCCCAGTCCTTCATTCCTCAAACATGTCACAACTGAAACCACCTTATTTTCTGTGCGTGTTTATATCGGTTCAGTTTACTTATTCTATTGCTTTCTTTACCCTTTTTCTGTATGCGTAATACACTACTATAATACACAATACAGTTGCATGAAAAGCTTAAATGAAGAGATTATTGTTTATTTGCTTGTTGTGTTCTCCTGCATTATTTCGTAATTTTTTTTAATGTGGGATTAGAGCCCCCCTCTCTCTGATGGAATTGATGCCCTGAGGGTACAATAAATATATAAATAAATAAATAAATAAATAAATAAATAAATAAATAAATATTCAGGCATAGTCGGACCTTATTTGTCTTGACTAAAAATTAGCCGACATGCGAGAAATTTTTGCACAACTGCTATGTGCCAGTCTGTACTTCTGCAATGGGACTTGCCTGGAAGCGGTCGCAGAGGGTGGCCACGTAGGTGGTTGCCAGCACAGCAGCAAACATGACACCCATAGTGGCCAGGCATGAGATGCCCAAGTAGTGCCACAGTAGCACGAGGGTAAGAGCAATTCGCAGTGGCACTGTCCACACCTGGGTGCTCAGCGTCAGGAACGAGCTCACCTCCTCCACATCGACCGATATAAGGTTCATCACATCGCCTGCCATGTACTGCCGGCGCGCACTCGGTGCCAGCCGGAACACCTGTAACAACAAGCTACAGATCACAACACTTACGACTGGGCATGCTGGAAAATTACTCGTGAATTTGTTTCATTCAAAAGGACAGCTAATAAGCTGTGTTTTGATGTCCCCTTCAGGTGTTGCTTGATTCTGTCATTATTTTGGCATTTACAATGGTGCATGTACTGCCTGAAGGGACTAAATGACACGATGTGACCAGGATCTGTTAAAATAAACAAAATAGACAACTCTAGAAATCCCTCGAGGGAGTGCACTTCACCAAGGACATGAGAGCTAAAATTAATATTTTATAAATTGAAAACAAAATTAAGCCAGAAATGGCTTTGCTGCAACTGTGTAGCTTTCATCCGTTTTGTTTTGAATGTGCCGCATGTCCCAAGACTTCACCTACTGCCAAGTTTATAAATGCTCTTCAGCACTGCCACGTGAGTGCTGCCACCTTGGAACATGTTGTCAAGCTGCCAGGGCCTGCCGTATGGCCTCCTCTTCCCTACAGTATACATTGCACAGTGTCAATGCTGAAACTTGCACTGTCTGGGGGAAGTGTCAGCTTGCCAGTGATGCAGTGGTTTTAACCAAAAGTGTGAACAAAACATTAGCGAGGTGAAGAACTAACATAGGACCTTATTTCACCATAATAACATGCCACGAATATTTGCAGCTTTCAATGAAATGATATCCAACTGCCCAGATACTTTTATTTCACCGAAGTTTTCTTAACAGGAAATAGTTATTGTGATTTCACTATCATGCAAGCGCCACAACAGTGCCTTATGTACATGCAATCAGTTAATAGCTTTGGGGCTTCTCTAGCTATTACAATGAATTCTTCTGAATGCAGAGGAAATTCATAATATCTGGACTTATACCAAGCAGTGAGCCCAATTATAAATCCATGTGTGTGAAGGCACACCCCACTGATGTGCTATGGTTATAGTATTAGCTTATCAGTCAAATTTATTTATGTTCAAATTGTTCCTTATCTCTTATAAAGCTACCAATGATCTACTATTATTATTATTATATAATTATAACGATTAAACATCCTAACTTAGCAAATTATGCATTTTTGTGCTGATACACGGCATTACACTTTTCACAAGAAAATGGTGCTTAGCTGATGACTAGTAGAAGCTTTTTCAACCAGAGCAAAACATGCCAGCATATTACATGCTCAACTCAAGCCACACTTCACACCTCCACAGACCAGCACGAACTCCGAATACTCAAACCTCTGAACAAACTTCTGCAGGACGCAACAAATGCACAGCAACAAAACAACCACATGGGACACAGCTGCAGCGAAGAAGGCACGCAACCAGAAGTGCTGCCAGTAGCGCGAGTCGATCGCAGCGCCATTAGTCCTCGTGACCGCCATAGGGCCCGTGTTTTCAGCGGAGTTGTGAAACCGAGCTGGTTATAATAACGTTGACCACACCTACTGCACATGCACGAACTTTCCTGAAGTTCCCTTGATGCCATATTACTTGTAATACTCAGGAGGTAGTTGAACTCGGCAGAAAGGCCCTGAACAATGTTTATCCTCTTCACCTCTTCACCAACCGATGTTTTCTGAAAGCAACAGTGGACAGCTCAAAAGAGTGCCCACCGTTGCTATTCATCGCATATTCAGCGATTAGACTTTCACCCAGGGGAGGTTAAGGGCGGAAAAGGTCATTTTCTCTATGTGTACCGCATGTTTCAATTTTCGAAAGCTTGCATCTGCAAACACGCATTGCTATGCAAAGCAGTGTTACGCATTCTTTTTTTTTTCCTTACAGCAGAAAACATCAAGGGGGCATATTGCTGCTCTCAAAAGGTGCTGTGCAAACTTAATAAGAGGTACAAATTGAAGGTCGTACAGGTCTATGCCCCACATTCAGTCATGATGACCAGGAAGTCGAAAGCTTCTATGAAGACGTGGAATCGGCGATGGGTAAAGTCAAAACAAAATACACTACACTGATGGGCGACTTCCATGCCAGCGTAGGCAAGAGGCAGGCTGGAGACAAGTCAGTGGGGGAATATGGCATAGGTTCAAGGAATAGCAGGGGAGTTATTAGTAGAGTTTGCAGAACGGAATAATATGCGGATAATGAATACTTTCTTCTGCAAGCGGGAAAGTCGAAAGTGGACGTGGAAGAGCCCTAATGACGATCGAGACTAGAAATGAAATAGACTTCATACTCTGCGCTAACCATGGCATCATATAAGATGTGGGCGTGCTTGACAAGGTGGCTGCAATGACGATAGCATGGTAAGAACTCGAATTAGCCTAGACTTGAGGAGGGAACGAAAGAAACTGGTACATAATAAGCCGATCAATGAGTTAGCGGTAAGAGGGAAAATAGAGGGATTCCGGATCAAGCTACAGAACAGGTATTCGGCTTTTACTAAGGCAGGAAGAGGACCTTAGTGTTGAAGCAATGAAGGACAATATTATGGGCATCATTAAGCAGTGTGCAATAGAAGTCGGTGGTAACATTGTTAGACAGGATACCAGTAAGCTATCGCAGGAGACGAAAGATCTGATCAAGAAACGCCAATGTATGACAGCCTCTAACCCTACAGCTAGAATAGAACTGGCAGAACTTTCCAAGTTAATCAACAAGCGTAAGACAGCTGACATAAGGAAGTATAATACGGATAAAATTGAACATGCTCTCAGGAGCCAAAGAAGCCTAAAAGCAGTGAAGAAGAAACTAAGAATAGGCAAGAGTCAGATGTATGCGTTAAGAGACAAAGCTGGTTATATCATTACTGATATGGATGAGATCATTCAAGTGGCTGAGGAGCTCTGTAGAGATTTATACAGTACCAGTAACACCCACGACGATAATGGAAGAGGGAATAGTCTAGAGGAATTTGACATCCCACAAGTAACGCCGGAAGAAGTAAAGAAAGCCTTGGGAGATATGAAAAGGGAGAAGGCAGCTGGAGTGGATCAGGTAACAGCAGATTTGTTGAAGGATGGTGGGCAGACTGTTCTAGAAAAACTGGCCACCCTGTATACGCAATGCCTCATGACCCTCGAGTGTACCGGAATCTTGGAAGAACGCTAACATAATCCTAATCCATAAGAAAGGGGACGCCAAATACTTGAAAAATTATAGACCAATCAGCTTACTGTCCGTTGCCTACAAAGTATTTACTAAGGTAATCACAAATAGAATCGGGAACACCTTAGACTTCTGTCAACCAAAGGACCAGGCAGGATTTCGTAAGGGCTACTCAACAATAGACCATATTCACACTATCAATCAGGTGATAGAGAAATGTTCGGAATTTAACGAACCCTTATATATATGTATAGCTTTCATTGATTACGAGAAAGCGTTTGATTCAGTCGAAACCTCAGCAGTCATGCAGGCATTACGGAATCAGGGTGTAGACGAGCCTTATGTAAAAACAGTGAGATATCTATAGCGGCTCCACAGCCACCGTAGTCCTCCATAAAGATAGCAACAAAATCGCAATAAAGAAGGGCGTCAGGCAGGGAGATACGATCTCTCCAATGCTATTCACAGCATGTTCACAGGAGGTATTCAGAGACCTGAATTACGAAGAATCGGGTATAAGAGTTAATGGAGAATACCTTAGTAACTTGCGATTCGCTGATGATATTGCCTTGCTTAGTAACTCAGGGGACCAATTGCAATGCATGCTCACTGACCTGGACAGGCAAAGCAGAAGGGGATGGGTCTAAAAATTAATCTGCAGAAAACTAAAGCAATGTTTAACACTCTCGGCAGAGAACAGCAATTTACAATAGGTAGCGAGGCACTGGAAGTGGTAAGGGAATACATCTATTTAGGGCAGGTAGTGATCGCGGATCCAGATCATGAGACGGAAATAATCAGAAGAATAAGAATGGGCTGGGGTGCATTTAGCAGGCATTCTCAGATCATGAACAGCAGGTTGCCATTATCCCTCAAAAGAAAAGTGTATAACAGCTGTGTCTTACCAGTACTCACCTACGGGGCAGAAACCTGGAGGCTTACAAAAAGGGTTCTACTTACATTGAAGACGACGCAACAAGCTATGCAAAGAAGAATGATGGATGTAACGTTAAGGGATAAGAAAAGAGCAGATTGGGTGAGGTAACAAACGTGAGTTAATGACATCTTAGTTGAAATCAAGAAAAAGAAATGGGCATGGGCAAAACATGTAATGAGGGGGGAAGATAACAGATGGGCATTGAGGGTAACAGACTGGATTCCAAGAGAAGGGAAGTGTAGCAGGGGGCGGCAGAAAGTTAGGTGGACGGATGAGATTAAGAAGTTTGCATGGACAACATGGCCACAATTAGCACATGACCGGGGTAGTTGGAGAAGTATGGGCGATGCCTTTGCCCTGCAGTGGGCGTAACCAGCCTGATGATGATGACTGTGTCCCATGACAATTGCCCCTTCCTACGCTTGTTATGCTTCACCGTGTATTGAGGCAAAGCTGACTTTTGGGAACCGGCATTATGCAACATGCTGTACTTTCCGAGCTTCGAAGCCAATCACGAGGACCACAAAGATGGAGTCGGTGCCATTGCTTACAGCGGCGAATACTTTCAATGAAAAACATGATGCCAAATGGCAAGAAACTTAATAACGAACGTTGAGAGAGCTAGGCTTAGCATTTACCATGGCGGCGAGGTAATCAAAACGGCGGCAGTGGTGGGTTTGATTAATGCCCTTTCAGACTTGCGGTCACGGGAAAAAGTCCGGAAAATCGGACGGCGAAGGGCTCTTGCGTCCGAAACTTCAGATGTTCTTAGACATTGAATCTATGGGGTACGCGATGGTGCCACAGAGTCGTCGGGCATCCGGAAAGTCGGCAGCTGACGACACGGCGTCACAAGACGATTCGTTAAGATTGCTCTCTGTACGTGAGCCAGCATTACTGCGACTTTCGTTCACTTTCAATAAAATTACAGCTAAGTTTCCCTGATAGAAGCACGAATTCCCTGCGTTTTCCCTGAGTTTTTCCAGACTATTCAAAATCCCTGAGAATATTTGGTTTTCCCAGTTGGTAGACACCCTAAAATTGATGTTTTATACGCTGCTCTAAAATACTGCACTGGTTAGTGAGTAGGGTTTTGGAATAACCCTTGTAAACATTTAACAATTTTGTATAAGCTGTAAATTATTACCTCAAATTTGTCTGCTTTACATGCTCAACAGACACAGTTGACAAAACTGCAATATCTGTGACAGAACTGTGATTTATAACCTTCATGTGCTTTTAAAAGACTAATTTCTGAGAATTTTCTGTAACGATTATATGCCCTTGGTCAAAATTATATTCTCTTGGTCCCTAGAAGTTAACTTTCCCCATCAAATGCAACAAATTTCATTGAAATGGGTGCAGTGGTTGTCTCATGAAAGCACTTCTGCATTTTAGATGTATTTGAAAAGGAGGCATTAGAGTTGGCCCCAAGCTAAAGCTTCCTCTTAACTCTTTCCGTACCATGCCCATTGGGCATCGTTACACTGCTAACTATGGTTCGAAACGCCAGTTTCGAGACTTTCCATGCCGCTCATGAATACACCGCGCTATGAGACGTGAAGGAGGAGAACTATATTTTTGTTTTCTAAGCAGTTCGCTTCTTTTTCCCCACCAGGTGTTAATTTTTGAACGTGCTCCAAAATTTGGTGATCGTCAAAGCAGAAAGCAATAATGGCCGCCTCTGGAAGCTGTGCATGCGCTTCGAAAGATTGCAGATCTCGCAATTCTGATGCGTTTCTGGCTGATTGCATCCATGAATCGAGCAGCAGCGAGTCTGAGGATGCTACATTTTCGTCGGACTTTGAGTCTGAGAGTGACGACGATGCAAGCCAGCCCAGAACATCGGCAGCCGCAGCCGGGCATGCTAAGCTGTAGTGCTTGCACTTAACTTCTTGTAGTGGTATACTTGGTCAATGAAAAATTTTGATTTTTTTTTTTTTTTTTTTTTTTTTTGAGGCAGTGCTTATTAGAAAGCAATACACTTTGTATATTTCATAGTTTTTGTTAAATTTCTTTCTTAGTAGATACAAGCGTGTCTTTACAAATTTTGTGCAATTTTATTCCACAATGTTTATTTGGGCAATTTATATATTTTTTTACGGCATATATCTTGTTAATAAAATTCTTATGCATGAAAAGTTCATTCATTCTGCCTTTTGTTTATGTATTACATGAAATATTGAGTGCAGTAGTTCCTTCAGAAAAAAAAAAGAAATGTGGTGTAATCTACAAAAAACACCTATTTTCCCCATGGTAGGGAAAGAGTTAAGAGCTTGCTCTTAAGAGGAACGCAGCTTATGTCTATTCTATAAAATCTAGTGCGAACAGTTTATTTCTTTAATATACTATCCCAATGTGCACCATTCAAAAGGCACTGCAAATGATTAAAGAGGCTCGGTGCATTCCGTGCTCTGTATGCATTTCGTACACTCTGCGTGTGCCGGAGTACTACAACTACAGGCGTGCACTACTTCACAGGTGGTGTAGTGCAACTAGCGGTGAGATCAGTCTATTGGATATCGCTTCATTGTAGGATGCGCACAAGTTCACTTGGAATATTCGCTCACTGTCATCAGGCTAAAATAAGGCCGTGTGTAGATTATCAACAGACCTAATCTTCCATTTGCACCTTCAATTGAAAGCACTACATTATTGGCAATAATAATCCACCCAGAAAGCAAAAACAGTGTTTTTCTGCATTTCCTCAATACATCATTCACTTCAGGAAAGGGGAAGCCAGAAGCCTCTCAATGGCAGCATGGTCCTATGCTCACGAATGGTGGTCCCAATGCAGTGGCACTGCAAATGGTCTATACTTTCAATAACCCATGCAAAAGGCCCATTACGTCTTACAGCAATCAAGACATCGAAGTGCAGTCACAAGGCACACTATGGTGATGGAGCCAGTGGCAAGCTCTCTTTTATGTTGCTCAATCTAGCTGTTGCAAAGTGCCCATAATTATTCTGCGTGAAATGAAGCACTGAGTGCAGATAACATTTTGGATGTACATTTTGGACCACTTTTAAGGGACACACCCAGCTAGTAATAAATCCACTACAACAGAAACATTTCCACTTTACTGAGAGAATAGCTGATAGAATGTATTAGGCTAACTTATTTGCATTAATATATAAACTGCATGCCTTCATGCAGTAATTGTTAGTAAATACTTGTTGGGTATTCCCTTTAACAGTGGACCGTACTGTACATCATGCATAAGTTGGGCATATACAGCTCAGAAACGAGTGCACGAAGCATATTCATGAAAGCGGTAGGCACAGAGTTGCCCACAGAATTTACTCAAATGAGATGGCAAAATTTGTGTATAGATGGTCAGTCTGAAAGTTAATGTACACAGAAATGGTATGACACAATGGTGCTTAATCTGGCTCAGATACATCAAGACAGAGTGCAGATAACACAGTAAAGGTTTCTTTGACACACATGAATCTATATAAAAAGTAATATAAGTAATACAAATAATATGGCACACAAGGCTCTTAAATTTCAGCCATTTTGCTATCAGCACAGCATGGTAATGTACGCACAGGCGGAATAAAGAAAGGAAGGTTGTTGTACCTTTCTGTACAGAGCAGCAACCAAAGCTGACTGAGCTCTGAAAGCTCCAAACTCTATGAAGTAGACAGCATGGGCATCCAGCACACCACTCAGGAAGAGAAAGCCAGCATAGCCAAAGGCATACACATAGCCGTGCCATGTGTACTCTTTGCTCTGCACAAACGTCAAGATAAGGCTGCAAGGAATGAATGCACCAGCCATGAATACCATGTTCCAATAATATTTTCCTACAGACATGAAAAATATTTAATAACTTTGCAATTCACCAGCATATTAAATCTAGGGAACCCATGGGGAAGTCGTGACCCAGTAAGTAGGGCACCCAACTCGGCTGCAAGAGGTGCATGGTTCAATCTTCACTGCCCACCGTAACTTACCATAAGCCAGATACAGGCAGCCCAACGATAACCCACTGTAATTCAGGTACAAGCAGCCCACCTGCCTGGAGTCCCATTTTCCCCAGGTGCACTGCTTGGAAGAGGTTCACAGAGACTGCTACGCCTGCTGTACAACTAAAACAAACCAAGCAACACTCAGATGTCGAAAGGTTGTGTACCCTTCCAAATGACGTCAAGCATGCATTTTTACTTGAACCACATTACCAAGCTATATTTGCCCAAGCATGAGACATTTCACACATTTTTAAAATCTTGAGTCCTCTTATTTATCTTAAGTACTTGCCCATCGACATCAATACTTTTTTCACTAATTCATCATCAACTTTCGAACACAATGATGTAGTCGCATTGGCTCTTCATACCGTGTAGAATTTTATTAAAGATTAAAAATAGGCCCAGAATTGCCGTAACGCTGCGTAATGAAGTGCATCGTGAGAAAAAGTACTGGCCACCAATTGGCTAGAATAAAAAAATCATGATTTCTTTTCAAGCAACAAGGAGATTTTTAAGGCGCTACCAAGGTATAGTAATTTTGCAGATTTTTTTCTCTCAACGCAGACTGACCACCACTGCAATATTCAAATAGCTGTAAGAGACAGAAAAAGCTATTTCTTTGCAAAATATTTTATGAAGACAGATAAGGTACTGAAGTGATTGGCCATGATATTTTAGAAGGTAATTGGAGAGGGCCAAGCTCAATGTCTGGGACGTATGGCATGGAATGACCCTGTTAATGAACAACATAATTAATAATAACCACCCTTTTCCTTTAGCTTGTTTGCCCTCTCTGCGTGGAACACAGGACATGCTTCTATAATGGAAATTTCAATGAACCTGTCCTTTCTAATGCCTATGACAAATGACCGATTCAGTTTGCTGGTGCAACAGCAAGAAAATTTTAACATAACGTGCAAACAATTTTACTTTGATAAGCTCCAAATACTGTTGCAGGACTTCTGAGTGCATGCTGTTGGGTGCCCAAGTTTTTTCTTTAATAGTGTCCAAGTGTCTTATCTATTTTTCCATTATTTTCAGTTGGTTATTTACCTGCAAGTGTTAAGGCTCTGTGTAGTGATGAAACATTAAATTCTACTTTAGAAATTTTTGGAGTATATTTTCTATACTTGTACAAAATGAGTTGCATGTAATTAATTACTTGTAATCAATGACACTACTTTGTAATTTGGCAATTGATCAACATTTTTTTTTACTCAGTAACAATCACTGTAATTACCTTTTTCTGTAACCAATTACATGTGACAAGTTACCTTATTGACAAGACAAGGTGTAACAGCCACCACAGTTTTTAGCATTTGAACGTGGCAGAAATAACAGTAGAACACCCGCAGTTGTGCCAGGCAGCAGGCTTGTGACCGTGCATATTCAGACAGGCCGATCTAGGTGCTCACTATTTATTCCGTCACCTTAAGCCTCCATTAGATGGCCCAACAAATTGAAGTGAATATTTTGAAAGGCAAATAAAGAAATAAAGAAAAGGAAGAGCCGGCACTGTTATAGTATGATAGAGATGGCCACTTTGGACATTCATGTCACAAAGACACTTAGAGACGATTTTCCCACCTATTAAATGGCTCAACTGGAACTGCCTTCTTTAAGCACCAGACAATGAAAGCATTACGCTACTTAGCGGACCAAAACCTGAGCATTGTGGCACTGACTAATGACAATCTTGTGTGCAAGGTGTTCATACATTACAACACAGTTCTGTTCTTCGGCCTACACATCAAGTGAGTCTTCAATGTCGTGGCAAATTTCTCCAGAACATGAGGGAAGTTGATCGAAGAAATTCTAAAAAGCAATTGTTAGTAAAGGTAAACCATGCTTGAACGGCTGCGAAGAATTCACTGAAGGAGCCAGGTCAATTTCTTCAATTTACTGCATCTTTGCAATGTTAATGAATGCTGACAGGAAAGTACTGTATTTACCCGAATTTAATGCACACTTTTTCCAACAAAATGGATCTAAATACTGCATGCGTGTTAGAATCGAGTAGAACCCTACATCTGCATTACCATATCACCAACGGCATTTCAAGATGGGCACCTAGTAAGCGCTTCGAGCATAGCTGCAATAGCTTCCTCCATGTGCTGTAGTATGTGTGCTAAGGTTAGTCTTCTGTCTGTCTTCCCGTTTTCTGTGTTTGCTCCATCAGCCTGAAAATGCCGACTGCGAAGACACATTGAATAATTCATGATGCTGCATTTAAAAACAAAGTGAGCATGTGTGCAGAAACGGACGGAAATTGGGCCGCATCATGGGCTTTTGGAGTTCCTGAAACTTGCGTGCAGGACAGGTGAAACAGGAGTAGAGCCGTTCTACTCCCGCGGCTGCTGTGTATGGTGCAGCGACGCAGACCCTGTCTTGAGAGCAATCTGTGATAGGGACAGAGTCTATGCACCTGGGCGCACTAAGGGCTGATAGCTTCATGTGTGCGGTGTTCTTGCCTTTTAGTTCACATTGAAATGATAGGCAGAACGAAGGTCAATTAGCTCGCTCCTGCTACCGCACTTCCTCACTCCAGTGTTTTGACAGCAAGTTTAAGTGGTCAACGAGTGAGATGTGTTCACGTTTGGTTGCACGTGACACCATGCTTGTTAACTCAGTTAGTAAGCAAACGTTTAGGAGTTTATATGGCCGATAAACTACTATCCTTACTTCATATAGCAGTCTACTAATTTGCTATCGCAATCAATGCTTCACCTTTAGGGCGAAACTGCAACTTTTTTTTATTCATTGCAACTAGTGCATTGGGAGTAAATCTTCCTTTTTCCAAATGAGAGAAAGTCGTATTTCTGTATAAAAGCATGTGGTACACGAAACTGTAAAAGACAATTTTTTTTTTGGTCACGGAAAACAGGTGCGCGTTGCAATTGAGGGCATGTTGCTGTTTGTTTGTTTTTCGTCACAGAAGATGGGTGCACATTACAATTGAGGGTGCGTTAGGATCAAGTAAACACGGTAACGTAAACGTAAATGATTATTTTTAAGTAATTGCTCAATTACTTTCATGAGACAGTAATTGGTCCCTGTTATCAACTGCATTGTTGAAAGAAGTAATTGTAATCTGTAACTTTTTTCTGGGGTGTGCACTAGTATGACTTTCTCTCAGTGCACTAAACGATTATCTTTTTTTGTGGCACTCGCTAATTTGCTAACGATCAATCGAAATATTTTTGAAATGTAAAAAGTTGTACGGTTGACTTCCGTCAATTCGACCCTGATGGGACTTATGAAATTGATTGAATTATCTGGCGAGTCAAATTAAACAAAATGCAGAATGAACGTCAAGACACACTGCTGATTCATTTGGCAGTATTTGCCCGATTTTAATGCGTTCCAAATCAAAACGCACATTCGTTTTATGTGTCCAAAGTTTAAAAACCTAATGTAGAGATGACATTAATGCTCCTAAAGAAAGGAGAAACCTAATGCGAACAAATGTTTTTAGCAAAAAAAAAAAACGGGCAAGCGTCTATACCCCTGTCACGTGGGCGTACCAAACCTCCTTTGAAATTTCAAGAGAGCATAAGTTCAAAGGAGTTGTACGAGTGCTACATGGTTTCCATTAAAGCTTGTAACAGAAATTGTTAGGTGCCATAGCTTAACAGCCATCTCGAAAGTGAATAAAAATGTATGTACTATTTGATCCTGCCATTGAGTGCGGGAGTGGCCGACGTTGAGGATTTGGAGAACTGAAGGTTTAATTACATTATTTACAGTAATAACACAAAGTAATGAACAGTCAAAAAGTCATCAACGGCTGGCAACAAATCGGACGCTGCGGCTTGTGGTAAAACGAATGAAAAAAAAGAATCTCTTCTTCCTGTCTCTCGCTTTTAACCCCTTTGGTATCTCAACGACACGTCATTTTTGGCCAATCGTCGAGCCAGCTCAGGTGTCGTCATTTTCCTCCAATGGTAGGCGCCCGTGCAAATGCCGTCACATTCGGAGAATGGGGACGCTCCAAGATCTCCATTGTCCGAGGGTTGACTTGCCTTCGGCGTCGCCTCCTTGCCTGGAAGCGCTCGGCTGGAGGAGACGGGTTGTTCTTGAACGACCTTACAGAGCTGCAAAACAGCTTTGCTCGGGACCAAGATCAACTACCTGGAACCGTGTCAGCCTCCCATTGCACATTCAGGAAGAGTCAAGCAGGGGGGGAGACAATAGCTCGACGTGGGGCGCATGAGGTGGGGGTCGCCAACCTGTCTGATGGGTCCGGTAACATGGTAGACGTGCCCCGGCGCCCCTTAATTGCAATGCGACGGTGATTGGATGTGGTCGGGGAACTTGGAGTGATGCGAGGAAAAGGGTCCACATCCAATAGCTCCTCCTCGCCCCGGAAGTTCGGAATGGCCAGGAACTTAATTCGCTGGCCACGAGGAACGCTGATGGAACATGCAGTGTACTGGTAACGAGCCTCGTGTGACGAATTTCTGGATTCCGGGTCTTGGAGAATGTAGTAAAACAAACAAAACAACACAGCGCTGCACCACGTGCAAGCGCAGGCTCTTCACCTGATTCGTCAGGCTATTACAATGTCAAAATCAAACCTGCGTTTTTTTGTTTTTCCCTTCAATTTTGATAAAGCAGTTCCAACCACCTTTATAAACAGCTTTCCATATATCCCTGAATGCCCACAAGGCCAGAGTGTTATTGTCGTTGCAAAAGAAACGGGATAAAGTTAAACAATTAATGAAAACAACTTTTATAGCTACAGTGGAACCCCGATTATACGACTTTCTCAGGACCGCGAAAAAGCGTTGTAAAATGCGGGCGTCGTAAAATCCAAACATAAATTATGCCTATAAATATACTACTTATTAAGCGCGACGGATTTAAGAGAAACTTCAATGTAAACCACAAACATACTCTGCAGGGCTTGGAAACCCAAATTTCCAGAAAAGTAAATGAGATAAAAATTATTGCTGCAGTACAGGTACCAATCATGCTTTATTCAAACGAACTTTTATGGCACTCTACTGCCCACTGCCACGATTCCCGCCAGCCAGCGTGAACTTTAAAAAAAGTCGGTAAGTTTCTTTTGGACCGTGTTTGATCTGTGAACCAAGAGCTTTCGCTCAAGTTCGGCAACGTCCAAAAGGAGGTCCTCTGCGGCGTCGCCTGAACAGATGAAGTTCTGGATGCCGTCTATGTGCCGTAGCACCTTGACAAACGTGGTAGGCACAGGCACGACATCTGTGGCATTGCCGTTGTCCTCGTCCAATGTCGCAGCGGTGTCGGCACTAGGCAAACCCTCCTCGATGGCGTCATCCAGCAACACTTCGCTGCAGATCGCAATGTTGTCGTCGGCCTCCACATACTCGGCAAAGGTCATGGTGAGGTTTAAACCCTCGAAATCGGCGGCGGCGAAGCCTGTATCAGCCTCGAGCGGCATTAAAGTTGTTGCGTCCCCAAAAGAGCCAGTGTTACCGTGACTTTCGACCCTTTCAATAAAATTACAGCTAATTTTCCCTGATAGAGGCATAAATTCCCTGAGCTTTCCCTGAGTTTTTCCAGACTACTCAAAATCCCTGAGAATTCCCAGTTTTCCTGGTTGGTAGACACCCTGGCAGTGATTTTTTTTTTCCGACTCGCTGCGTTCCATAGCCGCCAGCCGACGCTACAGTAACTGCTTCCGGTAGCGCTGCTTGACGCACTTAATGATGCCGGCATCCAGCGGATGCAGCCGGCTTGTGTAGTTGGGCGAAAAAAAGACAACCTTTATGTTCATCTGGCTGGACGTATCAGGTGGGTGGCATGGTGCGTCCTCCATGAAAAGTAATATTTTCCTCACCTTAGCACCCACTTTGTTATCCAGCTGCTGCAAAAAATTGCTGAAGAGCGAAGACGTCACCCATGCCTTTTCGTTGAAGTTGTAGTTGCACGGCAGTGCCTTAAAGTTCTTAAAGCACCATCGCTTTGCAAACTTTCCAACAGCGAGCAAGGGCAGCCTCTCGGAACCATCCTCGTTAGCACAGAATAGTGCCGTCACACGCTTTTCACTACGCTTGCCACCATGACATCTGTCACCCTTAAACACAAGGGTTTGCTCGGGCTGCATATGGTAAAAAATACCACTCTCATCGGCGTTGAAAATTTCGCAGGGCTTGTATGCAGCAATCATCTCCGGCAGCGACTCCATCCACTCGTTCGCCATTGAAACGTCCACGGAAGTGCTTTTTCCACAGGAGCAGCTGTACACAATCCTAGGTGTTTTGTTTTTTAAAGCGATCCAGCCACCCCTTTGATGCCTGAAAGTCGTCGATGCCCAGATGCAATGCCACAAGGTTCGCTTTTTCTTTTAGAATGGCGCCGTCAATGTTGATCGCAGAGCTCTGTGCTTGATGCAGCCACTTGACGAGAACTTTTTCTAAGTTCTCATGCTGTCCTTGTTTTGCTGCTTTCCGCTTGAGCCCGAACTTGTTGGCATTCTGCAATATCGCCGCTTTGTTTGCCAGGATTGTCTTAGGCGAAGATTTGGGTATCTTAAGGTCCTGGGCAATGCTGGCTTTCATGGCTCCATGTCGCTTTCCCACTTCCTTGATAATATTCAGCTTATCGCTGAGCGACAGAACTGTCCGCTTTAGGGACATCGTGCATCGCGTTGCTCCACACAACTCAAAACCTCCGCTGAACGCTGGTCGCTAGGATTATGATGAAGAACACGTGCGATAAACCTAGGCTTCTCCGCATTACCTTGTCGGCGATCTGCTGCTGGGAAACAGGAAGGAGAGAAACGCTTCCCCAATGCGACGAGAGGTGACGCCACCAAGCAGAGAGGGAGAAAGTGATTGTGGAGAAGAAAAGGCGCTATTTCAGCACAGTGAGCGTTGCAGGCGGCTGCTGGTGAGGGAGAGAGAAACGAACGATGAGACGAGGCCGGGAAGAAAGCTGCGCCGGAGCGAACCGGTCAAGCGGTGTCAGGCACTCTGGACGCGGTGAGACGGTGCGAGGAAAGAGGCCCGCGGCACTTTTCTTTGGTCCGCCGTTCCATCCCACACTTCACGAGTGTCGTCGTATAACACGGGTCAGGCGTAAAATTGCGTCGGATAACCGGGTTGTTTAATGCATTGCTCCTATGGGGACTTCGCCAGGACTGCGCTAATCTGTCGTAAAACCCGAGCCGTCGCAAAACCGGGGGACGTATAACTGGGGTTCCCCTGTATACACAAGCAAAGTTCTGAAACAACAAGTATGGCTTCCAGCCCATAATAACACTTCCCACCTCATTAGTCAAAAGAAGGAAGGTAATACGTCGATTTACCGAAACAACTGGCTCAAACTATCCACATTCCCATTTAATTTGCCCCTTTTGTAACGGACAGTGAAGTTATATTCCTGGAGAATCAGACTGCATCTGAGCAAGCGTCCGTTCTTAGGGGACATGTGTCTGAGCCAGGTCAGAGGACAGTGGTCGGTCTCGAAAGTGAATTTCGCTCCGTACAGATAACAAGATAACTTCTGGACCACCCAAACTAAGCAGGCGCATTCTTTTTCGAAAGCGCTGTACGCCTCCTCTCTGCACATTAATTTTTGGCTAGCATACAGTACCGGATGTTATTCCGTGTCTTTGCCCACTTGGCTAAGGACAACTTCCAACCCTCTATCACTAGCGTCACACTGCACGGCAAACTCCTTAGAATAATCGGGGGTCTGAAGCACTGGTCTTGAGCTCAAACCTCTTTCAGGTGCTGAAATGCACTTTCTTTGGCCTCCTTCCATCGAACTTTTTCGGACTCTCCCTTTCGGAGGGTGTCTGTCAGGGCACTTGCTACCTGTGAGAAATTTGGGATGTACCACTGGTAATAGCCCACGAGCCCCAGAAAGGCTCTGACATTCATCTTAGTTCGCGGTTCAGGAAATTTATTGATAGGCCCTATCTTTAGTTCGGAGGGCCACTGCGTTCCTTGTCCTACGACATGCTCTAGGTAAATAACTTGCGAAAACCTGAAGTTACACTTTTCGGCCTTTACCGTGAGACCCACGTCTCGTAGACGTGCCGCCACCTTCCTTAAGTGCTCTATGTGATCGTTCCAGCTGTTAGAAAAGATGGCGAGATCATCTAAGTAGCGAATCGCGTAATCTTGGAGGTCTTTCATAACAATATCCATCAGCTTGGAAAAGCTAAACGGTGCGTTCTTAAGCCCAAAACTTAACATTAGTGGTTGAAATGTGCCAAGCGGGGAAGTGAATGCTGCGTAGCGACTTTAGCTTTCTGACATAGGCACTTGCCAGTATCCCCTACCTAAGTCAATTGTTGAAATGTACTGGGCTCCGTCCACCCATACAACTCATTCTTCTATGTTAGGTATAGGATAAAGTTGGTCCCTTGTAATCGCATTCAATTTCCTATAGTCCACACGTGGACGCGGATCTTTCCCGCTCACCTCTACAAGAATCATCGGGGAAGTGTAATCGCTGTCTGCTGGCTCAATAATTCCCATGCATTCGTTTGATCTCTACTTCCATTATTTCTCGCTGACGAGGTGAGACTCAGTATGGTTTGGATTGGACGGGCTTGTCTGATGTCAACTCAATCTCATGAGTAATGAGCGTCGTTCTCCCCGGCCGGCTACTGAAGCATTGGCGAAATTCCTCAAAGAGTTTTCGGAGGTCGCTTACTTGATCAGCCTCGAGAGCCAGTCAGTTTACAGACAGATTCAGGTTGTCCTCTGTGGAGCACTCCGCATCTGTTACTGTCGCTAAAACTGGAAGTTCGACCCCTACTTCTTCAGACGCGTTTACCACCATGTTCACAACCTCTTCCCTTCCACAATGAGGTCTCATTAAATTGCAGTGGTAAATGATTCCTTTATTCCTTTTTCCAGGAACTTCTAGGGTGTAGTTAGTCTCCAATATCTTCTGGGTAATCTTTACGGGTCCGTCCCACTGTACCTCAAGTTTGTTTTTTCATGAAGGCCTTAGGATCACGACCCTGTCGCCTACCTTAAATGTTCACCTACGGGCATTTCTGTCATAGCACGCCGTCGCGGTTTCCTGGGCCTCTTTTAGGTTTTTTTCAACCAGTTCTCGCGAGACACTTAAGCGATCCAGCAATGTTCAAACGTAACTCACCCCCGTCTGGCTTTCACCTGTTCCTTACCACATTTCTTTTAACATTCTGAGGGGGGAACGAATCGTCCGACCGTACACCAGCTCGGGAAGAGTGAACCCCGTTGCCTTATGTGGGTATGTGGGACTGTTCTCAACACAAACAGGGTTGCGAGTAAACAGTCCTCCCAGTCTGCTTTGTGTTCATGGCACAATGCACGTAACACTCTCTTAAGCATCGAGTGCATCTTCTCAATGCTGTTTGATTATGTATGGTACACAGAGCTGTGTATAAGCCGCACACTACACCTTTCTAGAAACGTCGTGGTTAAAACATTCGTAAATAACGTCCCCTGGTCAGCCCGAATCTCTGCAGGAAAACCGATTCACGCAAACGTGGACAAAAGAGCGTCGACTATCTCAGTGGAGCTCAGTTTCTTCAAAGGAATCGCTTCAGGAAACTTTTTCGCAGTACAGAGCATGGTTAAAAGGTACTTGCACCCTGGTTGGCTCGGTGGCTGTGATGTGTGGTGCGCGACATGGTGCGGCGATCGGGACGGTCAGGAGCAGACGACGCTGAGTGCACGCGCGCCGAGGTGGAAGAAGAAAAACAACGACGCCGAAGAGTATCCGGCACGAGAACGCGCGGCGCATGACAGCCAACAAAAAGAAGAAAAGCCTCACCAATCAAGAAAGACCACGGAGCGTCGGGCAGCCAATCCGAAAATGCCAAATCGGCCAGACCAAAAGAAAAAGCATGGCGCGCTGGCAGAACGGGGCGACACGCAAGAGGACACGCAGGGAGACGCCGGGGAGACGCCAGGAGAGTCCCAGGAAACGACGGCAGGAGGAGGTCAACCACCGGAGCGGGCGTTGAAGACGGGCCGTCGGGTTCCGGACCCGAGCCCACCAGGACTTCACCCGCCCGGGGCCTCCTGCCAACCTGTTCCTGTGCGTCGCCCGTCTACCCGAGCGTGCCGTCAGCTCCTCAACGCCGGTGAGCTTCTGCGCCAGTGGGCAGGACGAGAACAGTCGGGCTTCGGGCCCGAGTTCTACGCCAGCTGCCCGGCCAGAACGCCACCCCCGTCTGCCGTGCCACCTGCTGCCCGAGGCCGGTGTTCGAGCTTCCGCGCCGTGGGCGAGAGGGGAGCAGTCGGGCTACGGGCCCGAGCTCTCTGCCCGGCCAGAACGCTGCCGCCGTCCACTCCTGCCACCCAGCCGCTAGCGTTACCTCGCCTCGCCAGAGCCGGCGCGCTCCCGGCGCGCTCCCGGCGCCCGGTCGGTCAGCTTACGCCGCGACCTTTGGCGAGACCGGCGCCACTCCTTCTGCCAGCTTCTCACCGCGTTGCCGCGTCGAGACTGCGACGCGTCCCCGCCCTCGTGGCAAGCCCGGACTCGCGCCCTCGTTAAAGCCCTAAGTGTGTTCCTTACCGCAATGTCTTCTTGAATGTTTATTTTATGCATGCTTTCTATTTCTTTCTATTTGCTTTATGCCTTTTTAGTTTGATTAAAAGTCTTTGTGTGTGTGTGTTCAAACCAACGGCTTTGTCCTCAATTGGGTTCTCGGAGGCTCCGCCTAAGAGAACCGTTAAAACATTGAGTACACGAACCTTTGCCCCCATAAGTGGGTCATCACAGTGGCAAAGGCCCAACTGTGTCAATCACCAGCCGACGGAATGGCTCTGTGATTAAGGGAACCAACTTTAAAGGTGCCTTGCGTTTATCTCCCAGCTTCCCAACTCGCTGACACGCGTCACAGGACCTCACATAATTTTCCACATCCTTAAAGCATTCTGGCCAGTAATACTCTAACAAGAGCCTCTCCTTCATTTTGTTGATTCCTAGATGGCCCGACCAGCCATTTCCATGACACACAGTCAGGAGATCCACCCGATACCTCTCAGGAACGATTAACTGATCGAGGATACGGCCCCTATGATCTCGGTAGTGTCTATACAGCAGTCCTCCCATTTCGTGGATGGTAATGTTGCATCTAGCTATGCCCTCTTTCGCGTTGTAGTGTAAACGTGTCAGAGTCTGGTCCCTCTGTTGCTCAGCGCTCAGCGACTCCCTGTCCGCCTGGAGAAACCTGTCAAAGCCCCCAGAGGCAGGTGAAAGTACAGAGCTGCTCTCCCTTTCTGTTACTTCCACTGATGACCTTTCTTTGCTACGCGAGTTATCTACAGGGATCATTTTAATTGGCACCTCTGCTGTCACACTGTTTTCTTTTTCCTCCGTAGGCCGAGGTTCTACTAGGGAATGCACTTCCTCGCGCTTGGCCGCCGCTGTGCTGGGGTCCTTGGTCAGCTGAGCGGTGATTTGGCATGCTCGCGAGTGGGTTAATGCCTGCACCCTTCCTTCTCCGAACTCCTGACCGCGCTCCCATAACAAACGCTCCAAATGGTTTGAAAAGAGATACGGGTAGTCCTTTGGCAGCGCCTTTGAAACGCCTGCATCTGTCTAGTTCTCCGAAAGGACCAGAAATTGTCACTCGTGCTATTAGAAGACACATGCTGTGTTCGTCTAGCACTGACTTGATGCAAGTTACCTTACCTGTATAGTCCTCGGCGTTTACAAAAGAAGGGTGAACTAGCTCCATGGTTGCTCCACTGTCCCTTAATACCTTACAGGTTTTTCCACTATTCCGTAGCTCCTGGAGGTATGGACGGAGAAGCTCCGAGCTTTTGTCACTACCGCCACATAAGAAAGCACTATTGGCTTCTTTTTTGCAATCCGAGGCATAGTGATTCCGAGGCATAGCAATCCGAGGCATAGGCCCTGGCACTGATAACATCGGACCAGTCGCCTCTTCTCAAACTCTCGCATATCAACCTTCTTTGTTCCCTCTGGAGGGGTGCTAGCTCCTTTATCGTTTTTCCCTTCCTAAGTTTTTTTTCATCGACTCGGCCCTCTTGGTAGCTTTTACCTGTGTCGGTTCTTTTGTGGTGGATATACCTTCTCGGATTATCCCTTCCATTTGAACGCTCGTTGTCGGTATAGTGAGTTTTCGTCCCATCACATGCTCATCAGCTAGCCGAGCCACCTTATCTACCATGTCTACAGAATCTCTATCCTGCACCCAAAACCTCACTGACTGTGGAATGCTGCGGTAGAATTCTTCGAGACAAATACACGCTATAATTTTGTCTCTATTTTCGTAGACTTCGGCACCCTTAAGCTACTCAACAAGGTTTGTTTTCAAACCATACACAAACTCTGATGAGCCCTCGTCGCTCTTATTGTTCGCATCCCTGAATCGCTGCCTAAATGCTTCCAGGGAAGTTAGCTACCTCCTTAACAGCGCTGCCATTACATTTCCATAGTGTTCCGTGTCATTCGCTGTTAATCTTGCGAATACGTTCGCTGCCTCACAAGGCAACAAAGTCAGCAACCGCTGTGACCAGGTGCCCTGAGCGAAATTACATCTTTCACAAGTTCTCTCGAAATGAACCAAGAATAAGGCAAGATCCTCTCCAACCTTGTACACTTTCATCCACTGGTTCATCCGACATGGCTCGACCTTGCTTGATCTGCTACGGTTGTCCCCTTCACTGCCCGCCACTGGACACGATTCCTGAAGTTCAACCTGTAGCTCTGCCACCTCTTTCTCGTGCTTTTCCCGTTCTCGCTTACGCTCACGCTCACTCTCACGTTTTTGACGCTCACGCTCCCGTGTTTCTTGCATCACCTCCCAAGCAATCTTAATGCTTTCATCATCATTGCCACTATCTTGAATTGCCTTTTGGATAGCTGGCTTTTTCATCTTTTCATCCGTCTCAACTCCCAACTTGTCGCACAATAACAAGTCTGACCTCGTCAACCTTCTAAGATCCATGGCAGCTGCCCCGACTGGTGGTTAGAACTGTTTTCCTTAAATAATTTGTGCAAACACAAAATATGCAACAAATTCCCGATTCCTAGAACCATCAAAATAAACACATAAAAATTTTGAAGTCTGGCGAATCAAAAGGAAAAACCACGCACTCACTCACGGATGTAGCACCGCACCATACGGTTCATCAGTCCGCTGTTCCCAGTTCCTTAGGACTCCCTGGGTCGAAGGCTCTTTCTTGTTCCCTGTTCTCAGTTCCTCAGGACTTCTTTGGATGAAGGTTCATCCTTAGCGCTGCCACCAGTTCGGTTGCCGTTAAGTGTGGGAGTTGGCCGACATTGAGGAGGATTTGGAGAACTGAAGGTTTAATTACATTATTTACAGTAATAACACAAAGTAATGAACAGTCATAAAGTCACCGACGGGCGGCAGCAAATCAGACGTTGCAGCCCGTGGCAAGAAGAATGAAAAAATACTCTTCTCCTTGTCTCTCACTTTCTCTCACTTTCTCCTTGTCACGTCATTTTCGGCCAATCGTCAAGCCAGCTCAGGTGTTGTCATTTTCCTCCAATGGTAGGCGCCCGTGCAAATGCTGTCACATTAGGGCAATGGGGACGCTCCAAGATCTCCATTGTCCGAGGGTTGACTTGCCTTTGACGTCGCCTCCTTGCCTGGAAGCGCTCGGCTGGAGGAGACGGGTTGTTCTTGAACGACCTTACAGAGCCGCAAAACAGCTTTCCTCGGGACCAAGATCAACTACCTGGAACCGTGTCAGCCTTCCATTGCACTTTCGGGAAAAGTCAAACAGGGGGGGGAGACAATAGCTCAACGTGCGGTGCATGAGGTGGGGGTCGCCAACCTGTCTGACGGGTCCGGTAACGTGGTAGACGCGCCCTGGCACCCCTTAATTGCAATGCAATGGCGATTGGATGTGGTTGGGGAAATTGAGTGATGCGAGGAAAAGGGTCCGTATCCAACAGTAATACTACACATTCAAATGCACTTATACAATTTAAACAAGCATAGAGCTTTCAAGGGAGCATTAATTCAAGAGAGTTGTATCAGTGCTACATGGTCTCCATTGAAAATTTTAACACAGACCGCTAGGTGCCGTTAACGCTATCAGTTGTCTTAACCCTTTGAGGGTCAATTACGTAAATACTATACAGTGCCGCGAAGAAGTCCAAAAATGGTCGATGCCGTATATTTATGGCACCGTCTGTACATTTAAAAAGCACGCTAATTTCCTAACTTTTTCTTTTCTGTCATGTGCTGCCACTATGTGGGAATACAGGGAATTTTTTTTGCATGCCTCCCTTTCTCAGTTTTCGTTGCATGGTTTGTTTTAGAGCTAGTTCGCTCCCGCGCATCTATATACTACCGCTCACGCATTAGGGCGCGCATGGACAAGTGGCGGTTTGCATTTTGTTCCGCAGGCAGTTTCGGCTTCTTGCGCTTGCAAAACTGATGGCTATCTCGTTACTAATTGCTCAAAGGGCGACCGCCCCTTTCTCGCTCGTTTAGTGCTCACAGGGGTGCGGATAGGAAGGATGCCGCCGTGCATGCGTTTCCGTTGCTTCATTTTTTTTTTTGACACTCGCGAAAACTGAAGATTAAAATGAAGATAATGAAAATGAAGATTAGCGGAAGTTTGTCACACATTATGCTTTTTTTGACGGGCACACAACCACACAGTTTTCTTGAGTGTGCGCACCTACGCAGTTTGATTACGCTATGGATGTCCATATTAGTGTAAGAGCAGGAACATTTGAGTCTTGCGAAATATTCTCGTGTGCGCATCTTCAAGGGCTTGAACTATGTGTATAAAAATGCATGAAATTTTTCATTCTTATAAGTTGATTTCCTTTTTTATTGCTGCTATTCATAAATGAAGAGTACATATATACCAATGCATAATATTTTTTTCTCACTTTATGGTGACCATAGAAAAATTGCGGTAAAATTTTTTTCGAAATAAGTCCCTGAGAAGAATTGGAATCTGAAAGAAAAGAAATCGACCCTGGGCGGCCGCATATGGCGAAAAAAATCAACCCTCTAAGGGTTAAAAGTGAATAAATAATTTGAGCACTAATACACGTTCAAATACATTTATACAATATTTCCTTTTCTGACCTTTGTCTTTTTTAATGCTTTGCAGCTGAACAAACAATTAGGAGAGTAATAAAGTCATTACATTGCCAAATACGGATGCTTGAGTTTGTGGGATCTCACCCGTGCTCTTAGGACAAACTAACGACAACACAGTAGTGCAAACAATCACAAGGGCATTTATTGCTCCGTTCATACACTAATGCCTGCTAGCTGTATTGCTATCCATAGAACATGCCGATAGGTACACAACAAATCTAGGAAGTCTGACTCAAACCACTGGATATTGAGAGAATATGTTCGCCCCATGTTGGCCACCAACGCCTGGTCGTTCGCATGTACGGTCACGTAAACAGTGGCGCATTCGAACAATCGTGTTCGTCCATTCCAGTGTTGTGCTCCTAGGTCTCAAGAGATGATCTCGCAGAAGCACGGATCGGTGCCTGCACAGAACGTCCGCATCACTTGTCAACCCCGAGCCAAAGAGGAACAGTCTTCTCCCTTTTGCTTCCATGTAACCCCACCGTTAGGTGACGTTAGGAGTGGAACACTCGCGCCATCTCTCATACTACTCTGCAACCACACTGATCTCCGCTGTAAAGGCACACAGCGAAGCCAGGAGACGGGAGCCATGCAGGGAAAACAACATCAGGGGACACGCAAGAGTCGCGCATCCCACAAGTTGTGAAGCTGGACACACTGTGCGCTGCTGTGTATCTAGCTGGCGTTGGCCGTTGTTTCTTGCTCTCATTAGACACACCTTGTAGCTTTCACCTACCGTGAAACTTGTTTTTCCACATAAAAAATCTGAATATTACGACTTATAAAGAAAACATTGTACACCCTCTGGGAACAAGAGTTTTCACTTTGCATTTAAAAGGGAAAATATGAGCTCCCCTGACTCAAACCATCTTTCTACAAGGTCTGCTTTGACATGCCTGTGTGAAGTGCCGTCCTTTGAAGTAAAGGATCCTTGCTTCAAAGGGCTCTGAAAGTGCTTGTGTGATGACCGTATAAAATGCACTGCACGGTGGTGGCCAGTTTTCTTAAGTTAGCTTTGCCACAATACAGCCATATTATACAGCAAAGCATTCAAATGCCGCAAACGTGATTTCCTGCCCAATATCTGGGGGGCAAACTAAAAGGTGTTCATATAATCGGGTAAGACATTGTAAGCCATTATTGTTTGAAAATATTCCTAAAGCAGGTCGAAAATAGGTGTTTTCAACAGGAGATGACGTGTTCAACACATTCACTATCACCGATAGGCTCTGCCAAGAGTCGCAGCAGCTGTGATTAAAGGAGCCACTATTGAGCTCAGCATAGGGGTTAGGCATGTGTATGCTGAGTGATCATATTCAAATTATTCGGCAAAAGCCAATCTCAGGACCCAAATAATGAAAGATTGGGTTCATAGAAATGCAACAGCACTGGCCGGGACCTTTAGTCGGGACTGAATTACCCAGTCATACAAATGGAACTCTAGTATATTGTGTGAATTTGTTTGTTCGACTCTGTGTTATTGATAACTTGAATTTTCAACATTATTTATTAGATAACTATTTTCACCATTTGATCAGGTCACCATTAGATTGCATAGCAATGTTTTTTTCATTTATACACGTTATGTACAAACAGACGAGTCAAGATAAACTGAATTCGAAGAAAACAGTGGCATAACTTTATTTGTTAACAAAAAACTGCTATACAGTCACACCTTGCTATAGTGAACAACATGAAAATCACAAAATAGCTTCATAGGACTGAAATTTGTTATTTAAAATTAAGCCAGAAAATCATGCAAGACCAGCATGATGTCGTCACATAAGTTAGAGCTACCGGCTTTGCTAAAGTAATTTTTCAAGTGGACAATGTGAGCACTTCATCATAGCAAGAACTCACCACACTTTCTAAATGTACTTTTGTGGATGCTCAACCATCTCACATTCCCTGACATTGTTTTCCCTGCATGGCTCTCACGTCTCCTGTAATCCAGCTTTCCTGTGTAGAGGTGCATTACCGGCAGTCGGTGTAGTTGCAAGTTGTAACAGAGATGGCACTGGTGTTCCGAAGCTAGCGCAACCTGACAGCGTGGATACTGGAGCACAAGGACAACGAACTACCACCTCTTTGACTTGGGGTCAGTGGTGTACATAGACATGTTGCGCACTCGTTGGCACGCTTTGCGGGAACGTCCTGCGAAAGGCTTTGGTACGGGCACCAGGATGGGCAAACCCATTTGTTCGAACACATCACCATTCACATGACTGTACACGCAAATGATTGGGTGGTGTCCGGCATGGGGCGAATATATTCACTCGATATCCTGTCCCAGTGAGTTGGACCTTCTCAATTCGTATGCACCTACTGGCCTATTTCATTAGTTGTAATTCAGGTAGCTAGCATTAGTACGTAACCCCATCAGCTGCATAAGCCAATGAGCCAAAAATGATCAATGTATTGCATCTTTCTTCATTTGTGCCTTCCAAACTATAATAAAACACCTTTAAAATATATTTCTTCAATCTTATATGTTACTCTCTGGAACATATGTGTCCCATGTGCCTTAAGAGAACCAAACATTTATGCGGGCTTCTTAGCTGCTTTTATTGTTAAACCCTATGAATTTCTTGTAGTATGGCAGCCCAAGTGAACATTGCAAATGTTATAACAGGAAAATGTGCGGTTTTCAAGGTTTGAGTTGGCACAATTTGCAAGCCTTTTTAGAGTGGGAGTTCTTGTAATTTGGTGTGTGGGAGCTTCATCTGGTGTGCACATTTATGCACCTATATATCTTCCCAAGACATGTGCTATGCTCTGATCTCTATAAGTTTCCTATAAGAACCAATGTGGCTGCTTGTCAGAATTGTAGTGAGGTCAGAGTGGGCACATTGGGCTCGATAGCTTGCGGTTTGACATGCCTAATGTAGACATTTTTTATTCCAATGCATAGGAATTCAAAGATCACTCGAACGTATATTATTTTTGACCTTCAGTCCACTTTGTAGGTTACATTCTTGAGTTGGCAAGATGTGTTAGCTCATTGCATGATTAAAAACTAGAAAGGCTCTTACTTCTTCACCTGATTTTATGAAGATGTTACCGTTACTCAGCATACTCAGCATACTTTCTTTTACAATAATTTTTTTAAAGCCCTCGAACTTCATACCAACAGAAAGTACTTCTGGTGTTATAAGATCCTCCGGTTGTTTGCACTGGGGAATACAGTGTATTTTCCAATGTTGCACTTCACAATCAGCTGTGAATAGCTCAGTTTTGTTTGTATACAGTATACATAGCTTCTAGGAGCCGAAATTGTGAGATTTACGATTGGCACACCTTTCGTGTTTCTTTTTTCTTTTCTTCTTCTTTTTTTTTTGTAGATTTAGATGTTCTGGGTTCTTGGGGCGTTCTGTATCAATTTCTGCACCAACATTGTCAACAACTTCTCCAACAAGCTCTAACGGAGATTCATTGTCGCTGTCATCAAATGAAACCTTGTATAATCTATTCTTCCAATATAAGGAGTTTGCATTGTTTTCCAGGTTAACTTTGAGAACTAAAGGCTTTCATCTAAACTGAAACCGTCGACATGTAAAGGTATGAATTATACAAATTTATTCATTGCAAGGAGGCATTACAAAGTAAACAGCCACCCTCACGCAAACACTGCAAAGTGATATCCAGCATTCTGTTACAGTACACTGGGACACATATGTCCCAATGCCTCTTTCGCACTAAAATAGTTGTTTGTACATGCCTAAACTGAAAAAATTTGGTTTGTTAATATCTCTCGAACACTACACTCTGTATTTCACAAACTTTCTTCCTTCGCTGTTTAGAAAAATTTCTAAAACAAATACTTGAGCAGATGGTGAAGAGCCTCTTTATAGTGGGACTCCATCAACGTTTCGTCAGCATTTTGTCATAGTATTGCCAACCGAAATATAATTTTAAAAGCGAAGCTTGTCCTTGCGAAGCTCACCAGCGTTTGTGACCATGGCTGTGGCCTGGCTGTTCCCTTGGTGAATAAACCAATACCAATCACAGGACAACATGCGCGGCGCGCGCACAACTGGGTTCCTTGCAGTAACACCAGACGGTGCTCGCTTCGTTGCACTCACGATGCCGGTTATGCAGGGGAAAGAAAAAAAGAAACACTTCTTGCGGATAGAATGAATGGTGACGAGCGACCGAATCGACCGGTAAAGTCTCGGCCCCCCTGAAGAGAGAACAAACCGACATGATCGATCTCTTAGTGTAACATTTTCTTTAATATCTTCGAATGCTAGCCCATGCTGGCATGTGTCAGCGGCACCAGCCTCGTATAGACATGAGCATCTATGTTTTCTGATGCGGCGCCGATGCTTCTGCTGCTACAGATGGCTTCCCTCCTAGAGAAGAGGAAAGTCCGACTAGCGATGGAAAATCCACGTGACACGGCGTGCCCTGGCAGTCACGTACGAAGGTGACATCAAGGAATGCAGCAGGGTTGGGTCAGACACTGGTGGTGCTGACAGCGAAGGTACTTCAATGTAGGCGGGCTTGAGATGTTCCAGGGCAATTGTTGGGTCAGCTGCTGACATTCATGACAAAAGTCGTCGGACAGTGCTCGAGGACAGAATATGGTTTGGAGTAGTGTGGCTGCAAAGGCTTCCGCACGGCATAGTTACGTACGAAAACGTGGGTACCAGAAGTGAGTGTGGGAGAAACATACAGAGACCTTGCTTCTTGCGAATTTGTAGGCACAGGGCTGTTGTGGCTTAAGGTGGCATTAGGGCAAGGAATCCACCAAGCCCATTGATGAATACGTCAGGTAGTAGGAATGAAGGAAAAAGGGTTTGTTGGCTTAGTTACAAAGCTCCAGTTATGGAAGCCTACTCCATGCAAGAGCAAGTTAAACATCCGAGTTCACATCAGGGCCCTCTCTCATTACTGCACAAAAAGTCTTCGCTTTTAATACCGTCATCTTCCCTAGGCAAGTCGAGTAGGGAATCTGAAGACTGTCTAGCAGCAAATCAAAATCGTTGAAATTGTTGCAATGCCATGCCCATGCTATCGCAACGCTCCGCAGTAACCCCGCCTCCGAAGATAGATGGTGTAGAATACGCGCCAGTATAGCAACCTGTAATTCCAGAATCACCGTCGTTGTTTGGTGGCATTTGATGTTGCCCCCCCCCCCCCTTTCGTCATTAGTTCGGTCGGTTGTGGTGGGGGTAGTGGCCTCTTATGGACCCATCAAGTCGGTGTCCACGCTGCACTGACGTCTGGGTAGGCGTTGATGGATGATGGTAGGCGTGGGGGTTTACCTCATGGCAAACATCTAATTAATGCCTTTGTGGTGTTGACACGTAACCAGGTGTACCTGGCTGAAGAAAGCTTGCAGTTTGGCAGCATAGTCGGCAGGTGACGGCATAGGTCTTTTGCTGGTGGCGACAAAGAAATCGCATGGAAGGTGTGAGTGCCATAGACTAGCTCTGCACAGGAGCAACCTAGGTCGCTCTTGAGCGTGGCTTTGATGCCAAGTAAGACGAGAGGCAAATTTAAAACCCACTTTTTGGGCGATTTATGTGCCATAAGGACTTGAGATGCCAGTGAAAATGTTGACCAAAACTTGACTGCAGATAGTAAGCAGTCGTGCGAAAATATGTCGTTCCAAGAAGCTTGAGTAGCTTGTTGAAGAGTGCTGAGTAGAACCACCGACTGCAATCAGTGACTATTGTCGAATGGGCAGCCGAACCTTGCAATCCATGTAGACACGAAAACGGCTGCAACAGTAGGCGCTGAGTTGTCAGGTATGGGTGTAGCTTCTGTCCACTGTGTATAGTGGTTGATGCATGTCAGTATGCAGGAGTAATCTTTCAAAGGTACGAGAGAGCCAATGAGGTCCAGGTGCACGGTGTCAAAATGAGCATCCGGTGGGAGGAAAGATTTGGCAGGTAGATGGGGTGATGCTTCATCTTGGAGCGTTGACACAAAGCAAACAGCGAACCCAGTCGCAAACTTGTGTGTTTAGCTGAAGCCAAACAAAATGACTAAAAAGAAGCTTCTGTGTCGCGCATATTAGAGGATGCGACAAGTTGTGCACGGTTTCAAATAGTAATCTGCAATAGGATGCCGAAATGTATGGTCGAGAAATGCCGGTAGAAGTGTCACAGACAACGGACATACGATCTAGAATCAAAACGATGTCATCTAATTTCAGGGAGACTGACAAATTCCGCAGGGTACAAAGTTCGGCATCGTCACGCTGTTGACTGGCAAGTAAGTCGACATGATGATTCTGATATTTACGTGGAAACAACATTGACGCAACTCAGAACGCCGGCTGGAACGTTCTCGGTGCCCTTGATATGACGGAACATTGCTATAAAATTCGAGATGTGGGAAAGGTGTCGACTCTCAGGGGGTGAATAACAGGACACAGAATGGTTCATTGCATGCACAACGGGCTTGTGTTCTGTCAAGACAGTAAATGCACATTCTTCAAGGAAATGGCAAAAATGTCTGATAGCCAGGTAAATGGCAAGCAATTCACGGCCAAACACACTGTAGCGGGACTGCGCAGGCTTCAGTTTCTTGGAGGAAAAGGCGAGTAGATGCCACACAGTGATGATGAATTGCTGCAGAACAGCACCAACAGTGCCGTTTGGTGTCGTGTGGTGTCGGCTAGGCCAGACTTGACTCTTGTGAAAGCATTGGTGGTCTCTTCAGTCAAATGAAGCACTTGCTTACGCTTGTTTCCCAGCACAGCATTTAGCAGAGCCACAAGTCGTGTGCAATCGGGAATGCATCGGGGGTAGAAACTGACAAACCCGAGAAAACGGCAAAGCTTAGTGAATGTGGTCATTCGTAGAAAGTCCTCGATAATGCGAATCTTGGGTGACAGTGGTTGCATGTCGTTAACGTCAACGATATGCCCGAGGAACTCGAGTTCCGGTCGACTGAAGTCGCTCTTGGCGGCATTGATGACAATCCCTTTACGGGCAAAGCGCGAAAACAACAACTGCAAGTGTTGAAGATGTTCTTCCAAGGAAGAGCTTGCGATGAGAAGGTCATCAATATATGTAAAAACGAAAGGAAGGCATCGAGTGACGGAATCGATGAAATGCTGAAAGGGTTGGCCAGCGTTCCGTAGAACGAACAGCATGCAGAGAAATTCAAAAAGGCCGAACGGTGTATTGATGGCGGTCTTGGGCATGTCTCTTGCAGCGACCAGTAGTTGATGATAGGCATGAACAAGATCGATCTTAGAAAATTTTGTGGCACCGTGCAATGCTACCATAAAGTCCCGATTGTTCAGGAGAGGGTAGCGATCAGGAACTATAAAGTTGTTTAGCACCCGATAATTGCCGCGGGGGCACCAGTCTCCAGTCTTCTTAGGCACTATGTGAAGTGGTGATGCCCAATTACTGGAGGAAGGGTGGATAATGCCATGTTGCAGCATATGTTCGAACTTCACGCGAGCGATCTTGGGTTTCTCTGGGGACAAACGCCGGGGTTGGAAATAGACTAGTGGGTCGGAGGCAATGATGTGATGGCACTTGTCATGTTGCACCGATTGCATCCAGTGCGGCAGGTGCGTCAAAGTGGGAAATTTGTGTAGGAGCTCAGCAAATGGTTCGTCCAACATGGCTGCAAAAGGCGCAATCTGCAATGTGCTTGTTGCTGGGATGCTAGGAATGGACAGCTGGGTAACAGAGTCTATGAGATAGCGTCATTGCACATCAACAAGGAATCCATAGTTGTGCAAGAAGTCTGTTCCAATGAGTGCAAGACTGACATCTGCAAACAGAAAATTGAGCAGGACGCTCACTGAAGACCAAGGTTTCGCACTATGCAGCGTGACGAAAAAAATGAATCCTGGTGCTGTTGATGGCTTGCAGAAAAGGCACAGGCGTCGCTTTTCGGTCGAAGTGTTGGGTGGGAATAACGCTTACGTCAGCTCCTGTGTCGACTAAAAACTGTTGACTCGGAGCTCTGCCACTTAGAAAAGGTGGCTGGCGTGTTTGGCCAGACCACTCATTGCCGTTAGAGGTAGCGGGGACGCGCGACTCTCGCGCGTCCCCTGATATCTTGTTTTCCCGCATGGCTCCTGTCTTCTGCAGTGCGGCGTCGCCGCGTGGTCAGGCGCCTGCGGCGGTCGGAGTGGTTGAGGCACAGTGCAAGAGATGGCGCGAGTGTTGCGCTGCTAGCGCCGCCTCACGGCAGGGTTACTTGGGGGTGCGGGAAAGATAAGGGTCTCTCTTAGGCGGTGCGCCGGCGAGCGCGGCGGACGTCCCGCGCATGCGTCGATCCATGCTTCTGCGAGACCGTCTCGCGTGGCCGCCTTCGAACGCGCCACCGTTCGCGTGACTGTACGCGCGAACGACCAGGCGTTGGGATCCAGCATGGGGCGAACATATTCGCTCGTGATCCGGTCGCAGTAAGTCGGACTTCTAGATTTGTCGCGCGCCCATCGGCATGTTTTGGGGATAGCAACTCGGCTAACAGGCATTGATCTATGAAAGGTGCAATAAATGCCCTTGTGATTGTTTGCACTACTGTGTTGTCATTCCTTTGTCCCAAGAGCACGGGTGTGAGAACCCCACAAGGTCAGCCGGACTGTTTCCCTGCCAAGCACAGAGACGCCGACAGTGACAAGCGCCTTTTCCAGAACGACGATGGTTGTAGGTGATGTTTCATGGCGGGTGCCTGTGCATCTTGATTTGCTGGAACTATGGGTGCGTGGGTTCGTGGGTGATGAGAAGACGTGCGGCGATGTTCCGTTGCACAGATGATGTGTTCCAGACACTCACACAAGGAGTCGAGCGGAGATTGTGCTGCTGAAGACCAGGGAAGGGTGTTTTGTTGTTGTGTAGTTGGTTTTGGTTTCTGGTTTCAGTTCCGTTTGCTATCCAGTGGGTTACGTCATACATGACGTCACAGTTGCAATAAAAAGACTGGTGCTGTCAAACAGCACAGGGAGCGATGTGATCGCAGACGATTGGACTCACGGTTGTACTTCTGGGATGGAGGGCCCCCGAGTGTGGCTCGGTGCATGCGGCCACCTGACCTAGCTACCTTACGATACAACAAAGGGTTCTCAGGGCGGTTGTATTGTCACCCGAACACGATGTTGTGGCAGCAATGCTTGAGGTGGCTACTTGCATGACCTTGTTGGCCAACACAGCAAGCCTGGTAAGATCCATGGTAGAAGCTGTTGCTAAGACTATCTGCACGTTAGACAGGGGTCATTGCAAAAAAGAAAGAAAAGAAAAGAATTTGCACAAGAGCGTGTTGTCAATGGATCTCGCATTGCCTCTGCGCAGCTGCCTCATTCGGTAAAGAAGTTGACTAGGGCATCGGTCACTGAGTTCTTCATCGGAAAAAAGCTGTTGGATGCAAGAATGCTGTGAAGGTGCTGTGGGCTGTAGCAGGGTTGCCTTGAGATTGTCATAGGTGGCGGTAGACAGTGGGGCTTTCAACAAATCTGCTACTTCGTCAATAGTGGTGGGTGAGAACACTGCAACAGCATAATGAGACTTTGAGGCTCTGGAGTGGATACCAGCTACTTGGAATTGAGATTCCGCCTGAAGAAACCATGCTGAGGTATGCCGGTCCCAGTACTGTGGGAGACAGACAACGATGGCTGAACAGGAGAGGTCACCGCGTGCCTTGAAAGGTTTCTGGCCTTGAGCAATCTTTGGTCTGGTCCATGGCTGTCTCTACGACAGGAGCGTATCGCAGGATCATGTCCAAGTTACCAAACTGTGACGACAAGCGAACGCGTAGACCGGTAAAGTCTTAGCCTTCTGAGAGAGAGAACAAACTGACACGATTAATCTCTTAGTGTAGTATTTTTTTAATATCTACGTACACTAGCCTGTGCTGGCGCATGCCAGAGGCACCTGCCTCGTGTAGATGTGAGCAACTAAATAATTCATATGTGATGCCAATGCTGCTGCTGCTGCAAATAGATTCGAATCACGCTACCTACGAATGTGCACGCTGCCTCTGGAATCACAAAGCGTTCAAGGCATCCGTCGTACTCAGTAGTAGTCAACAACTCCGCTTAAAGAAAGGGTTGGTATAATTTGTGTGCATGTTCGCATGTGTGCACGTGCATGCCTGTGTGCTCCTGTTTCAACTTTTTATGCACTCGCATAAGGCTTCACTGTATATAGATACCAACTCATTCGATGTGCTGCAATTTTTGACATAATGGAAGCCTACTAGTTTTGTAAACTGCTACCAGTACGTTTCTAGTGGCAAAACGTATTTACAGAGACATCTTTCCAATTCGAGGACACATGTTTTCAATGTATGTTAAAGGGTTCACACAAATGATTGGGCATTGGTGTCCGGCTTGGGGAAAATATATTCACTCTATATCCTGTCCTGGTGAGTCAAACATACTTGATTGATCAACACCCATCGTGATGTTCCATTACTGTAATTCGGTTAGCTGGCAATGGTGTATAAAAGGCGCAATAAATGCTCTTTTGATTGTCTGTAATACTGTGTTGTCATTCTTTTATCGAAAGAGCACATTTGAAACTCCCCACACACTCTCATCTTGCCTAGACTGAGCAACACTCAACTGCCACTGCTGAAACAAGCACTCTTTGGTGACCTGAAGTGCCATCATCACTGTTTGGCTTAGTGGCTGCAAGTGCCGAACGTTGTTCGAGCTAGTGCACTCTTTCCCCAATGAAAATGGTTGTGCATGTTTCACATCACCAAGGGATGGTTTCTTAGCCAGTGGAAGTTGCATGCTGTGGAGGTTGAAGTTTCAGCTTGATGCATCAAATAAACTGGAATTTTTTGTCTTAAAGCATTACAATTTTGTGCACCTTGAAATAGGCATGGAGAACACCCCGGGAGCGCTGAGTGTTTCTATTACCATGCAGTTCCTGTGCTACCCAGTTGAAACGTTATCTGATAAATGCTAATCATTTGTCCCCTTACACATTTCAGCAACACAGCCCAAGTTATACTGAAGGAATCGCTCTGTTATCTCTTTTGTCCTTTAGTTGGGCATTTTCTGACACCTCAGCTGAAGCACAGTACACTGTGTACAATGGATGGGCCCCATAAGTGCGGCCACTAAAATCGTCCCTAACGTCAGACCACAGTTTTCACTGGAAGACTAAGCAGCACTTGTGCGCTTGGAACCCCACAAAAAGAGCAGCAATGCACAGAACACATGCAGATAACCAAAAGATTCATAATACAGGCCACTTGCAGCATGTAGTGTGTACCTGTGTGCCACACACACTCTTAAGTAGAGTATTACTGGTTATCGGGAACATGTGGCACATCTATAGGCTGTTTCACATGATGCAATTGGGGCGAAAAAATCTTTCTGCTGTGCACGTCGCAGAGCGATTTTCGCTGACAGCTTTCACATGCGTTTGTGGCAGCGTGATTTCCGCCACAGCAATGCGTGAGGTTGCTGCCTGCATCGTTAAATAAAAACAACATGGAAACTAGTCAAATATTCGATTTTTCCTATTATTATTCGATAATAGAATAAGCACACCATTCTTTAATGTTTAAAAGCGTGGAAAATTTACGACAGCTTGCAGATGCGGTGAATGAGACGCTTCACAACACCGCAAGTATGAGCGTGCGGCTTGTGCAGCGTCGGTGGGGTGGTTCCGTTTAGTACACTCTGGTTTCGTTGTTACTATGGAAGCCACAACTTTTTTCCTGGATAAGTATTTGCTTTTGCAAGAACAAGCTACTGTTGAGTGTGCATGTATAAGAAGCTGGCACAATCAGTAGTGGTGAAGAGGTTGACGACAGTGGCGATCGAGTGGGTATGTGCCTTATGTTGAAGCGGCGTCCTTCTCCTGACATGGATAGCATGCAGCTTTTCCTTTTAAATGAATTGTGTAAGCGGAAGAAAAACAAAATGTCTATGAAGCTCCTAAGCTGCAGATGCTGGTGGGTACATAACTAAAACATAACTAATACGGGCACATGACACTACTCCACAGAGCTACCAACGCGCGGTAAAACAGGAAAGCGCCTATGTGGGCAGCGCATTGCTTAGTCACACATTGCCTCTACCACATCGTGCCGATTACTACGACTCAGCGACGGCGCGACAAACTTGTTGGAATCTAGTCGCGGAGAGCCCATGACGTCGTGGCGGTTGCTGAGCAATGGAATTCGCTGTGTCGCTGACTGAAAATCGCACCATGTGAAACAGCCTTATGGCCAGCACTAACCACTTACTGACAAGGGCATCTAGATGAAAAGTGTCATAGACATAAAAGTGCCTTGTTCTGCACAATAACAGCTAATTACAGTGGAATCTCGATGATACGATCACGGCTAATACGAATTTCCGGATGATACGAATTTTCTGTGGTCCCGGCCGAGCCTCATTACTTTGCAACATGCTAGAGAACGATTGTTTTGAATCGATTTTCGACCCGCGTCGGTTGATACGAATAAATGCTGCTCCACCGATGGCCGCCAAAGAGAACAGCGTGCAGTCACGTGATTTCTGCCTTTCTTTTTTGGTGCGGAGGCACGGATGCAGCGCTGGACAGTGCGGTGGCCGCGACTGGGCGGGAAGAGTTTGAAGAGGTGGCGCTTTTGTTGCTTTCCCTCCTTTTCCGCGTGCAATAGGATGGAGTGGCTGCTGTGCTTCGGGCCGCGTTCTTTGTGCTTGCGCCATTTTGCCTAGTCGCAGCGAGCTATGTCTCGCAAGCAGAAAGCGCTCTCCTTTAAAGAAAAATTAGACATTCTTCAAAAGGTCGATGAGGATCCCAAGAGGAAGCAGACAGAGTTGGCTAAGGAGCTAGGCCTCGCAACGTCAACACTGAGCACAATTGTTGCACAGCGAGACTCTATCATGAAAAATGTGCTTTCATTCAATGTCAACGTGAAGCAAGCAAAGACCGCTCAGCACGTGAAGCTTGAGGAGACTCTCCTGACTTGGTTTAAAGAAGTAACCGCAGCTGGTGTAAATATTGACGGTAAAGTTTTGCGGGAGAAAGCCGACAAGTTTGCACTTGCTCTGCACATCGATGGATTCCAGGCCTTAGGTGGGCAGCTGCAGCGCTTTAAGACTAGGGATGGTCTCGTTTATAAGAGCATTCACGGCAAAGCGAGAAAATCTGACGAGGCAGTTGTCAGCGACTGGCTAGTGAAGCTGCCGTGACTCATCGCAGAGTATGAGCCTCATGATCTTTTTAATGCTGATGAGGCAGGTCTGTTTTTTAACCTGCAATTCAAGAAGAGCTTCTGTTTAAAAGGCAAAGCATGCAAAGGAGGCAAAAAAGCAAAGAGTGCATTACGGTTCTCTTATGCTGTAACACCAACAGATCGGAGAAACTTAAGCTCACGGTAGTTGGCAAGTTTCAAAAGCCCCGGTGCTTCAAGTGTGAGAGTCATTTGCTGTGTGTCTATCGCGCAAACAAAAAGGCATGGATGACGGCGCCGCTGTTTGAAGAGTTTCTGTCACTCCTTGACAGGAGGATGGCTCGCAAGAATCAGAAGATTGTTCTCTTTCTTGACCAGTGCGCCGCCCACCTGAGGCAAGTAACACTTCAAAACGTCAAACTTGTCTTTTTACCCGCGAACACGACGACGCACCTGCAACCCCTTGATGCTGGGATTATAAAGAATGCAAAGCACCATTTCAAGAGCCTTTTTGTGTGCCACCTACTTGCTAAAATTGATCGAAAGGATGAAGGCGACCTGCGAATAAGCCTCTTGGACGCCATCCATTTTATAGCTATGGCATGGCATCGGATAACTTTGACTACCGTAGTGAACTGCTTCGGCAAATGCGACTTCTTTGGGAGTCCAGAAGAGGTGCCCCCAGAGCCGTAAGATACAATTGAGGATTGGGAACGGCTTAATGTCGAGTGCACAGCTGATGACTTTTGCATGGCAGATGACAATCTCGCCCCCTGTGGTGCGTGCACGGTAGAAGATATTGTCGAAGAGGCCACATGCGAGGCTGCTGATTCTAGCGATGATGGCGTCGACGTAGACGTGGGCGATGGCGAAGGACCACCATTGGTGGCTGAAACGCTGCATGCGCTCAACATTCTGAGGTGTGCTATGGCCATGGATGAAATCAGCGATGACATGTGCACATGTTTTTATGGATTTGAACAAAGTCTGCTAAGTGACCTGACAAAGAAAAAGAAGCAGAAGGACATTAAAGACTTCTTCTTCAAGAAATAAATGCTTTTTACATACGTATGCCTGAGTGAGTTCACCTCTGACTCCTTAATTTAGCTAGCTTTAATTGTATTTCGATGATACGAATTTTGGCTAATACAAATATTTTTCGTGACCCCGTGAGATTCGTATCATCGAGATTCCACTGTATTACACATATACAGTGCCTAAATGAAATGTTTGATCGCTCGTAAAAGGCATGCTCTAAAGTGCCTAAGCAAAAAGTTGACACTTTTCACACTTCTACAAGTATGCAAAAGAGAAGCAAAATGCACAGGCCATGGTGTGGAACATAATCAATGTGCAGAATGTGTCACTGTGTGCAGCCTGAACCAAGGCACACATAATTCCTAAACTGTTATATGAGGTTACGAACAATGAGTGGCACTTACCTTAACATATAAGGTGGTAGAAAGCTGACTAACACGCCTAAGATTTCAAGGACTGTTGATGCAAGTAGCTGAAACCTGCAGACCTTAAAGACCACCCAGTAAAGGGATCGCTGTTTCTGAGTCTGTGTTGGTGCTGTCCTGATGAACAAGCCTTGCTCATCAACAAGTGTCCTTGATGTTAAAATAGAAAGATTTTCACATTTAGACACAAACTGACACATCAGATAAAATTAAGACAGAGATGGACCTCCCCCCAAAAGCAGGCAACAGTAATCTAAAAGTGTGAGCTTGGTTCTGCATGATGTAGGTAACATCCACAGTGAGAGTAAGGACTAGGCTGACTTATGTTTTCATTTAGTTTACAATATTGTGCTATACCCACACTCAATCATGTTTGTGACATTTTCTTTACTGCCCAATTAGGGTACCAATCCTTCCTCACAATATAGAAAATAATTACAGCGTAGGAGGCAGTAACCAATGTGGCATGCCGTCTTCCCTACATTTATGAGAGAAGGTAAGTGAAGCGGCGGCTGCCGCATCCATACTTGCCAACCCTCAAAAGTTGCACATATACTTACGACCACAGGCAAAAACAGCAAAATTTGATGAAAAATACTTAAGGTGAAATAACTGGATAAAATATAGCATTCTCCATTTAATACTGTCTCAACTATAAACAAACCCTTTAAACACACATTGCAGAGACAGTAGGTGAGTGCAAAGATGAGCCATGCTCCAAAGCAAGCATCGCAACAGGATTGTGCAAACAATCCTTTTGAGAAACGTCACAAGTAGGTAGAGTTCAGCGTCATTGCCAGTATCATTGCTACGATCCACACTAGAACCCACATGGAGACATCTGACAACATTGCTTAATAATTATAACATGTTGGACCATTGCTTTCACAATTGCAGCAGTCTTAGTGTGGGAATTTGGACACTTCTGCCCTTCTTTGGATCTGGGAAACATCTTGACAGCAGTTGTAGAATGACAGGCACACCTTGAAGCCTTATGTGTTATGTTTGCCATTGGAGCTGCTCACATACCTTCGGTGCCTGTCTTACATAGTAGGAAGAGCATTGCCCTAGCACCTGCTTTTCTCCATGCTGCTGAAACCTGTGTGCTGGAGAAAACTTTTTCCTGGCTTCTGTGCAACTTCAGCACCACCACCGGTGACCGTCGGCAACATTAAAAAGACCTACTGAGGATGGTACGAACTCCTTGGCAGCAGCGGAAGTGTGGTGGGCACAATTTGACACCTTATCTGTTATGTTTGCAGGTTGGTCTTATTTTTTTCTCTGTCAGTACCATTTTGCATACTTTGCTGCCACTGCTGCCATCGTTTACTGTATAGTGCATGTAGCATATCTGTTTCTTTTTTTGTGTGTGGCTGTTGTGTGTACTAACATAGCCACAATTCAGAAGGCGGTAAATGCCTTATGGGAAGAGCTGTGCCTTGAAAATAAAGCTGCATGAGAGGTGGTAGAGGGGTAACTGTGTGCTGAGATCCGAATGTTTCAAATCGAATCCCATGAAAAGGCTCACAGCATGAAGCACATGAATGAAGCGTTCGAGGGAATGCAGAAATTTCACAACACTATCAGCCCTGAAAATGCCACTCTGAAAGATGAAATCAGTACGTTGCAGGCTGAATTAGATGGAATCCGAAAATTCCTCACCGATACAGAGTCTCGTCTATTGCTCTTGGAGCAGAATACTGAAATCAAGGGAACCAAATGGAATCGAAGAGAAGCCCAATGAAAATGTCAGTGACATTGTCAACAAGCTCGGAGTGCTCTCTGGTGTACTTTTAACAACTGAGAATATATAGGCTTAACATCGCATTTTGTCTAAACGAAAGGCGAAAAACGATGTGCCATTTACCCGACGTCAAAAGAGAGACGCATTCTTTGAGAAGGCAAGGAAGCTACAGCTTAACAACAAAGGTTTCGGGAATGCTTCGACATTGCCAGTTTTTGTCAACGAACACTTGTGGCCCACTCTCAAGCGCCTTGTGGCCATGGCTGTTTCTAAGAAAAGGGAAAGTGGCTGGAAGTATGTCTGGAGCAGAAACAAGAAAATCTATGCTAGAAAATCAGACAGCTCTCAGGTAATCACTATAAAGAATGAGATCTTGACAACGTTTGGTAGTATTCACGGCGGCAACAAATTAACCTATCTGAGCTTTATTATGCATATGAACAGTGGAATAACTCACAAATCGTACTTGAAGCTGCAAATAAACAGTGCCAATGTGTGCTCAATTGGGAGAAAACTGTCAACGATGCCTGCTATTGTGGCAATTGATAATCTGTGTAGGTGCCTTTTTGCTATGCCTCGGAATCAGCAACCGAAAACAAAATGACATGGGTCGTGTCAGACGAAGTGAAAACAAGCTTCTATGTTTGCAATCGAATGCAGTGATTACAGTTTGTAATGGACATGATTTTACAAAATTTATTTGCCATTCGCCATGGCTTCCATATCTAACAGTTGTTTAAACATATAAGAACTGAGTAAGTTTACAGCTAACGAAAGAGGGCTATGCTTTAATTGTGTTCATTTTAATGTGCAGAATTTCAGGAACAAATACAGTAATCTAGATTTTGTTTTTCGTGAGCTTGACTGTGTATTTGATGTTATTATGCTTTTTGAAACTTAGTTTACCATGGAGCATGATGTTTATCATATGCCTGAATATAATTCCTGTCTGTAATTGTCCGCCCTGTGCCAATCCTTCATCTTTTTTCTTTTATGGGCTCTATCATAGAATTTGTTCATTATTAAAAATGCAACATAATCTTAGGTGATGATTCCAACCTCGACCTCCTTGGTGACAGTAGCATGAAAATGGATTTTGAAAACTGCCAGGATGTTATTACATCACGTAAAAGAATAACAACCACTCAAATGCTCACAGATCTTTTGATAATAAATTCAGATACTGAGATTACCAGGTATGATGTCATTTAATTAAGCCATAAGTGATCACTTGCCAATGTTTGTGTCTTTTGACAATATCATCAAGGTGAACAAGCAGGCAAGACAACAAACCAATTACTGGGTTATAAACCCAGAAAGATAATAAAAATTTTGTGAGTGTTTAGTTAATATTAACTGGGACTCTGTGCTCAGTGAGAGTAATCCTCAAAAGGCACATGACAAATTTATTAAAATATACACAGACATTTACAATAGAGCATATTACAGAAAACATTTACCCAACCAAAATACGCTTCCAAGCAGTAGGTCACCACAGGCATGTTAAAAGCCACTAAGAAAGCGAGATCAAATTTATACTAAGTTCATACGAGCCAGGTGTCTAGACACACTACAAGAAGACGCATTTGGCCAGCGGATAGGACCAGTCAAATACAGGATTGATCTCACAGCACACTGCCTAACACATATTTAACATTTCTTATCTGTCCTGTTTCTGCATAACGTGCAATCCGCTAGGATTGTTGTGATTTCTAAAAAGGGAAGCAAGGATGGTATGTCTAATTATCAGCCCATTCCTATTCTGCCACTGTTCTCTAAAGGCTGTGAAAAAATAATCCTTTAGCCCATGACATGTTTCTTTGATCATTAACAAATACAGTCAACAGTCGATTTTCTGGACACCCAATTTTCTGGATGTGCAGGATATTTCAGGCGCCTTCGTGGTACTGCCACGGTACCCCTTAGAGTCAATGTATATGAACGGCAGAAATTTCGGAAGTGAAAATCCTTCACCGTCCAATTTTTCGAACATTTTGTTATGACCACAGGTCCAAAACAGCATTGATCTAAGCCACTACCGCTGCCATTTTGATTATCTCGCCACCTTGAACAGTCGCTCTCACACACAGATCTGCTGGCAACCATAGCCACCATCGTGGCATCGCCAGGCCTAGCTACTTCGACGTTCACTACCAAGCTTCTTGCTGTTCGGTGTCATGTTTTTCATTAAAACAATTCGCCGCTGTTAATAATGGTGCAGACTCCGCCTTTGTAATCCTCGCCAGTGGCTTCGATGTTCGGAAAACACGACGCGTTGCATAATGCCGGTTCCCGAAAGTTAGCTTCGCCTTAATACATTACTGTGACGCGGTGAAGCATATCAACAGTGGGAAGGCGCAATTGTCATGGGACACTTGTAGTTCTTCATTATACACCGTGCACCTGCTGTCTCCTATCCCAGTACGACCACCAATACGCCTAATAAGTGTACTGCCAGGCTTTCACAGCTACTTCGGATATGCCTGTGGCGATTTGAGCCCCTGAGGACAGTAAAAGGAATGCATTCATTTTTCCGGGCTGCCCAATTTTTCAGACATTTTCGCGGCCCCTCGGGAGCTGAAAAATCGGACGTTGACTGTACTAACTTTGTCACAGTATGGTTTCCGTCCAAACATGCTAACTAAACTAGCGCTCCTTACTGAGAAGAAATTCATACTAGAACATTTTAAAAATAAAAATATAGACTTCTAGACACAATTCATTGATATTAACCAACATCATTCTTCAGTACAACCACTAACTTTGGGTGATCCTCAAAGGAGCATATTGGGTCCCTTCCTTTTTATACTATACGTTAATGAACTCCTATATAATGGTAGTTCATCAAAGTACATCATGTATGCCAAGGACTCTGGTTTATTCTTTTCAGGGGTTTCAGGTGTCGAGTTGGCTGAAAGGGGCAATAAGACATTAGCACTAATTAATACCTCAGCTCTTGAAAACTCTTAAAATTGAATGTTCAAAACACTAAAGCTGTAATGTTCCACCAACATCAAAAATCTTTCCATCTTTCACCCCTTATGACAACTAACACTGACGTAAAGGTTGCTTACTCTTTTAAAACATTAGGAATCTACTTTTCAGGAAACATTTCATGGGAAGGTCACATTAATTACCTTGTCAGGAAGCCTTCTCATATGCAGCTTTATGCACCATCACTGTTCATCTTTTCTAGTGTCGATAAACGTAATATATACATCTTTTTATTCCTCGATACTGAGTTGTGGTGCATTAGTCTGCTCACAGACAACCCTCAAAAACACAGACTTCTCCTGCTACAAAAATACTCTGGAATTATTTCATAAATTTAACATTTTCCATGTGGAATATCGTATTCCTACAGGCTTGCTCAACATTACAAATCTGGCGTATGCAGGCATAAGAACACTTCTTTATCTAGCCTCTTGCTCTCCGTTATATACATTAACTTTCGTAGTTTTATTCCAAAGCGTAACATTATTTCTAGCCTTGTTTCGTCATCAAGCAGCAACCTACTTATACTACCTGAGACTTGGCTGAGTGACATGACAGACAACGAAATACTGACTGATCTACCAAACTTTCAAGTTTTTCGGAAAGACCATAAAGATTCATGAGGAGGGGGCGTACTCATTGCTGTCAGCCAAGGTTTATAATGTTCCCTAATACAAGATTCATCTGACCTCGAAATGTTGTGGCTAATCTTCCATGCAGCACCTAACACAGTTTTACTAGGCATTTGTTATAGGCCGCCACATAGTAGCCAGGATTTTTCCCGTCAGCTCAATAACGTACTAAGTCAGCTGTCCACAAAGCACCCTAATTCACATACCTTCCTCTTCGGCGATTTTAATTTTCCAAATAGTGACTGGCATAACCAGCCTGCACCTATAGGTAACAATGGAGAAACAAGGGAATTGCTAAATTTTTTCAACAACCTCAACCTTACTCAAGTAATACTTGAACCTACCTGCGTAACACAGAACTGTGCAAATATTTTAGATCTCTTATTAACCAATCACCCAGACAGTGTTCAGCCCATTACATACCTACCTGAAGTAACCGACCACAAAGTAATTCACGTTAACCTTCTCCTTACGCCAAACTGGCACCGCAAATACCATAAAACCATCCGTCTTTATGACAAAGGAAATTATAACGCCATAAATAATGAACTTAACGAGTTTTTTCAAGTCTTCTCGTCACGTTTTCATTCCCCGCAGTGTTAAAGAAAATTGGTTACTGTTCCAAGACAAACTAGAAAGTCTAACTAATAGATTCATCCCCCAAATTAGGTTTCACTCTAATTCACAAAAGCCATGGTTTACTAACACTGAAACGCTTGGAAAACAAAAAGAAGCGTCTTTACCGCTCAGCCAAGTCTCAGGGGACACATAGCGCATGGGTAAAATATCACGAAGCTGAAAGATCATATCTCGCCACTATTTCTAATGCCAAGCATACCTTTTTTCACTCAGACTTGCCGAATATGCTAACTAGTAACCCCAGAAAGTTTTGGCAAGTTATCAATCTGCATCACGCACCAGAAATAAACCTCACAGATGAGTCAGAAACAGTTTTCACTGATGCCGAGTGCGCTACTATGTTTAACTCTGCCTTCTCATCCGTATTTACGAAAGAAACTGAAATACTGCCATCATTTTCAGCACCACCCTCAGTGATAAATTATGCTATGCCACCAGTTGTCTTTACGTCATCTGGCATTTCATCCCTAATTGAAACCATGAAAATTTCATCTTCATCTGGTATTGACAATATTAACTCAAAGCTTTTAAAAAATAACAAGGATACTTGTGCGCAATTTTTATGCTTGCTTTTTTCACAGTCACTGTTATCAGGTCAACTACCACGCGATTGGAAAAGTGGTAAGGTCATTCCAGTCTTCAAATCGGGTAAAAAAAAATTCACCGCTTAACTACCGTCCCATTTCCCTTACCAGCGTACCCTGCAAACTCATGGAACACATCATCTACTCCAATGTCATGAGCTTCCTCGATTGTCACAACTTTTTTCATTCTGCGCAACACGGTTTTCGAAAAGGCTGCTCATGCGAAACACAGCTGGCCATTTTTATTCATGATTTTCAAACTAATCTTGACTTTAACCTACAGACCGATGCTATTTTTCTGGACTATGCAAACGCGTTCGACAAGGTTCCTCACAAACGCTTGCTATTAAAACTTTCATATTTGAACCTCCCCTCTAATATCTTTAAATGGGTAGAAGATTTCTTGACTAAACGCTCAGAGTACGGCACCGTTAACTACCACAACTCCAATCATATCCCAGTAACGTCAGGTGTCCCGCAAGGGTCTGTTCTCAGTCTGCTTCTGTTTCTAATTTACATTAACGATTTACCAACGCATGTCTCTAGTAATATTCGCATGTTCGCCGATGATTGTGTAATTTATCGCAAGGTTAATAACGCTTCTGACCAAACATCTCTTCAAGACGACCTTAATCGCATTCAGGAATGGTGTGCCAATTGGTTAATGGAACTTAACCCTCAAAAATGTAAAATCTAGTCCTTCATGCGTCGCCGCAACCCACTTCATTTCCCATTAGTCATAGCTAATGTCCCTGTACAACCGGCTCTATCATACAAGTACTTAGGCATTAGCTTGTGTGGAGACTTATCCTGGAGCACACACGTTACAAACATCATTTCATCCGCTAATAAAACAGTTGGATTTTTAAGACGTCATCTCTGCCAAGCCCCTAAACATGTGAAGTTATTAGCGTACAAATCCCTTGTCAGACCAAAATTAGAATATGCCTCACCCATTTGGAACCCGCACCAAGCTTACCTTATAAATGCACTCGAATCAGTTCAATACAGAGCAGCCAGATTCATCCATTCATCATATTCTAATGACATCAGTGTGTCAGCTTTGAAAGCTGAATCCGACTTATTGCTCTTATCACTTCGTCGCCACATTGCCAGCCTTTGCTTGTTTCATAAATTTTTCCATAGTTCACTAGGCCCCGCACCCTACCTCGTCCCTCCAGCCCACATATCTCATTGCACTCGTCATCCGCTTCGAGTTTCTCAACCTTGTGCCCGAACTACCACCTTTGCCACATCATTTTTTTCCCGTACTGCAGCAGACTGGAATGACCTACCCAACGACATCGCAGCCATCACGTGCTCATCCCACTTTGCCAATAATGTTACCAGTCATGTTTTGTTGTGTTAATACTTGCTCACCAAAATATACGTACCCACCCCTTATGTAATACCCCTCGTGGGTCTTTAAGGTAATAAAATGAAATAAAATGAAATCCCAATTAATTAGACAGCTTGGAGGAACTTCAAAATTATTCTTTATACAATACACATAAACCTGAAAAGTGGGAAGTTGAAGTATGTTAAACAAACTATGGAAAACAAATTTTAAAATTTCGCTTGCCAATATTACCAAATGAACTGTCAAGAGATAATAATACTATTACCTTAATATAATTAAAAAATTTAAACACAATATAGTTGCGATTCTCACAAGAGCCTAAATGTTTACGGTAGTTGTATTATTGAATCAGGATAACTGACATATTTTTGCGTTCCTCATTACCCATATTTTGCATCCTGTATCTCATGCTATAAACATTGTATTCTAACCTCATTAGCAAGCTTATTTTTGTTTTTTATATATTCTGTACGAACTGATGTTTGTCATTGCTTACATATTTCTATATGGTTGTCTTACTTGCGCTAGGATATGATCATTATTTTCTATGCCTATTGTTAATGCATAGATACTGCAAATCTGTAACCTGTTTAGTTAGACCAAGCTCTTCTTGCTGTGTGCCATTTGCAGGGGGACCAACCCAGTCAAGCCTGTTGAAGGCTTTTTTTCAGCACTCCTAAAGATTCTGTGATGTTTGAATAAAAATTGCTTGTTTGTTTTCAGGAACAGACCGCCAGCATGATTGGCCGCAGCGAATGGAATGTTGTGTTCTATAAGAAACGCCCTGAGTAGGCACTCGGCTTAAGTTGCAGAATGATCCATCTCTAATCAAGAAGAAATAGTCACCCAGCTTTCTTTGCTATGAGCAACTTTGACATCATCTTTCTGTTTCCTTGTAATTTGGTGAACTAAGGTATGCCGCCAACTGGCACTGGAACTTTAATGTTGCAACAGCACATGCTGCAAAACTATTACTTCTTCCCCAAGCATGACTTCTTAATACACAGAATAGCTCAAGCATAACTTGAACTGAACAGTACCCCTTTTATGACATTTTGCAAAATTCTGCATGCACCCTGCAGCACCAATACATGTGATGCATCTCACAAAAGAAGCACAGCACGAAACTATCAAAACTGCCACACGGCGCAAAGCTGCAAAACACGGAAAGCACTTTTGGCAATATGAAGTTTGGAGGTGAACAAGTGCCTGGATTTTCTGCACTACAACTAAAAGCGCTAGAATAAGGAGAGGGCAAACATTTGTATTTCACACCTGCTTCTTTTTAAGTGGTGCAAATGTGACAAAATCATAAGATTATTCGTGTCATTATGACAATTCAGTGGTGGTCCAGCCAGTTTAGGTTTTGGAGCAATTTTCGGAGCACGAAAAATATCATTCTGCAGCAGTTTAGCAGCAGCCACACCAGCATATTGGAGGAGTTTTGGAGCAGAAAAACTTGCCTTTTTGGAACACTTGGAGTAGTACAGTAGTAATCTGTAGCCATTTGGCGAAGCTTGTTATTACTGAGCAATCAGTAAGTGCTATGAAGCAAGACCTGAAGTACAAGGGCTTAAATCGCCACAGGCACGTCCGAAATAGCTCTGAAGGCCTGCTAGCACACTTATTAGGAGTATCGGTACTTGTACTATAACAGGAGATGACGGGTGCCCGCGTGTATAATTAAGGAACACGTACAGTGTCCCATGACAATTGCCCCTTCTCACTCTTGCTTTGCTTCACCGCGTAACATGGTGTATTGAGGCAAAGCTGACTTTCGGGACCCGGCATTATGTTGCGCATCGTGCTTTCCGAGCATCAAAGCCACTGGCGAAGATTACAAAGGCAGAGTCGGTGCCATTGCTAACAGCAGCGAATTGTTTAATGAAAAAAATTTGAAGGCCCAATTCACTCTGTGAAGGTGGATTGCCAGCGAAGCTGTTACCATCCACTCAACCTATTCTAGTCTAACGAATGAAATGAGTACGCCATAAAATGCAATGTATAACCATTTATTGCATAACGACATTCATGACGGCTTTATGATCGCTGTGGTATACACTGAGCTTTTCGGGTTTGACAGTTGCCACGTTCTTCACCAACGTTAGGTCGACACATGAGTCACGAATGGTGGTTGGTAGTTTCTTACTCGCTTCTACGCAGGAACCTTATGGGCACCTTGCAATGAAGTTTGCCTGTACATGTCGCGCCACCTAGCAGCAACGGTGAGCACCCGCGGGTAGGCCCTCACCGTCACTTCACCACTGTCTGTTGTGCACTCTGGCCCACCTGAAAACCTGCTTTTCCAATTTTTTAATGGATTCACCACGACCTCTTGGCAGTTCCTTCAAGAGAAATGTGAACAAAAAGAACAAGCACAGATACTGCTGCGTTAAGGATTGTCACTACTGCGAAGGGGATGTCAGCATCAAATTGTACCGCTTCCCTTCAGAACTGGGGGAAGCAAACCGGCGGCTGAAGTGCATCGTGGCAGTTCCTGTCAGTCCTGCGAATTTCTGTTAAACGAACTAGGACATAAATGCAAAAACAATAAAAAAGAAATAAGAAAGAACCAGCAGCAGCATCCGTAATAACCCACAATAAAGTGTCAACTGCATAAAAACGTGTGAAGTGATTCCCGCTGTTGTAAATCAGTTTAGATAGTTTAGCTCGTCTTGCTTCAAAACAAATGTGCAGTGGTTGTTATATGTCAAATCTAGCTTCGTAAGCGCTCTGTGCTGAAGCTTTGTACGCACTGTGCTTCTTCCTGCGCCAAGATCAACACATGAATGCTGGAACCAAGCTCATTTGTGCCAATGTTTTCTCACGCTTAGAACAACAGAATTGAGGTTGGAATATTCTGAAGCACACGTCGAGTGTTCGAAAATTAGCATTTCTCTCACGCATGCTAGTGCATATTTGTTCAGTCTTCACATTGTTTAGTCTTAGCTGATTGCTCTCTATTATGCTTCAACAGTAATGCCCTTTCACATTCGAGCCCGAACGACAATACCAGAATATGCTCGAGGCACTTTGTCAACGGAGAAAGAAGCACTTACCTGCCAATTCACCAAAACCTATACAATTGTGAGGTGCAAGGCAGTGTACGCTCCAAGTAATGAAACGACAAATGACAGTTCAAAGACGTCTACGGTCACATTACTCACTTAAGTGGCATAAAATAATGATTTGTTAACTCAATTTGAGTTCGACACCGTAAGCATGTATGCTTTGTTGTGACAACTACTTCACGACCTGCGGCGGTTGCTTAATGGCTATGGTGTTGGGCTGCTAAGCACGAGGTCGCGGGATCAAATCCCGGCCACGGCGGCCAAATTTCGATGGGGTTGAAATACCCAAACACCCGAGTAATTAAATTTAGGTCCATGCCGAAGAACCCTAGGTGGTCCAAATTATTCCGGAGTCCCCCACCACGGCGTGCCTTTTAATTAGATTGTGGTTTTGGCACCTAAAACACTATAATTTAATTTAAGCACCTCGCTGCGATGTCCATGCTGTTTACTTCTCTGACACGATATGGATGGTTACACTCATAAATTTGACGTCCTTTCTCAAGCATTGGTGGTCCAAAATGGGCCTCGATGTTTTCGATTTCCTTAAAACCACAATTTAGAACGTCCGACCGGTTGCAGACGAGCGCCGCAAAAGCATGCCTCCATAGCAATGGCCGCCTCGGTGTTTCATGCAACTGAAACGATGGCGCTGATGGCTGAGCTGATCACTGCGCCGCCTGACCATTGCAGGGAGCCTATAGCAGTGCTAACCCATTGTTCAGCGACTCTCGCCGCGATCCATCACGCACAGTTGACACCATGCCGCCCGTGTACGCGTACGCTACATGTGTTTTCTGCACTAAATCGCCGATTTCTAGAAAGCCAAGTTTTCTGTGGACTGCCACGAAAGAATTGCCGGTCAGTAGAAGTAAACAAAGATATTTCTGAGCGATGACTACAATTGTTAACAC